>NC_058084.1:233541493-233848074 GCF_014858855.1 Bufo gargarizans
GAATATGACATATTTTCAGTTGTTTCACACTTTTTTGTTATATAATATAGTTATGTGTTAATTCATAGTTTTGATGCCTTCAGTGTGAATCTACAATTTTCATAGTCATGAAAATAAAGAAAACTCTTTGAATGAGAAGGTGTGTCCAAACTTTTGGTCTGTACTGTATATATATACATATATATATATATATATATATATATATATATATAGATCCAGAAAAAGGACGGCACTCCGGTCTTGAAGAAATAAAATTAGTCTTTAATCAACCTTGCGGTACAACGTTTCGGCTCCAATACTGAGCCTTTCTCAAGCACAAATACAAATCAAGTGTCTGCAGTTATATAGGTGAGTTAATTGAATTACAAACCATGTGATCACTACACGTCCCACCCCAAGGGGCGTGTTCCAAACTAACCAATACATAAACATGATTGCATAAAATGCATGTGCAAAAAATAAAGCGAATGTCATCAATTACATATATCCAATATTAATACAATGTGAGACATCAATCAGGTGCGTGCATCAGACATTTGCAAACTTATAATGACTAAAATAAAGAAGAGGGCAGACCCATCGGCTGCACTTTTGTACAAGTACATAGCCGGTGGATGCGCTCAAAGCGTGTAAAACATGCTGAGGGAGGAGCTGAGAGACGAGTCAAAAGGCACTTGAAAATTAAGAGCCACAGCTGTGCGATTACTAGATCCTGTATGGATTGAAAACCGCAGCTGTGTGATCGCTGGGTCCCATATCCAACTCACTGTTGTCTCGGCCTGGCACCAGGGAGGGGATGATGTCTGTTGTCCGTCGCCATACGTCATCAAAGGCCGCCCTCCACTACGTCACCACTGCATCATTGCATCCGGCCGAGGTGCTTCACGGCGCACGTCCCGTTCACGTCCCATCTCGGGACGCCATCTTAGAGACTGGAAAGATGCCCTTTACCTGTATCTGGACACCCATAATGAAGTACATCAGCGTATAGCAGACCAGACCGGCACGGACAGCCCAGAAACCAGATTGTCCTCATGCCATGCCCTGATTGGAGCCCACCATCACAACGATAAACGTTATGTGTAGGGGGTTATCCATCACAGGTGTCCGGTCGCTAACATACCCAAGAGGGTTCTCCTCCAGTTTGTACCCAGGTGTTACAGGGAGCAAATCTAAACCAGATAGATGGTGGAACAGCCGTGTCACCATATCGGCCCAGCTGTGGTGCCCCTGGTGCGTGCCAAATCGAACAGTGAAAAATATCAATATGAAAACAAAACGAAAAAGAAAAAAAGCATAGCTGTCAGAGGTATCAACCTCCTGTGTATAATGTGTCAACTTCATCCTCAGGCTCCACCCCTTCGCATGGTGAGTGCTAGTGATCTGTGAAAAAAGAAGAAAAAAGAGAGGAAGAATCAAATTTTCTGTTGATTCAACAGTTTTTAAATAAATGTATGTTCTGCGTGTACACAAACACACCTAGGCATAATCTGCATGCCACAGAGGGCAAGCCACTCATCACAACACCTCTCCAAAGTTGAACTCAATGTTCAATCCATTGGGTTTAAGGCTGTTAAGCCTATGGATCCAGCGAAGTTCCCTATGTTTAAGTAATTTAGACCTGTCACCGCCACGTCTGGGCTGGGGTACATGGTCGATGATCCAAACCTTCAGATCACACTCCCTGTGCCCAGCCTCAGAAAAATGTTTGGAAACCGGTAAATCAAGGCGTTTTTTCCGAATGCTCAGGCGGTGATTATTAAGGCGGGTCTTCAGGTCAGTTGTCGTCTCGCCCACATAGAGTAGTTTGCAGGGACATGAAAGTACGTAAATAACGTAACTAGAATTGCACGTAAGATGGAACGATATACCATGTGATTCACCTGTGAGAGGATGTATGAATGTTCTCCCTTTGCGAATGTACCTACAGTTGACGCACCCCAAGCAGGGGAAACATCCCAGGCCCGGTTGCGCTAATGTGGTTTGTCTACAGGACCCTTTAGGGCCAATATCGGCCCTGACCAATTGGTCACGAAGATTTCTTGACCGGCGGTAGGAGAATAAAGGTGGGCTTTGAAACTCTGGTATCCCCTTGAAACAAGATCCAAGGAGATCACAGTGTTTCCTGACAACCCTGTTGATAGATGGGCTGAGCTCATTATACACTGACACAAACGGAATCCTGGCTGATCTCTGCACCGTCTTCCGCTGAGTCAGCAATGTATCCCTGTCCATACTGCGTGCCTTGGCCATATGTTGATCTAACAGGCGTTTAGGGTATCCCCTTTCACGGAATCTCGTTGCCATAGACTCCAGGGCTATGTTAGACTTCTGCTCATCAGAGACGACCCGTTTTACCCTCAGGAACTGTGAGAAGGGAAGTGACTGCACCATTCTCCTGGGATGGGAGCTATTATAGCATAGGAAGGTATTGGTGTCTGTGGGTTTGGTGAATAGTTCTGTATGTAGTGTTCCCTCCTTGTACACAACCCTGGTGTCCAGGAACTGAATGTCTGTTCTGGAATGTACGAGAGTGAATTGTAAATTGGAATCATAACCATTTGAAAAGGCTTGAAACGCAATCAATTCCGTCTCGCTACCTGTCTATATGAGGAAGATGTCGTCAATATATCTCCACCACCTCAGCACATGGCTGAAGTGGTGGGACAGATAGACGACATCCTCCTCATACATGCGCATAAATATATTTGCATAAGTGGGGGCCACGTGGGACCCCATGGCCACACCCCGCTGTTGCAAATAATAGACATCTTCCTGACCGCCTGAACACCACTCTCATGCGCAATGGACGTGTAAAGTGATGTGACATCAAATGATGCCAGCGTCAGTGACTCAATCTGTGACACATCTGTATCACGTAATTTCACAAGAAAATCCAATGTGTCCTGTATGTAAGAGGACCCACCGGTAGAAAAATCCCGCAATATTTTGTCAAGAAAGATGGCTATGTTGCTCAGGATGGAATCCGAACCCGAGACGATGGGACGTCCCGGGGGATCGATGAGGGTCTTGTGGATCTTGGGCAGCACATAGATCACCAGAGTGACCGGATGTGCCACCTCAAGAAACTCAACAAGACCCCCATCGATAATACCAGCAGCCATAGCATCCTTTAGACGATTGCGGATGATGTCAGCTATTTTAAACCTTGGGTCAGAGTCCAAGACCTTATAGACATCTGGGTCACCAAGTTGCCGCCTGACCTCTTGTGTATATTTAATGGTGTCCATCACCACCACAGCTCCACCCTTGTCTGCAGGTTTCAGAACAAGGGGGAGTCAGACCTCAAAGCATCAAGAGCCTCAACCTCAGCACTAGTCAGGTTCGGATATCTGAATATCACGGAGGCCCTGAGTTCAGAAAGCCCCCTGCGGACCGCATTAATGTAAGCCTCAACGGCTGGTTCATTGATGTTAGGTGTAAAATTGCTCTTCAAAAAAAGATTGAGAGATCCCAGCGTGAATTCACAGGTCTGGGGTTTCTCAAAACTGATTTTATTATGATGCCATACTTTCAGTTTAATGCGGCGGAAGAAAGAAAACAGGTTAGATTCAAGTTCAAACCAGTTCACAGAGGAACTGGGACAGAATGAAAATCCTTTAGATAGGACACTCACTTGTGTGGAGGTCAGTTCTTTAGAGGACAAGTTAATCACAGTCATTTTTTCTTCCCCACGTTGCTCCTGGTTGTCACAGGACGACTTTTGTAGCGTGGTTTGTTTGAACCCCCTGTGTCCACGTCCACCTCTCCTGATGCGTCGCCTCAATCTGCCGGAGTCTGTGGAGCCCGGTCTAAAAAAGACTGCTCGCCTGTGGGAGAACTTTGTGTGGTCTTTCTTCTCTTTCTGACATCCTTCTGAGTGTTGAACTGTCGCTCCAACTGCCAATTGGGGTAAGAGGTCGATTCCCCTGGAACGTGCACCCATTTTTTCTATCTTTGCAGTCAGTGCCGCCATTTTTCGTATTTATATACAGTGGAGGAAATAATTATTTGACCCCTCACTGATTTTGTAAGTTTGTCCAATGACAAAGAAATGAAAAGTCTCAGAACAGTATCATTTCAATGGTAGGTTTATTGTGGCAGATAGCACATCAAAAGGAAAATCGAAAAAATAACTTTAAATAAAAGATAGCAACTGATTTGCATTTCATTGAGTGAAATAAGTATTTGAACCCTCTAACAAAAAAAGACTTAATACTTGGTGGAAAAACCCTTGTTTGCAAGCACAGAGGTCAAACGTTTCTTGTAATTGATGACCAAGTTTGCGCACATTTTAGGAGGAATGCTGGTCCACTCCTCTTTGCAGATCATCTCTAAATCCCTAAGGTTTCGAGGCTGTCTCTGTGCAACTCTGAGCTTGAGCTCCCTCCATAGGTTTTCGATTGGATTAAGGTCCGGAGACTGACTAGGCCACTCCATGACCTTAATGTGCTTCTTCTTGAGCCACTCCTTTGTTGCCTTTGCTGTATGTTTTGGGTCATTGTCGTGCTGGAACACCCATCCACGACCCATTTTCAGTTTCCTGGCAGAGGGAAGGAGGTTGTCGCTCGGGATTTCACGATACATGGCTCCGTCCATTTTCCCGTTTATGCGAATAAGTTGTCCTGTGCCCTTAGCAGAAAAACACCCCCAAAGCAAAATGTTTCCACCCCCATGCTTGACGGTGGGGACGGTGTTTTGGGGGTCATAGGCAGCATTTTTCTTCCTCCAAACACAGCGAGTTGAGTTAATGCCAAAGAGCTCTATTTTGGTCTCATCAGACCACAGCACCTTCTCCCAGTCACTCTCTGAATCATTCAGGTGTTCATTGGCAAACTTCAGACGGGCCTGCACATGTGCCTTCCTGAGCAGGGGGACCTTGCGAGCCCTGCAGGATTTTAATCCATTGCGGTGTAATGTGTTTCCAATGGTTTTCTTGGTGACTGTGGTCCCTGCTAATTTGAGGTCATTAACTAACTCCTCCCGTGTAGTTCTAGGATGCTTTTTCACCTTTCTCAGAACCATTGACACCCCACGAGGTGAGATCTTGCGTGGAGCCCCAGAGCGAGGTCGATTGATGGTCATTTTGTGCTCCTTCCATTTTCGAACAATCGCACCAACAGTTGTCACCTTCTCTCCCAGCTTCTTGCTAATGGTTTTGTAGCCCATTCCAGCCTTGTGCAGGTCTACAATTTTGTCTCTGACATCCTTGGACAGCTCTTTGGTCTTTCCCATGTTGGAGAGTTTGGAGTCTGCTTGATTGATTGATTCTGTGGACAGGTGTCTTTTATACAGGTGACTAGTTAAGACAGGTGTCCTTAATGAGGGTGACTAATTGAGTAGAAGTGTCTAACCACTCTGTGGGAGCCAGAACTCTTAATGGTTGGTAGGGGTTCAAATACTTATTTCACTCAATGAAATGCAAATCAGTTGCTATCTTTTATTTAAAGTTATTTTTTCGATTTTCCTTTTGATGTGCTATCTGCCACTGTTACAATAAACCTACCATTGAAATGATACTGTTCTGAGACTTTTCATTTCTTTGTCATTGGACAAACTTACAAAATCAGTGAGGGGTCAAATAATTATTTCCTCCACTGTGTATATATATATATATATATATATATATATATATATATTCCAAAAAGCAGGCAGCACTCTCCATCAGCCCCCAGTGCCTCTTATCTGCCCCCAGGAGCCTCTCCATCAGCCCCCAGTGCCTCTCATCTGACACCAGCAGCCTCTCATCTGCCCCCAGCAGCCTCTCCATCAGCCTCCAGTGCCTCTCAGTAGCCTAAATATAAAATACAATAAAAACACTTTTCCTGCTCCTGGACACTGCCGAACTGCCGCTCCTCTCCTCCAAAGCGAGCTGCATCTGCTGTCGGCTGAGCAAGGCTGCGCACAGCGTGACGTCACAGAGCGCCTTATGCCTGTGCGCAGCCCTGCACAGCCGACAGCCGATGACCAGGAAGCGGTGAGTACAAAGCCTTCACCACTTCCTGGTCCTCCGGTGCTCAGACTCAGACAGCGGCTGTTTTTACTGTGCTTTAGGGCGGCCTGGGGGGCAATTGCCTCCCTGCCCCTCCCACCATCCAACAGGACTCCGGACCCCCCTCCAGGGAGTTTTGTCGATATGCAAGAAGGCGGTCTCTGTGATGTCATATCACCGTGCCAGCTGACGTGCACGGTCTGCGTGTAAACCTGGAGGTAGAGCGTTTGGCAGTGGAGCTGAACACACTGAGAAATTCATGCCCAAAGCAACAAGCACTCCCCTGGGACAACAAGCAACCCCTGGATAACAAACAATTTATGAGCCTAAAAAGCATTAACCTTTGCCTGTCAATTTCCCCCTAGACAACAAGCATTACCCTTTTCCTACAACATTAATTAATTAATTAACCCTTTCCCTGCCTCTATCATTTACCCCTATTACTCTTTCATTCCACAAGAGCTAGCTGTTTAACCCTTTCTTTGCTAACTGGTTAATCCTTTCCTTGCTAAGAGCTAGCTGCTTACCTTCTTTCTACCCCATATTGTGGTAGGGCCAGATAGAACTAGGCGGGGGAGGGGCCGCTGGTGTGTGTATGTGGGTATTTGTATATTGGGTGGGTAAAGTAATATTTAGAGGGTGTGGGTTTTTATAGTTTGTAGTGTCTAGATGCAGCTTCATATTTATATAAATATATATTATCACCAGCATATTGATATATAAATATACATGTAATGCACTGAGTGTGAAAGACATTGCAGTTGTAACAGGGAATCGGCGGTGCACTCCCTCCTTGCAGCACCGCAGGCGTCCTGCTGATGAAGAGGGAGGAGGAGCTGGCGTCCTCATCTCCCTAATAACAAGGGGGTAGGAAGGACCCGGCGATGCATGCTTTCCCAGCGCAGCCGGCGTCCTCCATCCCCTAGGCAACGAGCAGCAGCAGGAATGATCACCGACAGGTATGAGTCGGTGCTCAGGGTTTTGTCTGGGGCTGATGCAGGGTCACATGACGCTGACCACGTCATGTGACCATTCAGTCTGGCCCATTTAACAGGCAACCTGCTGGCCACAAGTTGCCTGTGATTGGTCTTATGACTCCACTAGTGTTTTCCTGAACGTGAGATTTTGTGTATTCGACCTCGGCTTGTATTTGACCTTGATCCTGTGTTATTCCTGTGTATTGACGAGACCTTGTGGCTTCTGATCTCAGCTTGTAGTTGACCTTGATCCTGTGTTATTCCTTTGTGCCGACGTGACCTCCTGGCTCCTGACCTCGGCTTCCATTTTGTTCTGATTGTTGCTTAAGGTTGGTTATTTGCCTATTTGGTTTCTGACCCAGCCTGGTTGCTTACGTTTCTGTGTTTGCTGTCTTAGTCTCTTGTTTTCTCCCACCTTGTTCCCTCCCTGTAGGCCCCTGCACATATGTAAGCTAGGGACTGCCGTCCAGTTGCGCACGTTGGTTAGAACGGACTGTGCAAGTAGGTAGTAGTAGGGATAGTGGTGTGGGTGGAGCTTAGGGCTGCACTATCCCTATCTATTTGTGACAGTAGTATACAATAAATATATTTTCTTAGTAAATAGCGTGTCAAGTCTCAGTGCACAGGCCTAGAGAGAACAGAACATTAATTGGGAGGCGGAGTCAGCCCTTAACCTTTTACAGAACCATGCCATTGATTGACCATGTGAAAGAGGTTCATGCAGGCAATCCCAATGTGTTGTGGTTTGGGGGCATTTTATACCCCTGGTAAAAGGAGAAGATTGCCTTAAAGTACAATTGCAAAAAGAAGCTTGGTTAATAATACAAACCAGAGCCATGGGTCCAATAGGTTTCAATGACAAAAATGATTTGGGCGTGTTCTTTTTAGGCTACTTTCACATTAGCAGGCTGTCCCTGCCAGATCTGTACTAATGCTAGCCCATGTGCACTGCCGGAAGTCCGCTCCAGCCCTATTCACTATAGGTCTGGCCGCAGCACGGCAAACATGCTAAGAGGTGGCTGGAAAAAAACGGCAGATTTGTACCTATGCAAAAGGCTGACCTGCTGCATTTGCATGTGCGTTTGGCAGCTGAAGGCATCTGTGTTCGTCCCATGTTCTTATATGCCTGCATTGCTAAGAAAAATTATGCTTTAACATATACAAATGAGCCTCTAGGAGCAATAGGGGAGCTGCCATTACTCCAATAGAGGCTCTGCTCTCTCCGCAACTGTAGTGCCCTCTACATTTTGACTAACAGGGCCAGGCAGTGAAAACATCATCACGCTTGGCCCTGTCAATCAATGTGGAGAGGGTGCAGGAGTTGCAGAGAAAGCAGAGCCTCTAGGTGTAACGGCAATGCCCTAGTTGTTTCTAGAGGCTTGTTTGCATGCATTAAAACTTTATTTTTCTCAGCAATGCCGACACAGATACAGATGCCTTCAGTTGCCATGTGCACGGATCAGCCAGTTTCATAGGTACAAACCTGCTGACAGATGCCCTTAAGTTTACATGCATTAAAAAATATATATATATTTAATGTGCTTCAACACATTAGTGACCAAATAGCAGCAATCATGTGACTGATGTGCGGCCAACAGAATAAGGGAAATTCACATGGTGCAGTAACCTTCCCATGACAATGGCAACATATAAATACTCTGTTCAACCACAGAGAAACGACTATTTTCTATTATGGGGCCAAAGTCATATCTTTCCCATCTCAAAAAATTGTGTTGTGTATATTTAGGTACATGTATCTTTGTACAAGCTTTCTGAAACATGCCTATTGTCCACGTTTCCTTTATACACTGATGAGCAAAAGGGTAACAATGTTTTGAACCTTTGACTTTCCGGCTCCATACCTCACCATCCACTACAGCTTCGAATGTGAGACTTACCATCATTTTATAGACAATTATCTTGGCTATCTCATATATAAACAAGACTTCCAACTATTTAGCATATGATTAGTTATGCAGATTATTGTCATGTAACTGCATTGTTACTGTTTTGCTCCTAAAACTCAAAATGTTATTTTTTTTTTGTATTTTGTAAATCCACCTTTGGCTTTCAACACTGCCTGAATCCTTCTGGGCAGCTTTTTCTTCAACTCTACCCACAAGTTTTCGATTAGGTTGAGGTCTGGGGACTGTGGGGGCCAATCCAGCACATCTGCAGTACTTCATTGTCATTGAACCATTTCTTTGTCAATCTCGACGTATGCTTCAGATCGTTGTCCTGCTGGAACACTATGTCGTCCTTTTCATACCTACAGTACTCAAGTATACACAATAGCTAATCTTGTAGGATACTCATACAGTCGGGTCCATAAATATTAAGACATCGACACAATTCTAAGATTTTTGGCTCTATACACCACCACAACGGATTTGAAATGAAACAAACAAGATGTGCTTTAACTGCATAATATCAGCCTTAATTGAAGGGTATGACCGAAGAATTCTTGCCCTGGTGAAGAAAACACCCTTCACAACAGTTGACCAGATCAAGAACACTCTCCAGGAGGTAGGTGTATGCGTGTCAAAGTCAATAATCAAGAGAAGTCTTCACCAGAGTGAATACAGAGGGTTCACCACAAGGTGTAAACCATTGGTGAGCCTCAAAAACTGGAAGGCCAGATTAGAGTTTGCCAAACGGCATCTAAAAAAGCCTTCACAGTTCTGGAACAACATCCTTTGGACAGATGAGACCAAGATTAACTAGTACCATAGTGATGAGAAGAGTATGGAGAAGGAAAGGAACTGCTCATGATCCTAAGCATACCACCTCATCAGTGAAGCATGGTGGTGGTAGTGTCATGGCGTGGGCATGTATGGTTGCCAATGGAACTGGTTCTCTTGCATTTATTGATTATGTGACTGCTGACAAAAGCAGTCACATAATCAATGTTTCAGGCAATATTATCTGCTCATACTCAGCCAAATGCTTCAGAACTCATTGGACGGCGCTTCACAGTGCAGATGGACAATGACCCAAAGCATACTGCAAAAGCAACCAAAGAGTTTTTTAAGGGAAAGAAGTGGAATATTATGCAATGGCAAAGTCAATCACCTGACCTGAATCTGATTGAGCATGCATTTCACTTGCTGAAGACAAAACTGAAGGGAAAGTGTCCCAAGAACAAGCAGGAATAGTTGCAGTAGAGGCCTGGCAGAGCATCACCAGGGATGAAACCCAGCATCTGGTGATGTCTATGCATTCGAGACTTCAGGCTGTAATTGACTGTAAAGGATTTGCAACCAAGTATTAAAAAGTAAAAGTTTGATTTACGATTATTATTCTGTCCCATTACTTTTGGTTCCTTAACAACTGGTAGGCACATATGCAAACTGTTGTAATTCCTACACAGTTCACCTGATTTGGATGCAAATACCCTACTGTATGCTATGGGTCGTTGTCATGCTGAAAGATGAAAATGCCCCAAGAACAAGCACAAACTGAAGACAGTTGCAGTAGAGGCCTGGCAGAGCATCACCAGGGAAGAAACCCAGCGTATGGTGGTGTCTATGCGTTCCAGACTTCAGGCTGTAATTGGCTGCAAAGGATTTGCAACCAAGTATTAAAAAGTGAAAGTGTGATCTATAATTATTATTGTGTCCCATTACTTTTGGTTCCTTAACAAGTGGGAAGCACATATGCAAACTGTTGTAATTCCTACACCGTTCACCTGATTTGGATGTAAATACCCTCCAATTAAAGCTGACAGTCTGCAGTTAAAGCACATCTTATTCATTATATTTCAAATTCATTGTATAGAGCCAAAAATGTTAGGCGACACCTAATGTTTTTGCTATGTCTCTGATGGGTTTGTTTTGTTTTTTTTCAGCCTAATGATGGCTTGCTTCTCTGATGGTGACAGCTCTTTGGATCTCTTCTTGAGAGTTGACAGCAACAGATTCCAAATGCAAATAGCACACTTGAAATTAACTCTGGACCTTTTATCTGCTCATTGTAATTGGGATAATGAGGGAATGACACACACCTGGCCATGGAACAGCTAAGAAGCCAATTGTCCCATTACTTTTGGTCCCTTAACAAGTGGAAGGCAAATATGCAAACTGTTGTAATTCCTACAAAGTTCACCTGATTTGGATGCAAATACCCTCAAATTAAAGCTGACAGTCTGCAGTTAAAAACATCTTATTTGTTTCATTTCAAATCCATTGTGGTGGTGTATAGAGACAAAAATGTTAGAATTGTGTCGATATCCCAATATTTATGGACCTGACTGTATATAGCTCAGCATTGAGACCACCACCGACTTGATCTGGTCAAGTATCCAATGCTTTTGGCTGTGAAACAACCCCTCCGAACTTGATAGTTCCTTCAATTTCTCAAACAATTACCTCCTTTTACCTTGTTTCTTCCAGACCCATTTGCACCCATCAGAGCCCAGTCTCTTGACTTTCATCTCATCGCTCCAGATCACCCGTTTCCAATCTTCTACTGTCCACTGTTTGTACTTTTTTGCAAACTCGAACCGATGCTTCTTTTGATGATATTGATGTCAAGGCTTCTTCACCTTTTTGTCGGGCCATCATTGCAGACTTGTGGAATGCGTGTCGCATGGTGCTTGCATGGACGTCTGTGATCTCACTATTATGAAGCATACAGCCATCTCCACTGCCATGTGTGTTGCAACAGAACGGATAGACCTTGTGATGAGCTGGCTTGTTGACTCCGATATTTTGCCTGGACATCCACCTCTTGGCTTTGGAATGGATGGATTAACTTCATTTTGTATTCTTCCAATGGTCATGGCACTTGCATGCAGTTCAGAAATTTTCTTGCCCGAGATACCGCTATCGATGAGCTGGATGATGTTACAGTTTCTCTTTTTTTGGTAAATCTTCTTCATGGCTGCTCCTCAATTCGAACCAGTGACCTTTTGCTTGGGAATCAACCTAATAATACACTGATACACTGAGCTATTAAGAAATTCCACCACCACGAGCAAAACGGTAACAATACAATTACATGGCAAAAATCAGCATAACTAATCATATGTTAAATAGTTGCAGGTCCAATTTATGTATGAAATACCAAGCTGATTCTCTATAAAATGATGGTAATCTCACATTTGAAGCTGTAGTGGATGGTGAGATATGGAGCCCGAAAGTTAATAGTTCAAAACATTGTTACACTTTTGCCCAAAATACTTGCATGTCTACCCCTTGTGCTGGCTGAATTTGATATGCACCTTTGATCAAAACCATTGGCTGTATCTGAGGTCTTATAATACACAAGAATCAAGTCAGAAATAGGACATCTGAATTGACAGGCTGCTAAAGGCATCAAATCCATCTACTCTTTAATAAAATAGGGTCATTGGTTGGTTACAAACAGTGCTTGATAATTTTGAAATAACCACATTACTTACCCAGATATATCAGAGTAGATAGCAGTGTCAACACAATATGTTGGCAGTAAATGGCTCACAAGCAGTAATACAGCTTTACAGCTTTCACCCTGAGAAAACCACAGGTCCAGAACAGCAGGTATAACGGCCCAGTAAGTCCCCAGAAATGGCACTGCTCCAAGAACTGCCGCCAGAGCTTGCACATAAAAGGGACACAGGGAGATAGTTTAAAATGCTTGATAGGTTATTAAAAATGTACAAAATTATAAAAATACTTTGAATAGATATTGTATTATCATGAGATCGGAAGTTAGGGAAAAATAGACTTAACACAACTTAGGTGCATAAAGAGTTTACAAAAATATGATATATACAAAGATTAAGTAAAATAACAGTCACCGAGAGTCATCTACAAATGGGCGCACTCCTACATCTTACCCTAATGATGTCTTCAGTGGAGCTGGCTCTCTGTTCCAAAACTAAGGGGGTCATTTATGACCAAATAAACACCACTTTTTGGCTTGTGTTTGGTGCAGATTTGGTTGCAAAGGTGATCTACAGCAAAATATGTAACTTTTTCCCCTTCCACACCATGTACGTCAGTTCTAAAAATGGGGACGTGTCATGGGTGGGCCGGCAGGCCCATCTCACTTATTTTCTATGCCAGTTTTTGGTGTAGAATATGATGTAATCATACATCTGTAAGGGTTCATTCACATGGCCATATGTATTTTGTGGTCTGCAAAAAACGGATCTGCAAAAAATACGGATGACATCCGTGTGCATTCTGTATTTTGCAGAATGGAAAAGCTGTCCCCTAATAGAACAGTCCTATCCTTGTTCGTAATGCAGACAATAACTGGACATGTTCTATTTTTTTGCGAAACGGAAAAACGGACATACCGAAACGGAATGCACACTGAGTAACTTCCATCTTTTTTGCGGACCCATTGGAATAAATGGCTCTGCATACGGTCCGCAAAAAAAAATGGAACGGACATGGAAAGAAAATATGTTCGTGCGCATGAGCCCTAAGGGAGCTGGCGTAGATTTAAGGGTTTTGGATGCCACTAAGTTATGCCAGCGCATCAAGTACCAGCGCAGGGTTAAGATGGACGTCTAAAATGTTCATCTAAATAAATTACCCCATAAGTGTTTTCTACTCTCTTGGCACCTCTTAGCCCCACCTAAAGGTTAGTATGCATGTACAGTTGCCTCATACTGCAGAATTGCTGCCAGGTATAGACATCAATATAAAATAAAAACACATTAGGGTCCATTCACACGTCAGCAGAATGGGTCCAGATCCGTTCCGCAATTATCTTAAACGGAGACGGAAAAAATGTGGACAGCATCCACATTTCCGGTCCGCAACCGCAAAAAATAGAACATGTCATGCAGCTGCAGACAAGAATAGGCATTTCTATTGGGGTGCCGGCCGTGGGAATGGACCCTTAGTTTGAATATCTTTTCCTTTGTTGATCTCTTCAATATAAATCTTTTGATATCTTCAGTGTAAACATTGTAACCAGTATTATCAGTTTAATTATATACTCTTGATTATTGATAATAACAATTAACACGATTACTACACATCTATTCAGGAATCTCATAATATCCCCTAATTTTCTCATTGTTATATAGTGGTTAATACTCATATCCTTAGGTATTTAGTTTGCAGATGTACCCAGTTTCATTATGCATTAATTAAAAGCTTTGTCGATTTTCCATAAGGACACATATAATAATATATATTCACAATACACTTGACACACAAACTGAGTGTATATGTCATATCAGGTGTATACTCAGCGAACAAACATCCTAAAAGACAAAAAAACTAAACTTCTTTCTTTGTGGGGGTGGCTTGTAGTGAAGGGAGGAGCAGAAGAGTTTGTCTTTGTGTCCTATGTTGTCCACCTTTTCTCCTCCATCTGCTCTGTGTCATCTAAGTACAACCCTCTTGTTTGGGAAGTGTGATCATCTACAAGTCATTAAGGGACATTTATCAATGGCTTTACTCCATAATTGTGTGCACCATAATTTGCTAGTTTGTTTTAGCTTCTCAACACTTTTCTGAAGTGCCAAGAAAAGGTTGCGTGGTTTCATACCACCCGGCGCATTTACTACAACTTTCACCAGAAAGTGGCAGCAGTTATAGATGAAGTCTACGCCAGCTGCTTCTGTTTCTGGCGCAGGGAAGGGCAAAGATCAGGCGCATCATAAGTCACTGCAGGGAGATCGAGACTGGCAGATGGATCCGCTGGTCTTGATATACAATATCTCCCCCATGGTCTCTTTAGCACTGTATGTGGTCAGACCACCGGAGAAAGAGAAGCAGACGAACATAAAGGGCCAATGTCACACGCAAATCTGAGTTCATTGTACTCCAAAAAATCCCTTGGAGCTCCATAAAAAAACAAAACGCCTATGTGGATTCCATAAAACAATATAAAAATCTAAGTGGTTCCTCTCCACACTCAGTACCTCAATGTATGCCTTAACTTTTTCCTTGCTGTTAATATGCCTTACTGTTATCTCTTAGTATTGTAGTCACGTATAGTGAAAGGAGATGCTAAAACTGCAACTTTATTAGGTATGCACTAAAACCCTCTAAGGAAGGGAAGGAAAACCTTATCAAATCCCTATAAGAAAGCTTCCTACTGGCGGCAGAGCTAGCATCCGCTGTGTACAGAGGACTTAAATACAGGTCCTTCTCAAAAAATTAGCATATTGTGATAAAGTTCATTATTTTCTGTAATGTACTGATAAACATTAGAATTTCATATATTTTTGATTCATTACACACCAACTGAAGTAGTTCAAGCCTTTTATTGTTTTAATATTGATGATTTTGGCATACAGCTCATGAAAACCCAAAATTCCTATCTAAAAAAATTTGCATATCATGAAAGGGTTCTCTAAATGAGCTATTAACCTAATCATCTGAATCAACTAATTAACTCTAAACACCTGCAAAAGATTCCTGAGGCTTTTAAAAACTCCCAGCCTGGTTCATTACTCAAAACCGCAATCCTGGGTAAGACTGCCGACCTGACTGCTGTCCAGAAGGCCATCATTGACACCCTCAAGCAAGAGGGTAAGACACAGAAAGAAATTTCTGAACGAATAGGCTGTTCCCAGAGTGCTGTATCAAGGCACCTCAGTGGGAAGTCTGTGGGAAGGAAAAAGTGTGGCAGAAAACGCTGCACAACGAGAAGAGGTGACCGGACCCTGAGGAAGATTGTGGAGAAGGACCGATTCCAGACCTTGGGGGACCTGCGGAAGCAGTGGACTAAGTCTGGAGTAGAAACATCCAGAGCCACCGTGTACAGGCGTGTGCAGGAAATGGGCTACAGGTGCCGTATTCCCCAGGTCAAGCCACTTTTGAACCAGAAACAGCGGCAGAAGCGCCTGACCTGGGCTACAGAGAAGCAGCACTGGACTGTTGCTCAGTGGTCCAAAGTGCTTTTTACGGATGAAAGCAAATTTCGCTTGTCATTCGGAAATCAAGGTGCCAGAGTCTGGAGGAAGACTGGGGAGAGGGAAATGCCAAAATGCCTGAAGTACAGTGTCAAGTACCCACAGTCAGTGATGGTCTGGGGTGCCATGTCATCTGCTGGTGTTGGTCCACTGTGTTTTATCAAGGGCAGGGTCAATGCAACTAGCTATCAGGAGATTTTGGAGCACTTCATGCTTCCATCTGCTGAAAAGCTTTATGGAGATGAAGATTTCATTTTTCAGCACGACCTGGCACCTGCTCACAGTGCCAAAACCACTGGTAAATGGTTTACTGACCATGGTATTACTGTGCTCAATTGGCCTGCCAACTCTCCTGACCTGAACCCCATAGAGAATCTGTGGGATATTGGGAAGTGAAAGTTGAGAGACGCAAGACCCAACACTCTGGATGAGCTTAAGGCCGCTATCGAAGCATCCTGGGCCTCCATAACACCTCAGCAGTGCCACAGGCTGATTGCCTCCATGCCACGCCGCATTGAAGCAGTCATTTCTGCAAAAGGATTCCCGACCAAGTATTGAGTGCATAACTGAACATCATTATTTGAAGGTTGACTTTTTTTGTATTAAAAACACTTTTCTTTTATTGGTCGGATGAAATATGCTAATTTTTTTAGATAGGAAATTTGGGTTTTCATGAGCTGTATGACAAAATCATCAATATTAAAACAATAAAAGGCTTGAACTACTTCAGTTGGTGTGTAATGAATCTAAAATATATGAAAGTCTAATGTTTATCAGTACATTACAGAAAATAATGAACTTTATCACAATATGCTAATTTTCTGAGAAGGACCTGTACATAGGTAATGAGCCAGCGGGGTGGACACAGTATGATGCTAGTAGGTAGCTGCCACCATTGCTATTGCCGCCTGGAAGTATTTCTGTATTTCTCTTAGTCTGGTTGTTGTTGGTAAAACACTAAACGCAGGGTGTGGTGCGTTAAGAACACCATATACGTATGCAAATGGCACCAAGATAACAACCAGGCAAGAGAGAAACAATGTAGCTTCACTGTTGTCAGCCCCTATCAACCCCTGTATGTTAGAAAAAACAGAGGAAGAAGGTGGGTAAGTAATTATGCACACCTGAGGCTAAACTAACTCAGTGAACACACTAGGCAAGTGGCATTAAAATCCACCAGGGATCCCAACATAAACTAGGGGATTTGATTTATCACCCTGTGCGTGGAGAACTTGGAGGAGCACTACACCATGTGTATAAAAGTAAATCCCTAAACAAGGTGTAGGAAGACACTCCTAACTGCCACTTGCACTCTAGAGCTATATCGCTAACTCAGCTTCAACTAAACATAGGATGTGCATTGGATATAAAAAGTCTACACAACCCTGTTGAAATGTCAGGTTTCTGTGATGTAAAAAAATGAGACAAAGATAAATAATTTCAGAACTTTTTCCACCTTTAATGAGACCTATAAACTGTACAACTCAATTGAAAAATGGAAATCTTTTAGGTAGAGGGAAGAAAAAATATAAAAATAAAATAATATGGTTGTATAAGTGTGCACACCCTTAAACTAATACTTACATTTTATTACAGCACTAGTCTTTTTGGGTATGAGTCTTCAGCATGGCACATTTTGACTTGGCAAGATTTGGCCACTCTTCTTTGCAAAAACACTCCAAATCAGTCAGATTGCGAGGGCATCTCCTGTGCACAGCCCTCTTAAGATCATCACACAGATTTTCAATCGGATTCAGGTCTAGGCAATGGCTGGGCCATTCCAAAACTTTTATCTTCTTCTGGTGAAGCCATTCCTTTGTTGATTTGGATGTACAGTCAGATCCATAAATATAGGGATATCGACAATTCTAACATTTTTGGCTCTATACACCACCACAATGGATTTGAAATTAAACAAACAAGATGCGCTTTAACTGCAGACTGTCAGCTTTAATCTGAGGGTATTCATCCAAATCAGGTGAACAGTGTAGGAATTACAACAGTTTGCATATGTGCCTGCCAATTGTTAAGGAAACAATAGTAATGGGACAATTGGCCTCTCAGCTGTTCCATAGCCAGGTGTGTGTTATTCCCTCATTATCCCAATTACAATGAGCAGATAAAAGGTCCAGAGTCCATTTCAAGTGTGCTATTTGCATTTGGAATCTGTTGCCGTCAACTCTAAAGATGAGATCCAAAAAGCTGTCACTGTCAGTAAAGCATGCCATCATTATGCTGAAAAAAAAAAAAAAAAAAACCATCAGAGACATATCAAAATCATTAGGCGTGGCCAAAACAACTGTTTGGAACATTCTTAAAAAGAAGCAATGCATCAGTGAGCTCAGCAACACCAAAAGACCAGGAAGACCACAGAAAACAACTGTGGTGGATGACCAAATAATTATTTCCCTGGTGAAGAAAACACCGTTCACAACAGTTGGCCAAATCAAGAACACTCTCCAGGAGGTAGGTGTATGTGTCTCAAAGTCAACAATCAAGAGAATACTTCACCAGAGTGAATACAAAGGGTTCACCACAAGATGTAAACCATTGGTGAGCCTCAAAAACAGGAAGGCCAGATTAGAGTTTGCCAAACGACATCTAAAAAAGCCTTTAAAGTTCTGGTACAACATCCTATGGAAAGATGAGACCAAGATCAACTTGTACCAGAGTGATGGGAAGAGAAGAGTATGGAGAAGGAAAGGAACTGCTCATGATCCTAAACATACCACCTCATCGGTGAAGCATGGTGGTGGTAGTGTCATGGTGTGGGCATGTATGGCTGCCAATAGAACTGGTTCTCTTGTATTTATTGATTATGTGACTGCTGACAAAAGGAGCAGGAGGAACTCTGAAGTGTTTTGGGCAATATTATCTGCTCATATTTAGCCAAATGCTTCAGAACTCATTGGACGGTGCTTCACAGTGCAGATGGGCAATGACCCAAAGCATACTGCAAAAGCAACCAAAGAGTTTTTTAAGGTAAAGAAATGGATTATTATGCAATGGCCAAGTCAATCATCTGACTCTGATTGAGCATGCATTTCAATTGCTGAAGACAAAACTGAACAAGCAGGAATAGTTGCAGTAGAGACCTGGCAGAGCATCACCAGGGATGAAACCCAGCATCTGGTGATGTCTATGCATTCGAGACTTCAGGCTGTAATTAACTGCAAAGGATTTGCAACCAAGTATTAAAAAGTAAAATTTTGATTTAGGATTAATCTGTCCCATTACTTTTGGTTCCTTAACAACTGGGAGGCACATATGCAAACTGTTGTAATTCCTACAAAGTTCACCTGATTTGGATGCAGATACCCTCAAATTGAATCTGACAGTTTGCAGTTAAAGCGCATCTTGTTTGTTTCATTTCAAATTCATTGTGGTGGTGTATAGAGCCAAAAATGTTAGAATTGTGTCAATGTCCCAATATTTATGGACCTGACTGTATGCTTTGGGTCGTTGTCATGCTGAAAGATGAAGTTCCTCTTCATGTTCAGCATTCTAGCAGAAGTCTGAAGGTTTTGTGCCAATATTGACTTGTATTTGGAACTGTTCACATGTCCCTCTAGCTTAACTAAACTGGTACAGGCCAAACGGGGTGACAAACGCCGACTTAGGGATGGCGTCTTCGGCTAGGGGAATCTGCCAATACCCCTTACAAAGATCTATTGTGCGAGAAGAGTGATTTGTGTCTGAAAACACACGATAAGGTACCTCTTTGGCGCACAGGGGCGACCACAGTTTCAAGTTTTTTTTGGTATAAATACTATTTATTGTTCAGTTGACAACGCGTTTCAGAGTTTATAACTCCTTTTTCAAGTCTAAAGTGAAACAACAAAGAAAAAAAGGGGAAGAATTGCCGAAGCCAAAAAAAAACTAAAAGTCACAGAAAGGGCCCCCCTACGGTTGGGGGGAGGAGATATATATATATATATATATATATATAGAATATATATATATATATATATATACGCATACAATTCAGTTATAGTAAATAAATCAATTGATTAAAAATTACAGCATATAAAAATATAATTTTTTTGTTGTATATATGTATAAAAAATATATTGCACGTTGGATTTTCCACATTCTGGATGGTTGGTGGAACTAGTGTTAGCCCAAACATGAACGCAAAGAAAGGCTCTAACCACTTCTATTGGCAAGGGCTTAGTGTGCTCCAATCTGTCCAAATTGGACGCTGTTTAAGTAAAGTAAAGTAAATATATATATATATATATATATATATATGTACATACGCTCAAGAATGGTGTGAGGGATGTATAATGTTAGACCATAATATACAATGTACATTGGTATTATACTGATGTAGTAGGGCGTGGTGCTTATGTGGTGTGATATGGACATGAAGTGGAGTGTGATGGGTAGATGTTGGTATTATTAGAATAGTGATGTTGATTAGTCTAGTCTCTGCTTGGATTGATCCTTTTATTTTAATTGGGGAACAGGAGGGAAGTTTAGGGTTTTTCTGATGATATCAGAAAATTAATGACTCTTCTGGAAACAGCTGAATCCCAGAAAATACTAAGTAAAAAGGAGAAGGAATACATTACCATAGATCATCCTAACTTAGCATTGTTCTACCACTTACCCAAAGTGCACAAATCAATCAATAACCCACCAGGGAGACCTATTATTTCTGGAATCTCCTCATTAACATGCAATTTATCCCATTATATAGATTTTTTTTACAGAAATATGTGGTCCAGTTACCATCCTACCTTAAGGACTCCGCCACCCTAATCACCCTCCTTAACAAGGTAAAATGGAAGAAATCCTACATCTGGGCCACACTCGATGTGGCCTCACTATATTCAAACATCCCACATACAAAAGGGATAGATGCTATACGACACTTCCTACAACAAGATGTGAACCTCCCGGCCTCACAAGGACAATTCATTCTGGACGGCATTGACTTCATTTTGAACCATAATATCTTCACTTTCGATAACAAAGTCTACAAGCAAACAAGGGGGACCGCAATGGGGACGCGATTCGCGCCTAGTTTCGCGAATTTATATATGGGGATTTTCGAGGAGCAACTCATTTACAATGAACACCCATGGAAAAACAAAATAGTTTTCTATAAACACTACATTGATGATCTACTACTAATCTGGGATGGCAGCCTAGATGAGGTCAATGATTTCACCAGCCATCTGAATAACAATAATTTCAACCTCACCTTTACAGCCAACTACTCCATGAGATCTATTGAATACCTGGACCTAGTACTTTCCACCACAAATAACACCATTGAAACTAAGACCTTTTTTTAAAAAAAGTAGACGGCAACAGCTATTTGGACTACCGGAGCGCCCACCACAAAAAGTAGAAAAACAACATCCCCTTCAGCCAGTTTAAGCGCATTCGCCGTAACTGCACAAAGGACGACGATTTCAAAAGACAAAGTAAGGTTATTGAAAAAAGATTTTATAATAAAGGGTACCCAGGTGCTGTCGTTAAGGCAGCACTACGGCAGGCACAAGAATACACTCAGGAAGACTGCCTACCATCAGGAAGTAATCAACCAGTGAAGAAACAAACTGACCCAGTCATCACCAAGAAGTATAAAACCTCCTTCATAACCACATTTAATACCAACCATAATATTCTGAGAAACATATTCAAGAAACATTGGCAGATATTGCAAGCGGATCCCTTCCTAATAAAACATATACAGCCGGAGCCACACATAACCTTTAGAAGAGCACAAACAATTAAGAACCTTATTGCCCCCAGCCATTTGCGCTCTCTAAAGAAAGACCCCCCTCCTATTTTGAGCCTATTTCCCAAGGTGCTTGGCAGTTACAAATGCGGACATGGCAGATGTAAGTGCTGCCTCAACATTTCAACCCGAATTACGAAGTTCTCCAGTAACGTAACAGGAGAAAACTTCGAAATAAAACACTTTTTAAATTGCTCATCAACATTTGTGATTTATCTATTGGAGTGCACGTGTGGACTGCAATACATTGGCCGTACCACCCTCACCTTAAGAGAGAGGATAAACAAACACAGCTGGAATATCACAAACGGCTTCCTCAAACACAGAGTTTCCCGGCACTTCAT
The DNA here is from genome assembly GCF_014858855.1 of Bufo gargarizans. Taxonomy (NCBI): domain Eukaryota; kingdom Metazoa; phylum Chordata; class Amphibia; order Anura; family Bufonidae; genus Bufo; species Bufo gargarizans. Next base: position 233,563,422 of record NC_058084.1, read on the forward strand.
CCAGGCACACAATAAAGATCCAGGGGAACTCTCCCTGTTACCCATTGAAGCAATCCCAGCTACCGATGGGAACCGTTACCAAAAACTGAGGAGAAAAGAAATGTATTGGATTTTCAAACTTCAAACCATCGAAACATATGGTCTAAATGAATCTCTAGAGACCAACTGCTTCTAATCTCCCAATTTACATAGTTATTCCTCATCAGCTCCACCATGCGCCATTTTCACCATTCCCCTGTCCCACATTTCCTTCATACGCGTCCACACACCACTTCACATCCCAACACTTACCCGTTCTCACTCACCGCTATACACCTTACTCCCCCACATCCACCGTCATCCCCTCTGGTCACCTTTCCATTCCCCCCCGCTGTACCATCATTTGCCCCAAACCCCCATCCCCCAGCTCTTTTCCCCAGCCACCAGGTCCACTGCTCTTTCCGCCACCAAAACATTAAAGGTTCACCATACCCTTCATCCATTTACTCATATTCTCCTTCACTCATTCATCCTTCTATTTTTATTTTAGTATTTTATATTCATTTTTATTTTTTATTTTTATTTATATTCATATTTATTCATATTCATTTTTAAATTTTTTCGTATTTTTATTTTTATCTTCATTTCATTCATTTTTTTCATTTATCCATTCACCCATCCCATAATCTCCTTCCATCTGTCATCCAGTTTCACCATACTCCCCCAGCCCCCCCCCCCCTCCCCTATAACCAGCTGCGCTGTACCAGCCTCCAAAACATGTACACACACCATTACTACGTCATCAGCATATCAGCCTGATCCACCCCCTTTGATCTGCTGTGTCCAACTTGCGCTACCCCTGGAGCACCAGCCTGAGCGCTCGATCGGCATAACAGCACTGCAGCAGGAGGATCTCCCTGGCCTCCAGCGCATCAGCCGAATAGCGCCGCCCAGAGAGGCTTCCCCCGTGACGTCACCCAGTCCCCGCCCCCTATGCTTTAGAAGCGTGCGCTCCCAGACACATAGTGAGTGACGCCAGACACAGCAGCAGCACACATCAGGTAAGCCTTACAATAGCCCTGTAGAAATTTAGGTCAATTCCTCTGCACTTTCAACTCCCCCTATATATCTATATAATAAAACATTAGACATTGGATCTTTTTACCCATTTATTTACTTAATCTTTCAATAAGCTGTACAACAGCCCTGTAGAGCTTCATTGCCACTTCCCTCTGCAGCCTATCCTCATTTCCCTCTATACATTCAGGCATTGGGCCTTTTATTCTATTATGTCATTATCATTCATTTATTTATTTTTTCATCCTCTTCCTTCTGCAGCCACCCGACCACCTTTTGCCTGTTGCCCCTTGCTGTCGGTGCCCCCAAGGTAAACCCTATACTTCCCTCCTGTTCCCCAATTAAAATAAAAGGATCAATCCAAGCAGAGACTAGACTAATCAACATCACTATTCTAATAATACCAACATCTACCCATCACACTCCACTTCATGTCGCCATATCACACCACATAAGCACCACGCCCTACTACATCAGTATAATACCAATGTACATTGTATATTATGGTCTAACATTATACATCCCTCACACCATTCTTGAGCGTATGTGTATATATATATATATATATATATATATACACTTTACTTAAACAGCGTCCAATTTGGACAGATTGGAGCACACTAAGCCCTTGCCAATAGAAGTGGTTAGAGCCTTTCTTTGCGTTCATGTTTGGGCTAACACTAGTTCCACCAACCATCCAAAATGTGGAAAATCCAACGTGCAATATATTTTTTACACATATATACAAAAAATATATATATTTTTATATGCTGTAATTTTTAATAAATTGATTTATTTACTATAACTGAATTTTATGCGCATATATATATTTTTTCTATATATATATATATATATATATATATATATATATATATATATATATATATATCTATCCTCCCCCCAACCGTGTGGGGGCCCTTTCTGTGACTTTTTTTTTTTTTTTTGGCTTCGGCAATTCTTCCCCTTTTTTTCTTTGTTGTTTAACTTTAGACTTGAAAAAGGAGTTATAAACTCCGAAACGCGTTGTCAACTGAACAATAAATAGTATTTATACCAAAAAACCTTGAAACTGTGGTCGTCCCTGTGCGCCAAAGAGGTAACTTATCGTGTGTTTTCGGACACAAATCACTCTTCTCGCACCTAACATTCCCTAGGAGTTTTTGGCAACTCCATCCAAAGGGACTGAACGGGTACCAGCAGCACTGAGCTCCCTCACCCTCCCAACCTTTGGTGTGTCTAACCTGTTGTGCGTTTATACCTGCACAACACCCAAAGGTGAGCACATTCAATCCATCACGTTTATCTGCTTATCATCGCTTACTACCCTATGAGCGCCTCTCCCTTTTCTCTCTTGCCATAATTGCTAAAGATCTATTGTGGTGAGGTATTGGCCCCTGGCCATTTTGTCCAGGAGCTCGTCTATCCGGGGCATAGGGTAGGCATCGGATACGGTCTTATCATTAAGCCTCCGGTAGTCTACGCAGAAGCGGGTAGTCCCATCCTGCTTCGGCACCAGAACTACTGGGGAGGCCCAAGGGCTTTCAGAGTGCTCTATGACTCCTAGTTGTAGCATTTCTTCAATTTCCTTGCGCATATTATTCTTTACGGATTCAGGTATGCGGTAAGGAGGTTGGCGGAGAGGGGTCTGCCCTGGTGTTTCTACTCTGTAGGTGGCTAACGGGGTGTACCCGGGGAGATTAGAAAAAGTGGTTCCTTTTTCCCTTATTAGACTATGAGCCTGCGCCCTTTCCTGGGGACTCAGCCGTTCACCTAACTGAACCTCTTCGAGGTCCTCTTTCTGGCCCTCTTTCTCTAGGAGGTCTGGGAGAGGTAAATTGTCAAAGTCCTCTGCGGCAGAGGCGCAAATAGCGGTCACCTCTTCTATGCGCTCGTAGTAGGGCTTCAGCATGTTCACATGGAGCATGTGCCTGCCCCCTGCTCCAGCGCACGGGCCGATCCCATAGGTAGTATCGCAGATTTGCTCCATCACCTTATATGGGCCCTGCCAGGAGGCCTGCAGCTTGTCATTAGGGACTGGCCATAGGATTAGCACCTTCTGCCTGACCTGAAAGCTGCGGTCCCTGGCCCTATTATCAAACCATCTGCAATGTCGTTGTTGGGCCGCTTGGAGGTTAGTACGTACCGTCTGGGTCAGAGCCTCCAAGCGTTCCCTAAACTCCACCACGTATGGGACAATAGGGGTACCATTCGTATTTACCCCTCTCTCCCAGTGTTCTCTGATAAGGCCTAAGGGACCCCTCACTCTCCTCCCGAACAATAAGGGGAGAATCCCATGGATTCTTGGGGTACTTCCCTATAGGCAAAGAGCAAGTGGGGCAAAAACCGTTCCCAGTCTTTTTGAGTGTCTATGAACGTGCGGATCATCTGTTTAAGTGTTCCGTTAAACCGTTCACAGAGCCCATTGGACTGGGGGTGGTAGGCGGAGTTTAAGATCGGTTTCACCCCACACACTTTCCAGAGTTGGTGGGTGACCTGTGCAGTGAACTGGGTGCCCCTATCCAATATAATCTCTCGGGGAAATCCCATACGGGAGAATATTCGCATAAGGGCATCGGCTATAGTCTCTGCATGTACATTGGTCAACGCCACTGCCTCTGGGTATCTAGTGGCGTAGTCCACTACGGTCAAGATGTATTTCTTGCCGGAGGGACTGGGTTTCGCTAGGGGTCCTATTATGTCTACAGCTACTCGACTGAAGGGTTCTTCAATTATGGGCAGGGATCTGAGTTTGGCTTTATAGGGATCCCCTCTCTTCCCTACCCTCTGACAGGTGTCGCACGTTTGACAGTATTGCCTAGTATCCTTTAAGATACCTGGCCAGAAGAAGTTCTGCGTCAGCCGACGTTTCGTTCGGCTGATACCTAAATGTCCTGATAATGGTATATCGTGCGCGATGTGCAGCAGCTCTTGTGTATGCTATCGGGGTACCACTAAGGGCTCTTTCACACTTGCGTTGTCCGGATCCGGCGTGTACTCCACTTGCCGGAATTACACGCCGGATCCGGAAAAACGCAAGTGAACTGAAAGCATTTGAAGACGGATCCGTCTTCAAAATTCGTTCAGTGTTACTATGGCAGCCAGGACGCTATTAAAGTCCTGGTTGCCGTAGTAGTAGTGGGGAGCGGGGGAGCAGTATACTTACAGTCCGTGCGGCTCCCGGGCGCTCCAGAATGATATCAGAGCAGCCCATGCGCATGGATGACGTGCCATGTGATCACGTCATCCATGCGCGAGGGGCGCCCTGACGTCACTCTGGAGCGCCCCGGGAGCCGCACGGACGGTAAGTATACTGCTCCTCCGCTCCCCACTACACTTGTAAAATCCTCATAGGCAGTTCTGTGGTTAGTCCATTAAAAAACTGCTCTATTACTATTAACTGGAACATCTCTTCCATAGTGGTGACCCGTGTAGCTTCCATCCATCCCTTGGCCTCTCGTTTTAGTCGGTGTGCCCATTCAGTGTGTGAGTCTTTTGTTTGTTTGTTGATGTCCCGGAATTTGAGTCGGTATGCCTCAGAGATAATGGCATACTGGGCTAGGATGGCTTGTTTGACTTTGTGATAATTCCTGAAGTCTTCATCTGGGACGGTTTGGTATGCCTCTGCGGCGTGGCCTGACAATCTACCTGCCAGCAGGGGTACTTGGTCGGCTGGGCTGATGTCATGTAGCTGGCACAACCTTTCTAAATCCTGTAGGTATTCGTCAATATCACTTTCTCCTTCTGTGTAATTTTTAAAAGCTTGGTAGGGAATCTTAGCTTTTCCCTGGGTAGTGCTGGTGGGCGCTGGGGCTCCTTCCCCAACTCGCTGAATAGCATTTTGCTTAGCTACAATGTACTCGTGTACATCAGCTATCAGTCTTTCTAGTGTCTCCACGGAGGGGGTGTTTGGGTAAAAACCTGCTATTGAGCTCTCTTGTAAATTCAGTTGGCTCTGTCTCCTGTGGAGTTGCCGCAGTGGTCCCCCTCCATGAGTTCGGCTACAAGAGTAGCTTTGGTTTTGTTGTTGGCTTTTCTTCCCCTTGCTTACAATAATTCCTTTAACGTAGTTCGTTTCAATGGTGCATAATTCGTCTCCATTCACCGTTCGTTCGAATGACTGCACATATTCTCGAACTCCGGTATATCCGAATAGCTGTTTCAACGAACTGTTGCTTTGCTGTGCTGCAAGGCTTGTATCCCACCGCTGCTACCAATTGTTGCGGAGCTAAAAGGTATACCCTCAATATCTTCACTTAAATCCCCTTGTAGCTGAAGAAGCAGGTCAATATCCAAGAGACAATTTCCCCAGTAACTGGACGACACACAGTTTGGGAGTCAACTGACTTTACTAGGCATGCGCACCTGGTTTCAAACCTCCAACAGCCTCATTTACATACAATACATAGATTACTATGGTACAAGGAAAGGTGGGGTCAGACAATAGCAAGGGCTGATGGGAGGTTGAAGGGGGACACTGCAGCAAGTTTAAACTGGTCTCCCAGTGTCCCTGAGACAACACCCTGCTGGGGAAACAATGGGACAGGAAAAGGGGGGAGGGGAAGAGGTACAGACAAGAAAGACATTCTATAAGTGGCGATGTTTGCCACACATGGTATATCTAATGCCTTGGAAATTCTATTGTACCCTTCTCTTGACTGATACCTTTTAACAGTGAGAGCCCTCTGATGCTTTGGAAGATGGCTTTTGCTGTGGGATGCGACTAAGAAAATTGCAGGAAAGACCAACTAAAACAGCTGAACTTTATTTGGTGTTAATCAATGGCACTTTAACTCCTTAAGGACACAGTCATATTTCACCTTAAGAAAAATGCCATTTTGTTGCTAATCTGAACAGTGTCACTTTATGTGGTGATAACTTTAAAACGCTTGGACTTATCTAGGCTATTCTGAGAATGTTTTTTCGTCACATATTAAACTTTATGACACTGGTAACATGGAGTCAAAAAACTTAATTTTTATTTATTAAAAAAATACCAAATTTGACAAAAATTGGGAAAAATTAGCAAATTTCCAAGTTTCAATTTCTCTACTTCTATAATACATAGTAATACAGTGCTGCCCATAATTATTCTTACCCCTGGCAAATTTTGACTTAATGTTACTTTTATTCAAACAGCAAGTAATTTTTTGACGGGAAATGACAGGCGTCTCCCAAAAGATAATAAGACGATGTACAAGAGGCATTATTGTGGAAAAAAAACATTTCTCAGCTTTTATTTACATTTGAGCAAAAAATACAAGATGTTCAGCACTGTGGAAAATCTCAGAGGATGTGGTCGGAAGCAAAAAGTGACACCTGTGCTGGCCAGGAGGATAGTTAGAGAGGTGAAAAAGAATCCAAGGATCACCATCAAGGCCATCCTGGTGAATCTGGGCTCTGCTGGTGGCAATGTCTCAAGGCAGACAATCCAACAGACAATGCACACTGCTGGGTTCCACTTCTCCAGATAAGGCACACAAAAGCTTGCTTGGTCTTTGAAAAAGCTCATCTGGACAAAGAAGAAGACTTCTGCTCTTCTATGTTATGGTCAGATGAACCAAAAATTACATTGTTTGGTCACAATGATGTTTCGTTCATTTGGCATAAAAAAGCAGAAGCCTTCAACCCAAAGAACACCATCCCCACTGTCAAACATGGTGGTGGGAACCTAATGCTTTGGGGGTGTTCTTCAGCCAATGGACCAGGGAACCGAATTACAGTAAACGGCACCATGAATAATGAGCAATACATGAGGATTCTCAACGACAACATCAGGCAGTCTGCAGAGAAACTTGGGATTTGGTCACCAGTGGACATTTCAGCATGACAATGACCCAAAACACACAGCAAAAGTGGTGAAGAAATGGTTAGCAGACAACAACATTAACATTTTGGAGTGGCCCAGCTAGAGTCCAGACTTGAATCCAATTGAGAATCTGTGGAGGGAGCTAAAGATCAGGGTGATGGCAATAAGACCCTCCAACCTGAAAGATTTGGAGCTCATTGCTAAAGATGAATGGGCAAAAATACCTGTGGAGACATGCAAAAAGCTGGTCTGCAATTATAGGAAGCGTTTGATTGCTGCAATAGCCAATAAAAGCTTTTCTATTGATTATTGAGAAGGGTATGAATAGTTTGGGACTGGACACTTTTTGCTCAAATGTAAATAAAAGCTGAGAAATGTTTTTTTCCCCACAATAATGCCTCTTGTACATCGTCTTATTATCTTTTGGGAGACACCTATTTCATTTCCCTTCAAAAAATTACTTGCTGGTTGAATAAAAGTAACTTTAAGTTACAATTTGCCAGGGGTATGAATAATTATGTGCAGCACTGTACCTACAAAAATAGTTATTACTTTACATTCCCCCTTATGTCTACTTCATGTTTGGATCATTTTGGGAATGACATTTTATTTTTGGGGATGTTACAAGGCTTAGAAGTTTAGAAGCAAATCAGAAATTTTCAAAAAAACACATTTTAAGGACCAGTTCAGATCTGAAGTCACTTTGTGAGGCTTAAACCACCCAAAAATGACAACATTCTAGAAACTACACCCCTCAAGGCATTCAAAACTGATTTTACAAACTTTGTTAAACACAAAGATCTAATGGAAAATAGAGATACAATTTCAAAATTTCACTTTTTTGGAAGATTTTCTATTTTAATAATTTTTTTCCTGTTACAAAGCAAGGGTCAACATTCAAACAAAACTCAATATTTATGGCTCTGATTCTGTAGTTTACAGAAACACCCCATATGTGGTCGTAAACTGTTTTAGTGTCTTCATATTCTGAGCCATAGTTTTTTATTTTTTGGGCGATTGTCTCAGGTAGGGGCTTATTTTTTGTGGGATGAGGCGATGGTTAGATTGGTACTATTTTGGTGAGCATGCGGCTTTTTGATCGCTTGCTGTTGTACTTGTGATGTAAGGTGACAAAAAAATGGTTTATTTAGCACAGTTTTTATTTTTTAGGGTGTTAATCTGAGGGGTTAGGTCATGTGATATGTTTATAGAGCCGGTCGATACGGATGCGGCAATACCTAATATGTCTAATCCCCCCCCCCCCTATTTTTTACCAATTTTTTTTAACTTTATTTGGGGAAAATGAAGTTTTTGTTTATTTTTACTTGAAACGTAATTTTTGGGGTGGGAAAACTTTTTTTTCATCTTTATTTTTTGTCCCACTTTGGGACTTCAACTTTTGGGGGTCTAATCCTTTACAATGCATTCCAATACTTCTGTATTGGAATGCATTGGCTGTATGAGTAATACAGTGAGTATTACTCATACAGCTTCCGGCCTGTGAGAACCAAGGGGTTGGATCTCACAGGCTCATCACAGGAAGGCATTGCGCTGCCTTCCATGCCATGGGGTCCCCCATGGGGCACCGCCACCAGCCGCAACATTAAAAAGCCGCAAACTGCAGGTCTGAATTGACCTGCGGTTTGCGGCGATCGCTGACACAAGGGGAGGGGGGGGGGGGTGTAACGGGACCCCCTTCGTGCATTTAGCCAAGGTGCCTGCTGGGTTCCGATCACCGGATGTACCGGTATGCCCTGTGTCCTTAAGTAACGGGACATCAGGGCGTACTGGTACACCTTGTGTCTGGAACAGGTTAAATTATGGCAGGTGTATGCTGACTCCTATTTGTGGTCACGGCTACGGAAGAGAGATAGTACCCTGAATCGGGACCTAACTGATTAATGGCTTGCTGACCTAACTAAATGGCTGGAGGGGTGCCCTTAGCCATGCCTTGGGTAGGCTTATAAGGGGGCAAAAACAAACCAAGTAGGGTAGAGAGTACCTTTATTGAAGCTGAACAACTCACAAAACCAAACTGCGAAAGGCCTTGGATATCTCGGCCTGGGGGTTCGGGATATATAACGCGCAAAGCATGAGGAGTGCCAGCGGCCCATTTTACGAATAACATGGCCGGGGACACTATGCCTTGAAGCTGTGGATGCCGCTCCAATGCAAAAGAGTGGCCTGAAATCGCCTTGGGGTCGAAGCCCAAACAGATGCCAAGATACGAATGTGTGAGATGAACTGGGAAGCCGTGATGGCCCTGACTTAAAACGGGAGCAAAGGACTGGCCGGGGCGGAGTCTCCCAAAACTGACAGCAAACTCCTGAGGACTTGAACTGGGCACCATACGTTGAAAACCAGAAAATACTTCACATCCACTGGTGGCCCTACCTGAGAGGTTTTGGAAGTGAGAAGGTATAGGGAGAAATGGTCGCCGCGCCATACAAGCTGATCCCTAGTTAAACTCTTGGCCCTGGCTGAAACGCTGGAAAATTCGCCGGGTCTTAAGAACTCGTAGAAGCTAAGGTACATGGCTGCCTTGATGACTGTGCTGGAATGGAGCCCAAAAGGAAGACCATCTAGGGAGGTGGAAAGCTACCTGAAGAGTTCCCCTGACACCGGCTGTCTGCTCGGAACAGCCCCTTTGCTACTCTTCTGAACGCCTCCGAGTGTCGCTCTAACTGCCTGGGACAAGAAAACCGACCTACTCTCTGGATCCTCCAACATGGAAAAATGCTGGACCCCGGCCAAGTATAACTTGATAGTGTTATAGGACAGTTTTAGGTCAGTATGACAGTAAGCTATGAAGGCGGTGATGTAAGTGGTCCTGTCAGATTCCTTTCTTGGATGAAGGAGTGTGAAACTGTTGAAAGTATTCCAAGCGTTTTTTTTATTCCTGGCCGTGTTAACAGACAGAGATTCTGCATCAGAGACTTGGCTGAAGAAATGAATTTTTTTAATCCATTATTAGTGTTTGATAAATCGGAGGGGGGAGCCCCACTTGTTCTGCCTCTGGCATGATCTGGAAGAAAGTATCGAAATTAAAACGAGACAAAGCAACTGCGGCGACGTTACGTATGCCCTGAATGTGCCTGCATGACACATGGAAAGGTCAAAGGGGACAACGGAAAATGGACCGATGAGGAACCCCTTCTCTAATTCAGACTTGATTAGAGTCCCCACCGGCTCAGGATCCCTGGCTGCTGACAATAGGCTGGGACCCTCCCAAGTGGACTGGGGAAGAGCTACTAGGCCTGTGTAAAAGCCTGTGGCGAACCCAGAAACCAAAAATTGGACAAACTGCGGGTTGTGGTGGCCCTGCAGAAGGGCTGCCAGTAAATCCACGTTGACTCCGGTTAGTCAGGATGGCCTGGAGGACCTTTGAGGACAAGCCATTTGGGGGTGAGCCCTGAAACATACGGAACATACGTGGAGGGCCCTACATTTATTGTAGTAACAGGCGTTCTGGTTGAAATTGTTACAGGCCTGGCTGTTACCCAGGAAAACTATGGGACGCCCCAACTTATCCGTGGTTGGGCCAGACCGTTGTTGGGACCCAGAGCTACTGGGAAGGGATCTGCCCTGGGACATGGAGGGTCCTGCATTGGGGCACCAATCTGAGAAGTGGGCAATTAACTGGCAGGAGGCACACGCCGGGGCCTTGAGCCCTACGAAGTGCAGGCAAAAAAGCTCCATGTCCATGGAAGCCCAGTTTGTGAAGTGTCGGACTTGGGTCAGAGCGGTGGTAGTTGTAGAACGCGTGCCCACCGTACTTATAGCCCAACTCCGTGACCCGGTAAAGGTAAGTGTCCAACTCCTCCCACCTCTCAGGGTGGACTGAGCAAAGGACATCCCTGAATAGACTGAACGCCAGGACGAACTCAGTGATGGACAGCTTCTTGTTTAGGCGGGGATCCCTGGCCTTGAGGACGATGGACACGCCGCCGCATGCTTTCTATTGTGTCATGTGTAGCTATTAGAATGGAAGCTAGGTTGATGTCTTTACCCCCTAGGATATTTTTTTTGATGTTGCTAGGGATGAAATGTGAGGGAGCTACTTCAGGCGCAATTAGGACCCTACCTGGGGGAACGGGCCCTGTAGTGGAGGCTACTGGCAAGGGTGAAGAAGACTGGGTAGCTGCCGACACTTAGTAGCATTCGACTGCCAGGAGCCTAGTCGGCACATCCGAGACTGAGGAGGTAATGTTGTTCATCATAGAATGAAGTTGAGTCAGAGATGGAGAGTAGACACGGAGACTTGCTCCAAGTCTGGGGCTGCCGATTCAGCCATCAACAGTCTATATAATTCTGCCTTCCGGGCGGAAGCAGGGTGTTGAATTGCTCTCCTGTTTAGTTCTGGGATTTACTTTGGAATTGTCCAATTCCTTAGAAATGAAAACCTGACCCGCTCGGATGCGGGGGTTTCAGGAACCGACAAGGCCTCCTCGATGTTGGAAGTGTGCGACATACTTCAGCTGCGAGATGACAAACAGAAATTAATTGCGGAGCTGGAGGCCCTGCATTTCGGAAGAGAGACCTGAGCCGTGAATAGTGAAGAAAAACGAGTGAGTTGGGCGAGAGCCTGGTGCTTTGAAAAAACGGGCATTACTGTGGAGGACCTGGGCGGACTAGAGCGTGAAATGGCGTAGGGAAGCTAAAGTGACATGGCCACAAACAGGGAGTTTAGAGAAAAAGATGAAAATGAACACCAAACCTGAAATAGTAGCGGAAGAAAAGAAAATGGAATTGAGTCGAAATGTCCGCAGATGTAGCAGAGTGGAATAGGCGGCGATCGGCTAAGACGGAACGACTGATAGACTATTAGAGAGAAGTTTGGCTGACGGTATGCAGCTGGAACAGGGGAGCACCCAGAGTCTGCAAAACAACCAGTATCGTCACGAGCAGGACAAAATAAAAATGTTAACTTTGGGGCATGATGTCCCGGTATTTAAGGACACATGACGTACTGGTACGTTGTGTGCAGTTCCGATCACCGCTGCCGGCAGGCAGTGATCGGAACAAGGTGCCTGCTCAAATCATTGAGCAGGCACCCGAGGACAATTCGCGGGGGGTCCTGTGACCCCCCCCCCCCATGTCAGCGATTGCTGCGAACCACAGGTCAATTCAGACCTGCGGTTTGCGGCTTTTACAGGTTGCGGGGGAGCCATCGGGTCCCTGTGTGGCTGTAGGGGGGACCCGATGGCATGGAAGGCAGCGCAATGCCTTCCTTAAGCATTGGCGCTGCCTTCCGGTGACGAGCCTGTGAGATCCAGCCCCCTGGATCTCACAGGCAGGAAGCTGTATTAGTAATACACACTGTATTACTCATACAGCTAATACATTCCAATACAGAAGTATTGGAATGCATTGTAAAGGGGATTCGATGACAAAAAGTTGAAGTCCCAAAGTGGGACATAAAATTCTGTGAAAAAAAAGTTTAAAAAATAAAGCCCCCCAAAAAATTTTGGGGGGAGTTTCAAGTAAAAATAAACAAAAACATCATTTTCCCCAAATAAAGTAAAAAAAAAAAAACAATGGGAAAAATTAGGGGAAAAAAAAAGTTGACATATTAGGTATCGCCGCATCTGTATCGCCCGGCTCTATAAACATATCACATGACCTAACCCCTCAGATGAACACCGCAAAAAATAAAAAATAAAAACTGTGATAATTAAACCATTTTTTGCCACCTTACATCACAAAAAGTACAACAGCAAGCGATCAAATAAGGTGTATGCCCACCAAAATAGTACCAATCTAACCATCACCTCATCCCGCAAAAAATGAGCCTCTACCTAAGACAATCGCCCAAAAAATAAATAAAAATAGACTCCGGAAACACTAAAACATGTTTTTTTTTGTTTTTTTTATGAAATCATTGTGTAAAACTTACTTGCTCTATAAAAATATCACATGACCTAACTCCTCAGGTGAATACTTTAAAAAAATAAAATAAAAACGGTGTAAAAAAAGCCATTTTTTGTCACCTTACGTCACAAAAAGTGTAATAGAAAATTATCAAAAATCATATGCACCCCAAAATAGTGCCAATCAAACCATCATCTCATCCCGCAAAAATCATACCCTACCCAAGATAATCGCCCAAAAACTGAAAAAACTATGGCTCTCAGAGTATGGAGACACTAAAACATGATTTTTTTGGTTTCAAAAATGAAATCATTGTGTAAAACTTATATAAATAAAAAAAATTGTATACATATTAGGTATCGCCGCGTCCGTGACAACCTGCTCTATAAAAATACCACATGATCTAACCTGTCAGATGAATGTTGTAAATAACAAAAAATGAAAACCAAAACAGCTATTTCTTGCTATTTTGCCTCACAAAAAGCGCAATACAGAGAGCAACCAAAAATCATACAGTCATGTGAAAAAATTAGGACACCCTTTGAAAGCATGTGGTTTTTTGTAACATTTTTAATAAAAGGTTATTTCATCTCCGTTTCAACAATACAGAGAGATTAAAGTAATCCAACTAAACAAAGAAAACTGAAGAAAAGTCTTTTCAAGATCTTCTGTAAATGTAATTCTACAAAAATGCCTATTCTAACTGAGGAAAAAGATAGGACACCCTCACATGTATTCCCTCTTAAATTGGCTCAGATCTCACACAGGTATATCACACCAGGTGCACATAATTAGTAGATCGTTACTCTGCATGTTGAATGAGGCTTGCCCTATTTAAACCTCAGACATTTAGTTTGGTGTGCTCCTGACTGTTGAAGTGAGAGTGAGCACCATGGTGAGAGCAAAAGAGCTGTCAGAGGACTTCAGAAAAAAGATTGTAGCAGCCTATGAGTCTGGGAAGGGATTTAAAAAGATCTCAAAAGATTTTGAAATCAGCCATTCCACTGTCCGGAAGATAGTCTACAAGTGGAGGGCTTTCAAAACAACTGCCAACATGCCCAGGACTGGTCGCCCCAGCAAGTTCACCCCAAGAGCAGACCGCAAGATGCTAAAAGAGGTCTCCAAAAACCCTAAAGTGTCATCTCGAGAACTACAGCAGGCTCTGGCTACTGTTGATGTAGAAGTACATGCCTCTACAATCAGAAAGAGACTGTACAAGTTTAACTTGCATGGGAGGTGTGCAAGGAGGAAACCTTTGCTTTCCAAGAGAAACATCGAGGCCAGACTGACATTTGCCAGAGATAAAGTTGACAAAGACCAGGACTTCTGGAATAATGTTCTTTGGACAGATGAGTCCAAAATTGAATTATTTGGACACAACAGCAGAGGACATGTTTGGCGTAAACCAAACACAGCATTCCAAGAAAAGAACCTCATACCAACTGTGAAGCATGGAGGTGGAAGTGTCATGGTTTGGGGCTGCTTTGCTGCAGCAGGACCTGGTCAGCTCACCATCATAGAATCCACGATGAATTCTACTGTGTATCAGAAGGTGCTTGAAGAACATGTGAGACCATCAGTTAGAAAATTAAAGCTGAAGCGGAACTGGACCATGCAACATGACAATGACCCAAAACATACTAGTAAATCAACCAAAGATTGGCTGAAAAAGAAGAAATGGAGAGTCCTGGAATGGCCAAGTCAAAGTCCAGATTTGAATCCCATTGAGATGCTGTGGGGTGACTTGAAAAGGGCTGTACGTGCAAGAAACCCCTCAAACATCTCACAGCTGAAAAAGTTCTGCATTGAGGAGTGGGGTAAAATTTCCTCAGACCGATGTCGAAGACTGGTAGATGGCTACAAGAACCGTCTCACTGCAGTTATTTCAGCCAAAGGAGGTAACACTCGCTATTAGGGGCAAGGGTGTCCTATCTTTTTCCTCAGTTAGAATAGGCATTTTTGTAGAATGACATTTACAGAAGATCTTGAAAATACTTTTCTTCAGTTTTCTTTGTTTAGTTGGATTACTTTAATCTCTCTGTATTGTTGAAACGGAGATGAAATAACCTTTTATTAAAAATGTTACAAAAAACCACATGCTTTCAAAGGGTGTCCTAATTTTTTCACATGACTGTATGTACCCTAAACTAGTACCAACAAAACTGCCACCCTATCCCGTAGTTTCTAAAATGGGGTCACTGTTTTTTTAGAGTTTCTACTCTAGGGGTGCATTAGGGGGGCTTCAAATGGGACATGGTGTCAAAAAAAACAGTCCAGCAAAATCTGCCTTCCAAAAACCGTATGGCATTCCTTTCCTTCTGTGCCCTGCCGTGTGCCCGTACAGCAGTTTATGACCACATATGGGGTGTTTCTGCAAACTACAGAATCAGGACCATAAATATTGAGTTTTGTTTGGCTGTTAACCCTTGCTTTGTAACTGGAAAAAAATTATTAAAATGGAAAATCTGCCCAAAAAGTGAAATTTTGAAATTGTATCTCTATTTTCCATTAATTATTGTGGAACACCTAAAGGGTTAACCAAGTTTGTCAAATCAGTTTTGAATACCTTGAGGGGTGTAGTTTTCAGAATGGGGTCATTTGTGGGTGGTTTCTATTATGTAAGCCTCGCAAAGTGACTTCAGACCTGAACTGGTCCTTAAAAAGTTGTTTTTTGAAAATTTCTGAGAAATTTCAAGATTTGCTTCTAAACTTCTAAGTCTTGTAATGTCCCACAAAAATAAAATGTCATTACCAAAATGATCCTAACTTGAAGTAGACATATGGGGAATGTAAAGTAATAACTATTTTTGTAAGTATTACTATGTATTAAAGAAGTAGTAAGTAAGGCATGTTACATCAGGACAAAGCGGGGGTAAATCCCACGCAGGGGATACATTGACATCATAATATAACTCAAGAATCTACTTTAATAAAAAGAGAATGTTTTAAAAAAAAAATATATATATATAACTCAAGAATCTTGCATCAGGTCTAAAGAGGAATCTTTTCTCGATCAGACATAATGAAACAGCGGGAGTGTTGAGGCATTAATCTAGAGTCCAAAATCCACATATTATCATACAGCAGGCATATGGACAATATCAGCCACCGAATACATACATGCATTGTGCAATGTTAAAGGAGATGAGCACCACTCTCCCCATACCTTGTGAAACTTTTGTGGACATTTTCTGTTAATAAATACAATTTTGTCCATACTCACAGCGTGATTGACCAATGATTTCCATTGACCTAGTGTGGGTGCTCTATCAACCATCCACCTCAGAGCAATGGCTTTTCTAGCAAAGAATAAAGTCTCACTCAAGAATACCCTGTGGCGATGCCCCCAAACCTCTTCATCTAATATCCCCAGAACACAAATTTTGGGGCATAACGGCACTGCAGTGGGAACCATAGTTGTCAGCACCTCTATTACTCCATTCCAGAAGCCTTTTAAGTACGTGCAATCCCACATGAGGTGCCAGAAGTCAGCACCATCCTGCGAGCACCTATGGCATCTATTGTGTGATATCCTGCCCATTTTGTGTAGTCTAGTGGGCGTTAGGTAACTTCTGTGCAGAATAAACAGCTGAATCAGCCTGGTATTAATTGATGGAGAGACCCTTACTGGAGCCATCAGGGATTCATTCCAGTCATCGGTCGTTAGAGAAGGTATTGAGTTCCTCCACCTTCCGTCAACAGCAAGAGGGTGCATCAGCATTCGGTTGTTGAGCAGATGCGTATAAAGCACAGAGATGATAATACCTCTCGGAGCCTGTGATCTTAGAATACGTATTAGGGGGTATTTTGACATTTTCCGACCTCCTGCCCCGAATTGAACTGTTAACGCGTGCCTCAGTTGCAGATACCTAAAGGAAAATTTGCGAGGTAGTTCAAATTTCTCCTGCATCTGCAAAAAAGAGCATAGAGTGCCCCCAACATATAGGTCCCTCCAATTCTTTCAGATGGGCAAACATAGGGTTATCCCATATCGGTATATTATCCCAGAGATCCTTAAATGATTGCATCTTGGCAACACTCCATACCTGGTGAGCCAATTTGTGTATAGGGAGCAAGCGCATAGGAACAGAACGTGATCCTTCCAGCACTGGCCACAGGGAGGACATGCTTAAATATTCCCTGAGATAATATTATGCATTTGGCAATTCTGACGTTAGAATCCAGGGGGTTAAGAATTTCAGCTAACCAGCTAAATAGTATGGGAAGAAATCAGGCAGAGCGGCACCACCCTCTAGCTTGAATCTCTGCAGAACATTAAGGGAACGTTTCCGTCTAGACTCCCTCTATGAAGTTTGAAGGACTCTAAGAGCGACCCGTTCAACGGTATATTACCTTTGGGAATTAGGTATAGTATCTCCACCCACTTGACGAACTTAGGGCCAAATCCAAAACTCTGCAGCAACTCTTAATAGACATTACGTACACCCACTCCACTGAATCAAAAGCTTTGGCTGTGTCCAGCGAAGCCAGAGCCCAGTGCTTATTCCTTGCCACACCTATCTGCGCGATGGCCTGCACTCTCCTAATGTTATCAGATGTCGACCTACCCGGTATAAATTTTGACTGATCTTTATGCACTATAGTGGTGATTACCTTGTTTAATCTAGTAGCCAGTAGTCTTGTGAGTATTTTATAATCTAGGTTCAGGAGCGAGATTGGACTATAAGACCCACACTCCAAAGGGTCTTTATCTGGCTTCAGGATCACCACTATAGTAGCATCATACATAGATTCTGGTAGCCGATGTCTTTGCTGAGAAGCTAAATATAGTTTAAGAAGTTCGGGACCCAATACATCAGCACATTTAGTGTACACTTCTACCGGAATTCCGTCCAGGCCAGGCGCTTTGCCCGCTGGCAGCTCCGTTATTGCCATTTGAATTTCGTCTAGTGAAATATCGGCCTCTAGTAAGTTCCTTGTCCTCATCGTTAAGCTGGGGGTCTGCTACCTGCGCTAAATAAAACCCTAACTCCTGAGTGGTGTATTGAGCCGCGGACTTGTAGAGATCTTGGTAGAACCCCTTAAAGGGCTTCTGTCACCCCCCCATTTTTCGTTTTTGGGCTACTTAAAATCCTTATACTGCGATTTTTCACTATATAGTGCTCTTACCCTTTTTCGTTCAGTAGTTTCTTTAAAAACAGCACTTTTATAATATGTAAATTACCTCTCTACCAGCAAGTAGGGCGGTTACTTGCTGGTAGCAGCCGCATCCTGCTTTAAAAAAAACAAGCAGGATGCGGCTGCTATCAGCAAGTAACCACCCTACTTGCTGGTAGAGAGGTAATTTACATATTATAAAAGTGCAGTTTTTAAAGAAACTACTGAACGAAAAAGGGTAAGAGCACTATATAGTGAAAAATCGCAGTATAAGGATTTTAAGTAGCCCAAAAACGAAAAACGACTTATGGGGGGTGACGGAAGCCCTTTAAAAGCATTCCAGTATATCGCCGACTGATTCTACCACCACGCCCTCAGAGTTCTTTATTCTGATGACCGGAGGGGACATACTATTACTACGCACAATGTGAGCAAGTAATTTACCCACCTGATTACCCGACTCAAAGGATTGCTGCTTTAAAAATAATAATTTATGCTCACTCTTTTTCCTGAGATGCATCATATAAAGCATTCCCTTAAGCATACAGTCCTGCCTACTCACCTCAGAGGGATTAGACCTGAACGAGTTCTCTGCCTCCTTGCAATTAG
The DNA here is from genome assembly GCF_014858855.1 of Bufo gargarizans. NCBI lineage: Eukaryota > Metazoa > Chordata > Amphibia > Anura > Bufonidae > Bufo > Bufo gargarizans. Next base: position 233,581,882 of record NC_058084.1, read on the forward strand.
TATGTACAGTGCTGCCCATAATTATTCATACCCCAGGCAAATTTTTACTTAATGTTACTTTTATTCAACCCGCAAGTAATTTTTTGACGGGAAATGACATAGGCGTCTCCCAAAAGATAATAAAATAATGTACAAAAGGCATTATTGTGGGGGAAAAAAACATTTCTCAGCTTTTATTTACATTTTAGCAAAAAGTGTCCAGTCCAAAATTATTCATACCCTTCTCAATAATCAATAGAAAAGCCTTTATTGGCTATTACAGCAATCAAACGCTTCCTATAATTGCAGACCAGCTTTTTGCATGTCTTCACAGGTGTTTTTGCCCATTCATCTTTAGCAATGAGCTCCAAATCTTTTAGGTTGGAGGCATCCAGCGCAACACACCTGAGAAACAGCATTTAAGATTTAAGACCACTGAAGAAGGCCTTGACAGGCCGAAACGTCTGGTCATTATCTTCTATATAGCTAGCTGTGAAATTTGCACTGGAACTTGATCATGTGATGACATAAAATTAAAATTTCCTAAATAAGCAAAAAGAAAAACTGTGTGCTGCAATCTTTCTATTATTTGAGTACGACTGAACAAGTCCTTGCTGGCACCAGTGAACCAAAACGGAGTGCGGTACTCCAAAACTCAACATTATCTGGAGAAGTGACGTCCTCCTTGGTCTGCATTGTGCAGTGTCCGTTGAATTGTCTGCCTTGAGACAATGCCACCAGCAGAGCCCAGATTCACCAGGATGGCCTTAGTGGTGATCCTTGGATTCTTTTTCACCTCTCTAACTATCTTCCTGACCAGCACAAGTGTCACTTTTGGCTTCCGACCACGTCCTCTTAGATTTTCCACAGTGCGGAACATCTTTTATTTTTTGCTCAAATGTAAATAAAAGCTGAGTTGTTTTTTTTTCCACAATAATGCCTCTTGTACATCGTCTTATTATCTTTTGGGAGACACCTATGTCATTTCCCGTCAAAAAAATTACCTGCTGGTTGAATAAAAGTAACTTTAAGTCAAAATTTGTCAGGGGTATGAATAATTATGGGCAGCACTGTAGTTCCAGTTCTTTGCGTACCGAATCTCTTTTAAATTATAGGATATAGAAGATTTGAGGCATCCCCTCAAGTAGGCTTTCAATGTCTCCCAGAGTAACAAATCATTCGTCGTCTCATCCTGCACTTCCAGAAATATCTGAAGCTGATCAGGAATTCTATCATTTGTGGTCATAAGAGACAACCAGAATGGATGAACACGTATTTTGACACTCTGATACGATCATAAAGTCTAAGTTGAGCAAAAACCGGTGCATGGTCCGAGGGCCCCTGTGATCCATACCTAATATCTTTGAGATCTGTGTATACTGCAGCACTGCCAAGAAGATGGTCAATTCTGGACAGTGCGCCCCTGGCTGGAGTGAAGCAGGAGTACATAAGGACCAATTTCCTCAGACCCTCTCCTGCATACCCTCTGCGCTGCAATATTGTGATTAGTGTACCATGCCTTTAACAGAATAAACGGTATATAACTTAACTGTAGAGTAACAAATAATTGAGTGAACCAGTAAATGATGACATCACTGCCATCCTGTATTGTGGCTGAGTTACCGGAGACCTGCATAGTGCAATATGATGTTAAACCCAGGGCTGTGGAGTCGGAGTCGAGGAGTCGGAGTCAATTTTGGGTACCTGGAGTCGGAGTCGGCAAAAAATGAACCGACTCCGACTCCTACTAAATTTAAATTGGAATAAAAAAATAAAAAAGCAAGTTTAAATGTCCGAATTCATAAACAGTTATAATTAATGACTTCTCTACTGTAAGAATAAAGGCCAATGCATGCAGTGCCTCATGTAACCGCAAAACAAACGCGTTCAGTGATGTGAAGAAGCATGCTTTTCATATGCTTCACTATATGGCACGCAATGCACAATTAGGAGTGGCAATACATATACTTTCCATTGTGTTGTGTTCTGATGTTACAGGGAACACAATGCCCATGGTTTACCTCGCCTCTCACTGATAAGGGATTAAGTAAATATGTGTTTTGCAGGACTAGAGACACTTGTATAAGTGAAGGGAATGGAGGGGCAATAGTTCAAGACTGAAGCTGTAAACCATGGATGTCAAACTCATGGCCCTCCAGATGTTGCAAAACTACAACTCCCATCATTCCATGATAGCTGTAGTATGCCCAGGCATGATGGGAGTTGTAGTTTTGCAACAGCTGGAGGGCCACGAGTTTGACATCCCTGCTGTAAACCATTGGAAAAACTGCTGTCATTCAGCTAAGGCTATAAAACGTGTAAACTCAGAATGTTATCTTAAACTTTAAACATGACTATGGGATTCTTCTAGGGAAATCATGTTTTAAAATAAATGTCCCTTCTTGGATCCTCCCACTGCTCTGTCTTCAGCAGAAGATCAGCACACAAAGGAGAAGGCAGCAGCTTCTGCCCAACTACATCTCTGTGCTAGAAGAGCTTAGAAGAACTTCTTTCTTTCCTTCAAGGAATGTATAAAATACATTTGCATATTAAATACAGAGGAGTCGGAGTCGGGGAGTCGGAGTCGGAAGTACAAAAAACTGAGGAGTCGGAGTCGGAGCATTTATCTACCGACTCCACAGCACTGGTTAAACCTATGCAGGTGTCTGCTCGGCCCCGTAACAATGGGATAATACTGCTTAATGCATGCACATGTAACGATAATAGAAAGGAGAAAAGGTATAGAGGAGGGAGGAAGAAGGGATGAGACAATGAGGGGGAGGATGAGAGAAAAGAAAGGGGTAATGGCGTTTCCACCATCACATCAACGTGAAGTACTGCGAGCTCAATCACGTCTCCAGTATAAAATGAGGGAATTCCTCCCTAGTCCCGGACAATGATGTTAAAAGTCAGCGGAACGCATCTAGCAGGCAAGTATAGTAGTGTGAGCAGGATACTTGCGGCATCTGCCGTGGTAAAAGTATCAGCGAGGTCCTGGACGACTTGGCCTCTTGGAAATCCACTCTTCCGCCTCTTTAGGATCGACAAAGAAGACCGTCTTCTCTCCATCTATCACCCGAAGACGTGCTGGATAGGGCATGGAGTATTGCAGGTTTAGATCACAGAGTCGACGCTTAACAGAGATGAAGGTGGCTCTTTTCTTTTGCAGCATAGCTGTAAAATCAGGACGCACTTGTGGGGCAGTATAACTACCCCACAAGTGACCCCATTTTGGAAAGAAGACACCCCAAGGTATTCTGTGAGGGGCATGGCGAGTTCCTAGAATTTAGTGGAATATGAGAATTTGCAAGAAAAAAAATAAATCATCGTTTTCCGCTAACTTGTGACAAAAAATAAAAAATTCTAGGAACTCGCCATGCCCCTTACAGAATACCTTGGGGTGTCTTCTTTCTAAAATGGGGTTTTAGGGGCCCAAATGCGTGCAAAGTAGTTTTAAATCAAAATCTGTAAAAAAATGACCGGTGAAATCCTAAAGGTGCTCTTTGGAATGTGGGCCCCTTTGCCCACCTAGGCTGCAAAAAAGTGCCACACATCTGGTATCGCCAAGTTGGGCAATGTGTTTTGGGGTGTCATTTTACATATACCCATGCTGGGTGAGATAAATATCTTGGTCAAATGCCAACTTTGTATAAAAAAATGGGAAAAGTTGTCTTTTGCCGAGATATTTCTCTCACCCAGCATGGGTATATGTAAAATGACACCCCAAAACACATTGCCCAACTTCTCCTGAGTTCGGCGATACCACATGTGTGACACCTTTTTGCAGCCTAGGTGGGCAAAGTGGCCCAAATTCCTTTTATGAGGGCATTTTTAGACATTTGGATCCCAGACTTCTTCTCACGCTTTCGGGCCCCTAAAATGCCAGGGCAGTATAAATACCCCACATGTGACCCCATTTTGGAAAGAAGACACCCCAAGGTATTCAATGAGGGGCATGGCGAGTTCATATAATTTTTTTTTTTTTTGGCACAAGTTAGCGGAAATTTTTTTTTTTTTTGTATTTTCTCACAAAGTCTCTCTTTCCGCTAACTTGGGACAAAAATGTCAATCTTTCATGGACTCAATATGCCCCTCACGGAATACCTTGGGGTGTCTTCTTTCCGAAATGGGGTCACATGTGGGGTATTTATACTGCCCTGGCATTTTAGGGGCCCTAAAGTGTGAGAAGAAGTCTGGAATATAAATGTCTAAAAAATGTTACGCATTTGGATTCCGTGAGGGGTATGGTGAGTTCATGTGAGATTTTATTTTTTGACACAAGTTAGTGGAATATGAGACTTAGTAAGAAAAAAACAAACAAACAAAAAAAAACAATTTCCGCTAACTTGGGCCAAAAAAATTTCTGAATGGAGCCTTACAGGGGGGTGATCAATGACAGGGGGGGTGATCAGGGAGTCTATATGGGTGATCACCCACCTGTCATTGATCACCCCCCTGTAAGGCTCCATTCAGACGTCCGTATGTGTTTTGCGGATCCGATCCATGTATCCGTAAAAAACATACGGACGTCTGAATGGAGCCTTACAAGGGGGTGATCAATGACAGGGGGGTGATCAATGACAGGGGGGTGATCAGGGAGTCTATATTGGTGATCACCCCCCTGTAAGGCTCCATTCAGACGTCCGTATGTGTTTTGAGGATCCGATTCATGTATCCGTGGATCCGTAAAAAACATACGGACGTCTGAATGGAGCCTTACAGGGGGGTGATCAATGACAGGGGGGTGATCAGGGAGTCTATATGGGGTGATCAGGGGTTAATAAGGGGTTAATAAGTGACAGGGGGGTGGTTTAGTGTAGTAGTGTTTGGTGCTACTTATTACTGAGCTGCCTGTGTCTTCTGGTGGTCGATCCAAGCAAAAGGGACCACCAGAGGACCAGGTAGCAGGTATATTAGACGCTGTTATCAAAACAGCGTCTAATATACCTGTTAGGGGTTAAAAAAATCGCATCTCCAGCCTGCCAGTGAACGATTGCCGCTGGCAGGCTGGAGATCCACTCGCTTACCTTCCGATCCTGTGAACGCGCGCGCCTGTCTGCATGCGTTCACAGGAAATCTCACGTCTCGCGAGATGACGCGTATATGCGTCACACTGCGCAGAGCTGCCGCCTCCAGACCGCGATCCTGCGTTAGGGGGTCCGGTGGCGGTTAAGCATTCGCGCCAAATTGGGCCTTGGGGGAGCTCCTGGAGAAGGAGGTCTGGCGGGAACCCGGTGCGCTCTTTCAGCGACGTAGGCGCCAGAAAATGGCGCTTAAGGAAATTGTGCCTTGAACCAAAGTTCCAGAAAAGTAGCTGGATCTGAGCCCTCCGCTCTCTCTGGTAGCCCCAGGATCCTGAAGTTGTTACGTTGGGCTCTGTTCTCAAGATCATCGCACTTTTGATGCCATAAGCTCACAGACCTCTCCACATCATGCACTCTGCTTGCAAGTGGCTTAGTAAGATCTTCCAGAGCCGAGACCCTGTCTTTTGTATGACGCACACGCTCCCTGAGCTGCTGCACATCTTGCCTCAGCAGGCCCAAATCTACCTTCACTTCCTCTATTTTGCAGGATAGCGATGTCTGGCAGGTGGAGATTGCTGTCAGGAGCTGATAAGAGACAGTTTTTAGGGTTACCTCTGGCTCCCCCGAGCCCTCCGCCTCTGTCTGCTGCGCTGCATGAACTCGCGTAACCGCCGCTCGCGGTGTAGCAGGAGCGGCGGCGCTATTTTGGGCCTCTTGCCTCACGTATTATTTAAGCTTTTCAGCCGCTGATTGCGCCTTGCTGTGGCCCTTTATCGACTTCCCAGGTCTTCTGCACCTGCCACTCGATGTTCGGAGCGGCCAGTATGTCAGGATGTTGCAGGATTCAGTACGGGGTATGGAGCAGACATAAAAGTGCGTGCGCTCATGACAGCCGTTAGCCACGCCCCCGCAAATTTGGTATTTAAAAAAAAAATAATTAATACATTTTTTTTACTCCATTTTACCAGTGTGATGAAGTACAATATGTGATTAAAAAACAATCTCAGAATGGCCTGGATAAGTCAAAGCGTTTTAAAGTTATCACCACATAAAGTGACACTGGTCAGAGTTGCAAAAAATGGCCTAATCCTTAAGGTGAAAATGATCCCGGTCCCTAAGCCACGACGATTGAGTGGGTGCCTGGAAAAAGCTGTGGCAAAGGTGATCTTTAAGGCTACTTTCACACTAGCGTTCGGGCGGATCCGTTCTGAACGGATCCGCTCATAATAATGCAGACGGAGGCTCCGTTCAGAACGGATCCGTCTGCATTATTTTTAGCATAGAACAGCTAAGTGTGAAAATAGCCTCGTACGGATCCGTCCAGACTTTCAATGTAAAGTCAATGGGGGACGGATCCGCTTGAAGATTGAGCCACATTGTGGCATCTTCAAACGGATCCGTCCCCATTGACTTACATTGAAAGTCTGGACGGATCCGCACGGATCCGCACGCCTCCGCACGGCCAGGCGGACACCCGAACGCTGCAAGCAGCGTTCAGCTGTCCGCCTGTCCGTGCGGAGGCGAGCGGAGCGGAGGCTGAACGCCACCAGACTGATGCAGTCTGAGCGGATCCGCCTCCAATCAGACTGCATCAGGGCTGGACGGCTGCGTTCGGGTCCGCTCGTGAGCTCCTTCAAACGGAGCTCACGAGCGGACCAGCGAACGCTAGTGTGAAAGCAGCCTTAGATTGCGACCCCTGTGGTATGTAATCGCAGGAGTGGGGCTGACACAGTTCCCGACGTCAGGATCCATCTGTAAAATCCCCCAGTGTTTGAGGAGGATCTCCCGTATTGGACCATTTGATGCATCAAAAGTGGCAATCAGCCTAACCTGTCCCTATGCACTCTCCCTTTTCACAGGGATTCAGGAGTGATTCATGGGCACAAGATAACGAATGTTGGTAGGCTGAAAAAAGTACCTTACAGGGGGTAACCTCTTTGAATAAGTCTATGAGTCAGATCATCAGCCTTAGCCTGGAAGTCTTAAAGGGACGAGCAGTTCCAACGTACCCGAAGAAATTGCCCCTTCGGTATCCCCTTTTTTAGCGGGTAAGGGTGACAACTCTCCCAGTGTAATAAGGTGTTTGTTGTTGTACTCTTATGGTATAAACTGGTGTGTATCATCCCATCTTCCGCTTTCATGATCAACAAATTCAAAAATGTGATCTTACTGGGGTTAATTTCCAAAGTGAAAAACAGGCCATAATTGTTAATATTAAGGGCCGTCACAAATTCATTGAACTCCTGTACAGTCCCATTCCAGAATATCAGCACATCATCGATGTACTGTACTCACATCGTAATGTGCCCTGACCAGGCGTTCATCTCATCACCAAAAACTGTATCCCTCTCTCACCAGCCCAGGTACAGATTAGCGTAAGATGGCGCACATGGACTACTCATGGCCACGCCCCTGAACTGGTGGTAGACATGCCGATTAAACAGGAAGACATCATGGTGTAAGATGAAATCAAGCAGTCTGACAATAAATTCATTGTGCAAGGCATATTCGCTGCCTCGTTCTTGCAAAAAGTGCCTAACAGGTCTGCAGCCTTCAACATGGGGTATGGAACTATGTATAGTGCCTCCACGTCTAAACTCGCAAGGTCATCGACGTGGAGGCCATCCAACTTGTTGATAATTTCCATTGAATCCCTCACATAAGATGGCAAAGCCAACATGAAAGGACGCAAAATAGTATCAACATAGGTGTTGATCTGATGGGTAAGGCTATTGGTGCCTGTTACAATTGGTCTGCCCTTAAGGGGATGTTGGCTCTTATGCACCTTGGGCAGACTATAAAAACATGCCATCTGAGTATGACTGGGTAAAAGTGTCTCAAATTCCCCCTTACTGATGAAAGGAGTCTCAAGGGCTGAACACAGAATCTGCTTAAGTTCTCTAAGGTACAGCTTTGTTGGCTTGGAGGGGAGAATATTGTAACAGTCGTTATTATTAAGAATGTCCCTACACATCCCCACATACTGGTCCAGAAGGACAATATTCCCCCCTTTGTCACCAGGCTTAATAACAATAGTGTCATCTCCCTCAAGAGACAAAAGGCCCTCAAGCTCCTGCTTGGTAAGGTTGCTCGTACCCCACCCATGTCCCTCCAATCTTACTAACTCATCAGTCACTACCTTCAAGAATACAACCAGAGGAGTGATGTCGTTTATAGGGGGTTAAAGGTGGGAGCATTTCCTCATAGAAGTGAAAGGGCCCTCGCCAGGAGTCCTCTCGCTCTCAGACAGAAGATCGGCGAGATTACATACATCCTCCAGATCAACGCCCAATATCTCACATTGACGTTTATCATGATGGGCAAAAAACTTCTTCCATTTGAGGAGAAACAGATTGAAATCCTTGACCCATGTAAACACGTCAATGAGTAGGAACAAAGGAGATGCCTTTCTTAAGAAGGCTAATTTCACCATCAGATATAAAGTCCTATGTGACAAGTTAATAACTTGCAATTCATCTACTGTAGATTGTACAAAAAGAGGGTTGGACCAACACATATTCATTGGTCCTTCCTCTCTCTCAACAAGTATGTCAACAGGGAGGTCCCTGGCCTAAAAAATTCTCCCTGGACTGAGCACCTCAACCTCTGCGTGGTTTCCCCCTATAGTGTCCCCTAGATGACCGGGGGGGGGGGGGGGGGGGCTGTAATTGTAACCTACTAGTACGCGGGGGTTCGGTGTAGGTGTCCCCTTCCAATGAAGAGGGCTCAGATTCTGCTTCAAGGCACTTAGCAGGCCTGGCCCTATAGTCAAATAACCACCCTTCTCTAAAATCGGCGATATCTCGTAGATATTGTGCATGCTTTCTTTCCTTGAGCTGGGCGGTATTTTTTTGCACTGCCTGTTTTAATCGCTGTTCCTTCTTTTGAAACTCAGTGTGGTTTGAAAACTTTTTTGCTGATTCAATTAACTCTTAAAGGGCTGTGGTATTTTTTTCAAAAATAGATTTCTCTTCCTCTATCATTCATCCCATTGGCTGAAGAGATGACTCTATGGATGTGGATTCCCACCTTCTTGATAAATTCAGAAGACCTCAGGCGTGTATATGGGAACAGTGGGATCCTAAGGCCTCTCGGCAGAATCTTATGTTTCAGATATGTATCTCCCACCATTCCCTGATATTTTCTTTATAGTTTTAAAGGTCCCATTAATAGTCACTGTATATTCATTGGCGGAAGATTACACTCAGAGAATACCAGACCTGCCTCACTGTCCCAGGAGTCTCTATTTATCCCACCTGCAAGAAATCCTGCCATACCACAAACGAGCAAAAAATCAAATATAGAATATTCAAGGATAATTGATGTTAGAAAATTATAACGTCTAATGGTTAAGTGTAGTCACGGATAGGGAAAGGAGATGCTAAAACTGCAACTCTATTAGGTATGCACTAAAACCACCTTAGTATTGCACACACTCCTCTTTCACATTCTATTATCAAATTCCAGTGTTGTGATGTCACTCCACTCACAGCTACTTGCCCCCGTGGTCTCCCTTCATACAAGCACCCAGCTTTCCTATAACTCAACAACATACATACATAGACACACCCAGAGAGAGAGAGACACATCTTACAAACTCAATTGCCCATTTCTGGCTGTGCACATGATGAGGAAAATCCGCTCTGTAGGTCATGTACATTTTATTCTATGAGAAATTGAAAATGTCGTGTACACAATGCGGATTCTTTCCGTTCAAGTTTTGACCTGCGGTGCGGATTTTCTCCATTCACTATAATGAGGAAAGTAAAATCCACATGCTGAAAACCCACATGAAAATCCGCACCAATTGATGTGGATTGTCTGCACGAATTTCCCTGCAAACCCCTCGGATTTCAGTGCGGATTCTCCACACATAAATCCTGATCTTGTGCATTTGCCCTAATAATGGACTTGATTATATAAAGGATATTTTATATTAGGCTAGTTTCACACTAGCTGCAGGGGACTCCAGCAGGCTGCTCCGGCGGATGAACATCCTGTCGGACCCATCCTGCTGCTAGTTCACGTGTGCCTCCGACCTGCCGCTCCGTCCCCATTGACTATAATGGGGTGGGGGTGGAGTTCTGGCGGCGGCACGGCGGGCAGACTAAAAGTACATGCATTATAGTCAATGGGGACGGAGCGGCAGTCCAGGGGTACACGTGAACTAGCGGCAGGACGGATCCGACAGGCTGTTCACCTGCTGGAACAGCCTGCCGATAATGTGAAAGTATACCATCATTAAAGGGGTATTGCCATCACAATGATCACTGTCTAATCTGGTAATGATGTGACAGTGATCATTTTTGTAAATATAATCTATTTGTGGTCCTGGCTACGGTGGGAACAGAGTGGACGAACCAAGTTAGGGAAAAGTGACTTGACTGTCAACTATAAATGAGGGGCAAAAATCAATCAGGTAGGAAATGGCTAATTACGGAACTCATAGAGCTAAACTAGTAAAGGCTTTGGCCATCTCGACCTGCGGGTTTGGAACGTAGTGCATAAAACAGGAAGATTGCCATCTGCCCATTTTTTGGATGACATGCGCTGGGACCCCATGACTTGACGCTGCGGATGCCGCGCCTATGCGAAACGAATGTCCCAAAATGGCCTTGGCATTAAACTCTAGTCCGGAAGCTAAGATTCTGATGTGGTGAACGAACTGTGATGCCGTGAGATGTTTGGAGTTGAAGGGGAAAAGAGGGCTGCATCGAGTAGGATCTTTTAAGGTGCCGAGTAGCTGTTTGAACACGGCAAACGGGCACCAGTCATTGAAGGTCTGGAAATAGCAAATTTTAACTGGTGGTCCCACCTGAGAGGTTTTGGTGGAGTGGAGTGATAGGGTGCAATGTGTCTGCTGCCAGGCTAATTTATCTAATGTGGGGCCTGCGTGTCCAGGAGAGCTGGTGAATTCACCGGGTCGTAAGAACCCGTAAAAACAGAGGTACATGGCTGCTTCGATCACTATGCTTTTGTATGGCCCGAAAGGATCATTGTCTAGGGAGGTGGAAAAGGCCCTGAACATTGCCCCGGTGACTGGTTTCCTATGGGACTCTGGCTTATTGCTGTTCTTTTGGATTCCTCTCAGAGTGGTTTTAATGGCTTGAGAAGAAAATATGGACTGGCTGGCTGGATGATCTAAAGTAAAAAATGTACCCCTGCCAAGTATAACTTGATGGTATTTAATAATAGGTGAAGTTCTGTGTGACAATAAGCCAGAAATGCCATGACGTAAGTTGGTTTGGTCCAATTGTTCTTGTGGATGCCTGAGGGAGAATTGCATGAAGGTTTCCCACCCTGTCTTGTAGTTCCTGGCTGTTCTGAGGGACAAGGAATTATGGATGAGTGACTTAGCCGTTCTGACGTGCTTGCTTAGTTGATCGTCAGTGTCTCGAGGGTGGGTGGAGGGACCCCTGATGGATCTGCGTCTGGCATTACCTGAAAGAAAACAGGGAAGTTGAAATGAGAGAGGACATCGGCCGCTTTGTTTGCTGAACCCTGTATGAACCTACATGAGAAATGAAAATTAAACTGTAAAGCAAGACACACTAGTCTGCGGACAAAAGGCATGATTTGTGGAGAACGGCCTTTGCTGAGGATTTCTACGACTGCCTTATTGTCTGTGACGAAGATGACTGGCTTATTCCTCCAAAGCTCACCCCAGATCTGGGCAGCTGCGACAATGGGATAGATTTCTAGAAGTGGAGAGGATTTGATGGAACTATGAACTGAAGAAATCTGAAGTGGCCAAGGACCTGTGAACCAGTGGTTGTTAAAAATGGCTGCAAAACCTTTTGAAGCTGCTGCGTCGGAAAAGACTGTGGGTGAATTGTGGTCCCACGAAGGGACGAAGAGGGAGATGCCATTACAGTTTGAAAGGAAATGGTGCCACATGTGTAAATCGGCCGTTGCGGCGGCATGGAGATGGATCAAGGCATCCTGATCCGAGGCAGCAGGTAAAAGTTGCAGCAATCTGGAAATGAAAGCTCGGCCCCGAGGCATGATCTTTGAGGTGAAGTTTAACATTCCCAAAAGTGACTGGAGTTCGACCTTGGCGAGGGTCCTGGCCGTGACTGATTTCCTGATGGAATCTTGGATTTTGTTTTTGTTTTTCGTCGGGCAGTCTGGCTTCCATCCTACCAGTGTCCAAGATGATACCCAGAAAGGTTATTATTGAAGATGGACCTTCAACTTTTGCCGGGGCAACCAAGACGTTTATAGTTTTGAAAATATGTCAAGAAGTACCTGGAGCTGCTTAGGTGCTTGATCTGAGGTCTCGATTAGCAGGAAGTCATCAAGGTGGTTAATGAACCTGGAACATTCGCCGTAATTGACCAAGACCCAGTGGAGAGCTATGGCAAATTGATCAAACAACCAGGGGCTGCTCTTTGATCCAAACGTCAATCTGTCTGCAAAATAGTACAGTTCCCTCCACTTGATGCCATAAAACTTCCAAAATTGAGGTGAAACTGGAAGCAATTTAAAGGCATCGGCAATGTCTGCCATGGAAAGCCAACCGCCTGGTTCCAGCTGGAGAATCAACCGAATGGCTTCATCCAAGGAAGAGTATTGCATGGAAAAGTCTTCCGAAGGAATTAGCTAATTTAAACTAGGTGTGCTGGAAGCATGAGGAGCAGAGAGGTCAAATATCAGCCTTTTTTTATTTGAAATTTTTTTGGTGACCAGACCAATGGGGTTGACCCTCCAGATGTCAAAGGGGGGACTGCAAATGGACCTAGGAGAAAACCCTTGCTGATTTCGGACTGGATGAGGGAGTCCACTGACTCTGGATCTGCCGAAGCCGGAACGGAGATTGGAGCATTACCGTGTTGTCTGCAGGGATGAAACTAGCCCTGTGTGGAACCCCTGTGAAAACCCAGAAATCAAAAACTGCACGAATGTGGTGTCATGATTATGCTGAAGGAGGGCACCTAATAGATAAATATTGACTCCAGCTAGTCATAGATGTTTGGAAGATCTTTGCGGACAAGACGACTGGGGATGGGCCCTGAAACAAATGGAGCAAACGTGCAAGGCCTTGCATTTTGCAAAATAACATTCAGACCAATTAAAATTATTGCAGACCTGACTCCTGCCCAAAAACACTATGGGCCTGCCCCATTTGTCGACGTTCTGCCCTGAACGTGAGGAACCGGAAGGGTTGGCAGAGGGTCTACCTTAGGCCAGAGATCCTGAATTGGGACACTAGTCGGAGGAATGCGAGATGGATTGACAGGTGGCACAAGTGGGCGCTTTTAGACCCGCAAAATACCTGCAGAACAGCTCCATGTCTAGTGTGGACCAATCCGTGATGTGCTGGAATTGGGACAGAGCAGCAGTGGCTTTGGCAGAGAACGAGCGATGGTAGTCATAAAAAGCATGACCTCCATACTTGTGACCCAAATCAGTGACCCTGTATAGGTAGGTGTCAAGTTCCTCCCTACGGTGTGGTTGGGCAGAGCATAGAATATCCTGAAATAGGCTGAAAGCCAGCACAAACTCCGGAATGGACAGTTTTTTGTGCAAGCAGGCATCTTTGGATTTAAGAACCACTGACACGTCTCCACATGCAATGGTCTTGTTTTGGTTGGAGTCGTGGGTGGAAATGAGGATAGAAGCCAGGTTTATATCTTTACCTGCCAAAATATTCTTCCGGATGTTGTCAGGAACGAAGTGTGACGGGGCAATGGTAAAGGAGCTGGGAGCCCTACCTGGGGTTGGGGCATAAGTGGTTGAGGGGCCTGGAACCGGAGAGGTAGGAATGTTCGGAATTGACGGCCTGGTCTCCACAGCCAGCAACCTGGTCTGGATGTCAGACACTGAACTAGCAAGAGTGTTGATTGAAGCTGGGCCAGCGATGTCTGGATTGTAGACAGGGACACTTGTTCTTCTGCAGCTAAGATAGGCTCAGCAGCTAGCAATCTTTACAACTCTGCTTTGCGAGCCGAGGCAGGATAACGGATGCCTCTCCTAGTTAACTCGGTCATTAGCTTAGGAATGGTCCACTGCCTGAAGAAAATCTTGCTTCAATGAGCCGAGCCGGGCAATTCCGGGATGGAAAGCGAGTTTCGGCGATATCGGAAGCGTGGGACATCGTGCTGTGAAATAAATGATTGAAAAATTAAAACGGAAGCGAGGAGGGTGGTGACCCTGCGGAACCCTCTGAATACAACACTAAAGTGTGACAGTAAAAGCCGTCACCAAGAAGAGGGATCAGAGGCTGACCCACCTGACTAGCTGGCCTAGATTCCCTAAGAAAAAGACGACATACATGATTCCGCCATGATCTTGAAGGATGAAATAGTGAAACATCGAAACTTACCTGGATTAGGCGTATGATGCCGTAGAACTTGAATGATCTGGATGACCAAGGACCTAAGACTGATACCTGGAGAAATCACCTAAGCGAAACTGAACCAGACAGACCTCTAGGAAAACATGGAGTGCGGTTTGAGCGATGCTGGAGACGTTGGATGTATGGAACATGGGACCTGACGTGGATCAGGGAGCTGGAAGCCTGGATGTATGGAGACCGAATCATGCCTGATACATTTGAGGTGAAACGCATAGCCTGGAGTCAGAATTTAAAGACCTATGCATGGCAGGTGAACAAGAACACGTATGCTGGCTGCGTGGCCAGTGGCAAGCTGCGCCTGATCCGCAACTGGGCAAAACAATCAAAGAATCGACCGACATGCCTGACGCGCGTCGATGACCCGGTATGCCTGCCGCGTGGCAGGACCGTTAAACCGAGACAAGTGAACATGTTGAAACAATGCGTATCAGGGTGGCAGATGAACCTGAAGCATTGAGAACCTTGAAAAAGACATTAATATGCAATGGCAGATATCTGACCGGATGACCCAGATGCGTATCAGAAAAATAAAAATGACATGAATCTGCTGGTGACAGATACTGGACCAGACAACCCTGATGCATGTCGGGAAACAAAATTGACATGAATCTGCTGCGTGACAGATACCGGACCAGACGGACCTGATGCGTGTCAGGAAAATAAAATTACATGAATCTGCTGCATGACAGATGCCGGACCACATGGACCTGATGCAGGTCAGAAAATAAAATGACATGAATCTGCTGCGTGACAGATACCGGACCAAATGTGTGTCAGGAATTTTTTATTTTCTTTTCTCTCTCTTTCTGATGCGTGTCAGAATAGGAACCTAACCTGTGCCTGATGCGCGTCAGGCAACTCAGCATGATCGTGAGTGTGCGGCAAAGTAAGTCGGCGCTAAAAATGTAGAATAAATGTGACTGCGATGTAATGGCAAGGGAATTGCGGATGTGTGATGCGTTGAGGCAATTATGCGTGGACTAAATAAATGTAGAAGAAGAAATGGATGATATCCATGATGAATCCTTCTAAGGTTTTTTTTTTCCCCCTTTCTTCTTCTTCCTTTCTTCTCTTTGGGGGGTGCTGGGGTTACTATTTGGGTATTCCTGGCTTGTAATGTTTTGGTTTCATGATGTGAATTGAGGACTGATGAGGTATGTGGCTGTGGTTTAGCAGAGTAACATTTGTTAGCACAATAATCTATGCTGTCGACGTGCTGGAAAAAATTTGAGCTAGCCAGAAGACGCGGCCGGCTTTGCCCAAGAGACCAAGCGGGAGCCGGGGGCCAAGTCTCGCGAGAGGACGGCGAGTATACTGAAATAAACTGGTGCCGAGGCTCCCAGAACAGGGAGCAACTCAAGGCACTACGAGCTTACCGGAGGGACGAGAGGATGGTTGCGGGAGTCAGTGCAGCTCAGGCGGTGACGAAAATCGGGCGGCAGCGAGGTAGGGCGAGTGGCGGCGTGCGCAGGAGACCTGGAACTCAGAAGGGACCTCACGTAAGAGAGCAGAATCCATGATGAAAAGCGAGGCGGCGCTATATAGGCCTCCTTCGCCCCTCCCATAAACGCAGGCTGAGCTTCAGCCTTAACCACTAGCCAATTCCCACCCTTCTTTATAAAATCCTTCCCCATCTTACCCATTGTTGTCATTGGTTTCCCCCTATTTACGGCCACATCTCGTCTGCCGAATGCAGGGGCCGCACATGCGCAGATGATTCAAAGCGATCCAGTGTCTGGCCCTGTCTTTCATTCATGTACACGCACGGCGCCGGGCGGCCACGCATGCGCTGATCTTGATTCCTTTGTGCTTTGTCTAAAACAGAGCCGCGCATGTGCGGCTCCGTTTGGGAAGCGGCACAAAGAAATAAAGATCAGCGCCGGGCGGCCTCGCGTGCATTGATCTTTATTCCTTTGTGCCGCGTCAGGCTACTTCTCAGAGCCTCCTCAGTGCTTTCATCTGCAGAGGGCTAGACTCAGGGTCAGACTCTGGAAAGCAGCATGCCTAATCTGGTTCCTAATCTGAATGGAGGAACACAGAGGGGATGACATTGAATGGAGGGACACAGAGGGGACGCCATTATGGAGTGAAGGGACACAGAGGGAAGGGCATTATAAAGTGGAGAGAATGGAGGGACATTGCTTCCCCTATGGTCCTCTACTTCATAATGTCTTACCCTCTGTGTCCCTCCATTCTATAATGGCGTCACCTGTGTCCCTCCATTCCATAATGGCGTCCAATGTGTCCCTCCATTCAATAATTATAAGTCTACCAGATAACATGCTTTTGGGCTAATGTATATTATGGAATTATAGTTTTTGCTGCCCAGAATGGGTTTGTAAAAGATAAGACAGATTGTGTGTAAAATTGTGCCTGATAGCCACACACTGAGCTCACTTATCACAGCTCTCTGAGTGATGATTCCCCAGCAGGGGTAAGGGGCCTCACAGATACTGTAGGCTGCCCGGCTGATGACTCATTCTATCCACATGAACTAGCACGCAAGGACTGAGTTCTCAGTGTGATGTCATAAGGAGGCGTGGCCGGCCTTCGCTCAAACTGCCTAAGCCCACCCAGCCTTAGCAGCAGGAAACCAGGAAGTGAACAGCATAGCTGGCTGCAGGTGAGGATGAAAGAGCAAGATGGGAATACCCCTTTAAAATAAAAAAAATAAAAAAATAACAGATGTGTTTTTTCATGATGTTTTCAAAACATTTGTGCACTCTTCCTTATTAACCCCTTCAGGACAGCCATTTCTCACCCTCCTGAGAGCCTATTTTTGCAAATCTGACATGTCACTATGTGGTAATAACTTTGGTAATAACACAGCAATTCTGAGACTGTTTATTCATGACACATTGTACTTTATAGTAAAGGTAAATTTGAGTCAATATGTTTTACAATGGCAGGCGAGATGTGGCCGTAACAAAAAAATTCTAAATTTAAGAAAAAGTTCTAAAAAAAATTCTAAATTTAAACCTCTCTGCTTTTAAGACAGATAGTGATACCTCATCAAGTAGTTATTAATTAACATTCACTATATGTAAACTTGTAGAAACTTATAGAGCCAAAGTGTACCTTGTTGTTGTCTTCTTCTGGCACCTACTACTCAGGAAGGTGAACAGGAGTGCATCACGCAGTATTTAAATATAGAACATACTAGTCACTTGTGAAACAGCAGCAGTAGCGATACCGCTGCAGTACCGCAGCGTCAGTAATTAAAAGTGTAAGAGCGCCTGTGTAACAGTAATAAAAACATTCACTTTTTTTGTTATGTTAGAAGGCTTAGAATTTTAGAAGCTATTTTTACGAAAATTTCAAAAATCAACTTTTTTAAGGACCAATTCAGTTTTGAAGTCACTTTGTGGGGCTTACATAGTAGAAACCACCCATAAATTACCGAATTTTGGAAACTACACCAATAACGAAATTTATTGAGGGGTGTACTGACCATTTCGACCCCACAGGCATTTCATAGAATTTAGAAACACTTTTTTTCCAATGTTGCATAAGTTCCCCAGTTTTCATTTTTACAAGGGTTAAAAGAAGAAAAAGCACCCCAATTTTTTTAAGCATTTTCTCCATAAACAGCTGTTTGGGCAAACGGCATGGATCAGAAGAGAAGGGGCGCCATATGTTTTTGGAGGGTAGATTTTGGTGAACTTGTTTATGGGCGCCATGTTTCTATTGATCAGCCTCTGGAGACTAGTAGAGCCATTTTCTGACATTCATACATTTTATTTTTCTGTCAATGGAGCTTTTATCATTGGTGATGTTTTGGGGTACACTACTTTAAACTTTTTAATTGCTTTCTTATTTAGCATTTTGGGAAGCAGGATAAAGAAAAAGCAGCAATTTTGCTATTGGTTTTTGAATTTTGTTATCGGGGCAAACATCGTGCAGGAACAATTACATCTTACCTTTATTCTTCTGGTCAGTATGAATACAATTTTATATAGTTTTTTTTTTTTTTATGTTTGCCACTTTTACACAAAGCATTTAAAAAAGAAATCCTGCTTTTGTGTTGCCATTTTATGAAAGCCATATTTTTTTAGTTTTCTGCCAATTGTCTTGTGTGGGGCTCATTTTTGTGGGATGAGTTGAAGTTTTATTGGTACCATTTTGAGATACATAGTACTTTTTGATCGCTGGCTATTACATTTTTTTTGAGGCAAGGCGACAAGAAAATGATTGCTTTGACACAGTTTTTTTTTTTTTACAAAGCTCACCTGACGGAGTAGATCATGTGATATTTTTATACAGCTGGAGGTTATTGACTCGGCGATACCTAATATTTGATAATTTTTTTTTATTCTTCCACAATAAAAGCTTTTTTAAAAAAAAAAAAAAAATGCTGTTTTGTGTTGACATTTTCTGATATACAGTGGGATGCGAAAGTTTGGGCAACCTTGTTAATTGTCATGATTTTCCTGTATAAATCGTTGGTTGTTACGATAAAAAATGTCAGTTAAATATATCATATAGGAGACACACACAGTGATATTTGAGAAGTGAAATGAAGTTTACTGAATTTACAGAAAGTGTGCTATAATTGTTTAAACAAAATTAGGCAGGTGCATAAATTTGGGCACTGTTGTCATTTTACTGATTCCAAAACCTTTAAAACTAATTATTGGAACTCAAATTGGCTTGGTAAGCTCAGTGACCCCTGACCTACATACACAGGTGAATCCAATTATGAGAAAGAGTATTTAAGGGGGTCAACTGTAAGTTTCCCTCCTATTTTAATTTTCTCTGAAGAGTAGCAGCATCGGGGTCTCAAAACAACTCTCAAATGACCTGAAGACAACGATTGTTCACCATCATGGTTTAGGGGAAGGATACAGAAAGCTGTCTCAGAGATTTCAGCTGTCTGTTTCCACAGTTAGGAACATATTGAGGACATGGAAGACCACAGGCTCAGTTCAAGTTAAGGCTCGAAGTGGCAGACCAAGAAAAATCTCGGATAGACAGAAGCGAAGAATGGTGAGAACAGTCAGAGTCAACCCACAGACCAGCACCAAAGACCTACAACATCATCTTGCTGCAGATGGAGTCACTGTGCATTGTTCCACCATTCGGAGCACTTTACACAAGGAGATGCTGTATGTGAGAATGATGCAGAGGAAGCCTTTTCTCCGCCCACAGCACAAAAAGTGCCGCTTGAGATGGGCTAAAGCACATTTAGACAAGCCAGCTTCATTTTGGAATAAGGTGCTGTGGACTGATGAACCTAAAATTTAGTTATTTGGCCATAACAAGGGGCGTTATGCATGGAGGAAAAAGAACACAGCATTCCAAGAAAAACACCTGTTACCTACAGTAATATATGGTGGTGGTTCCATCATGCTGTGGGGCTGTGTGGCCAGTGCAGGGACTGGGAATCTTGTCAAAGTTGAGGGACGCATGGATTCCACTCAGTATCAGCAGATTCTGGAGACCAATGTCCAGGAATCAGTGACAAAGCTGAAGCTGCGCCGGGGCTGGAGCTTTCAATAAGACAATGACCCTAAACACTGCTCAAAATCCACTAAGGCATTTATGCAGAGGAACAAGTACAACGTTCTGGAATGGCCATCTCAGTCTCCAGACCTGAATATAATTGAAAATCTGTGGTGTGACTTAAAGAGAGCTGTCCATGCTCGGAAGCCATCAAACCTGAATGAACTAAAGATGTTTTGTAAGAGGAATGGTCCAACCTTCAACCTGTTAGCGAATCTACGATACATAAAACTCTAAACAAGAATGGATTTCATGGGATGATACCACAGAGGAAGCCACTGCTGTCGAAAAAAAACATTGCATGGCGTTTACAGCTTGCACAAGAGCACCTGGATGTTCCACAGTAGTACTGGCAAAATATTCTGTGGACAGATGAAACCAAAGTTGAGTTGTTTGGAAGAAACACACACTATGTGTGGAGAAAAAGAGGCGCAGCACACGAACATCAAAACCTCATCCCAACTGTGAAGTATGGTGATTGGGGCATCATTGTTTGGGGCTGCTTTGCTGCATCAGGGCCTGGACGGATTGCTATCATCGAAGCAAAATGAATTTCCAAGTATAACCTTCCAAGTCGTTTTTTATTTTTTTTTTGAGTATTGGATTGTGGTGATTAATATCTCCTTGGTGGCCCTATTTCAACTTTTCACTGTGTATTAAATTACCCCTTAATTCCACAGTTTTGTTCCCTGTACTGCCTATTTTTATCTGTGCTTGAAATAGACGGACCATGCCTAGCAACCCTATGTGTTGAAGGACGGAGGACGCAGAAGCACGCAGCATGCAAGATCAGATTACTGACAGCCAGGGACTGTAAGTAAATGATTAAAGCCAGGTCCTCCCCAGCAGCTAATAACAGTGCCTGGGCTGTGTGCACTTCTCCCTGTCCCTGCGCTTGGCAGACGCTCCCTCACTCAGCAGAGCTGGAGAAGTAGGGTCGAAGCAGCGCAGACAAGGGAAGGGAGATCTGCCATCTGCTCAGTGTATAAATGAAAGCAACATGTGGTAAAAGGACCCCTTTGTGCTGCATGAGATTAACCCTTTAGGGGGGAGGGCTCTGGTTACTGACACTTTTGGGGGGCTATTGTTACTGGCTAGTGAGGGCAGGCGGGATTAGCCTCAGGGTGAGGGCAGTGGCGGCCATCTTAACTGATTAGTGAAATTGCAGTTTTATGCAGACTGGTTGCTAAGGGCTGAATCTTATTACATATGGGGTAAGTCAGTCTAATAGTAACTGATTCTGGAATATCATGTTATTAGTAACTACATATATGAAAATTGAAATTAGGGTCTAAGTGTGACAGTTATCCTTTAAGGCCATCAGTCCACCAGCTGAAGCTCAACAGAAGATGGGTGCTGAAACAGGACAACGACCTAAAGCATAGAAGTAAATCAACAACAGAATGGCTTAAATAGAACAAAATACGCCTTCTAGAGTGGCCCAGTCAGAGTCCTGACCTCAACCCGATTGAGATACTGTGGCATGACCTCAAGAAAGCGATTCACACCAGACATCCCAAGAATATTGCTGAACTGAAACAGTTCTGTAAAGAGGAATGGTCAAGAACTATTCCTGACCGTTGTGCACAAATGATCTGCAACTACAGGAAACATTTGGTTGAAGTTAATGCTGCCAAAGGAGGTTCAACCAGTTATTAAATCCAAGGGTTCACATACTTTTTCCACCTGCACTGTGAATGTTTACATGGTGTATTTCAATAAAAACATGGTAACATTTAATTCTTTGTGTGTTATTAGTTTAAGCAGACTGTGATTGTCTATTGTTGTGACTTAGATGAAGATCAGATCACGTTGTATGACTAATTTGTGCAGAAATCCATATAATTCCAAAGGGTTCATATACTTTTTCTTGCAACTGTATATAAAAATTAATTTCTGTCTGTCTGTCTCTCTGGACTTTCTTTATGCGCGACCGTAAACGCAGTTTTACTTCAGGTTTCCATAACAACCCAGCCATTTTTCTTTACTGCTTAAAGGGGCGGTCACTGTGAAAGTCAGTGTTAAAAGGGCAGTCACTGTGAAAGTCACTGTTAAAGGGGTGGTCACTGTGAAAGTCACTGTTAAAGGGGTGGTCACTGTGAAAGTCACTGTTAAAGGGGAGGTCACTATTAAAGGGGCGGTCACTGTGAAAGTCACTGTTAAAGGGGTGGTCACTGTGAAAGTCACTGTTAAAGGGGCGGTCACTGTGAAAGTCACTGTTAAAGGGGAGGTCACTGTGAAAGTCACTTTTAAAGGGGCGGTCTCTGTGGAGGTCTCTGATAAATGGGCGGGCACTGTTAAAGGGGCGGTCACTGTGAAAGTCACTTTTAAAGGGGTGGGCACTGTGGAGGTCTCTGTTAAAGGGGCAGGCAAAGTTAAAGAGGCGGGCACTGTGAAGGTCATTCTTAACCCCTTAGGGACGCATGACATACCGGTACGGCATGTTTCCTGAGTCCTTAAGGAAACATGAGTTTAAAACGGGCTTGCCGAAATGCGTGGGTTAATTGGAACAGGATGCCCGCTGAAATAATGCACCCCATAATAATTTTATGCCGATGCAGGGGGTGTTGCAGGCGGTGCGGCAGGCGGGATCGCGATCCCCCGCCCGCCTCCTCTTGAATATTCATTGGTGTCCAGTGGTTATACCAGAGTGTCAGCACATCTGGTATAAACGGTTGACATCTGTGCTGCAATGTCAGCCATTTAACCCTTTCCATACCGCTGTCCATATGGAAAATGATAAAAATTAAAATACACTACACATATTAGGTATCACCGCGTCCAAAAACTGAAAAAACTATGGCTCTTAGACTATGGAAAGACTAAAACATGATTTTTTTTTTGTTTCAAAAATGAAATCATTGTGTAAAACTTACATAAACAAAAAAAATAAGTATACATATTAGGTATCTCCGTGTCCGTATCGACCGGCTCTATAAAAATATCACATGACCTAACCCCTCAGGTGAACACCGTAAAAAAATAAAAGCGGTGTAAAAAAAGCAATTTTTTGTCATCTTATGTCACAAAAAGTGTAATAGCAAGCGATCAAAAAGTCATATGCACCCCAAAATAGTGCCAATCAAACCGACATCTCATCCCACAAAAAATGAGTCCCTAACTAAGATAATCGCCCAAAAACTGAAAAAACTATGGGTCTCAGACTATGGAGACACTAAAACATGATTTTTTTTGTTTCAAAAATGAAATCATTGTGTAAAACTTACATAAATAATAAAAAGTATACGTACTAGGTATCGCCGCGTCTGTGACAACCTGCTCTAGAAAAATACCACATGATCTAACCTGTCAGATGTATGTTGTAAATAACAAAAAAAAAACGGTGTCAAAAAAGCTATTTCTTGTTACCTTGCCTCACTAAAAGTGTAATATAGAGCAACCAAAAATCATATGTACCCTAAACTAGTACCAACAAAACTTCCACCCTATCCCGTAGTTTCTAAAATGGGGTCACTTTTTGGAGTTTCTACTCCAAAAGTGCATCAGGGGGGCTTCAAATGGGACATAGTGTCCAAAAAACTGTCTAGCAAAATCTGCCTTACAAAAAACGTATGGCATTCCTTTCCTTCTGCGCCCTGCCGTGTGCCCGTACAGCTGTTTATGACCACATATGGGGTGTTTCTGCAAATTGCAGAATCAGGGCCATAAATAATGAGTTTTGTTTGGCTGTTAACCCTTGCTTTGCAACTGGAAAAAAAAACATTAAATAGAAAATCTGCCAAAAAAGTGAAATTTTTTAATTGTATCTCTATTTTCCATTAAATCTTGCGCAACACCTTAAGAGTTAACAAAGTTTGTAAAATCAGTTTTGAATACCTTGAGGGGTGTAATTTCTTAGAAGGGGGTCACTTTTATGGAGTTTCTACTCTAGGGGTGCATCAGGGGGGCTTCAAATGGGATATGGTGTAAAACAAAACAGTCCAGCTAAAACTGCCTTCAAAAACCATACGGCGCACCTTTCCCTCTACGCCCTACTGTGTGCCAGTACAGTAGTTTACGGCCACATATGGGGTGTTTCTGCAAACTACAGAATCGAGGCAATAAATATAGCATTTTGTTTGGCTGTTAACCCTTGCTTACTGAAAAAAATGTATTAAAATTGAAAATTTGCCAAAAAATCTAAATTCAGAAATGTTATCACCATTTGCCATTAACTCTTGTGGAACACCTAAAGGGTTAACAACGTTTGTAAAATCAGTTTTAAATACCTTGAGGGTGTAGTTTCTAGAATAGGGTCATTTTTGGGTGGTTTCTATTATGTTATCCTCACAAAGTGACTTCAGACCTGAACTGGTCCCTAAAAAGTGGGTTTTTGAAAATTTCTGATAAATTTCAAGATTTCATTCTAAACTTCTAAGCCTTGTAACATCCCCCAAAAATAAAATATAATTCCCAAATTGATCCAAACATGAAGTAGACAAATGGGGAATGTAAAGTAATAACTATTTTTGTAGGTATTACTATGTATTATAGAAGTAGAGAAATTGAAAGTTGGAAATTTGCCATTTAAAAAAAAAAGGTAAATTTTATTTATTTTTTATAAATAAAAATATTTTTTTTTACTTCATTTTACTAGTGCATGAAGTACAATATGTGATGAAAAAACACTCTCAGAATGGCCTGGATAAGTCAAAGTGTTTTAAAGTTATCAGAACTTAAAGTGACACTGGTCAGATTTGCAAAAAATGGCCAAGTCCTTAAGGTGAAATAGGAATGAGTCCTTAAGGGGTTAAAGGGGCGGGCACTGTGGAGGTCATTGTTCAAGGGGCGGGTACTGTGGAGGTCACTGTTATGGGGAAAACTGTCAATATCTTTTTACACAGAAATATAAAATGAAATAGATTAAATATACCTGTGCAAAGCCGGGTCCTTCTGCTAGTCTCTTATATATATAAAAATGAGAATGCAAACTACAGAATCAGGGCCATAAATATTGAGTTTTGTTTGGCTGTTAACCCTTGCTTTATTACCGGCAAAAGGGATTCAAATTGAAATTTTGCCCAAAAATGGGTGTTTTGGCACCGTTTTTGTTTTATATTTTTAACACCGTTCATTCGAGGCGTTTGGTCAAATGTTATTTTTATAGCGACGACTTTTACGCACGCGACAATGCCCAATATGTATGGCTCTCAGACTTTGGAGACACTAAGCAGGCATCCTAAAAACTGCGGCCCTCCAGATGTTGTAAAACTACAATTCCCACCATGCCCTGCTGATGGCTGTAGGTTGTCTGGGCATGCTGGGAGTTATAGTTTTACAACATCTGGAGGGCCGCAGTTTGAGGATGCCTGCTCTAAAACTAATATTTTTTTGGGGAAAAAAAATTGTTTCTGTGTCTCCAAAGTCTAAGAGCCATAGTGTTTTATGTTCTCTAGTGGACTGTTGGGGATTATAAAAATGTAGTACTCCATGGAAGTGTGATACTCCCTGAAGCAATTCGATAACGCAGAGGCCCGGATGATCGGAGCACGTGTCACATTGAGTAGTGGTGTCCTTCCGTATCCCCCTCTTGTGACACACTATGCATCTTTTTTGGGTTGGTCCCTTCTTTCCAGTATGGGGGACCACACCTGGAAAGTGTTGGCCAGGGACGATCCGGACGCCTCCAGTTCCCGAGGTACTCCGGCCTGCTCTTTCCCGGTCCGAAAAGATCAGGTCTTTGAGGACTGCCTCATAGAATTGGAGGAATGTCCCTGTGCTGCCAGCGCTTCGGGATAGTACAAAAGAGTTGTACATGGCAACCTGCACCAAGTAGACCGCAACTTTTTTGTACCATGCCCGGGTTTTGCGCATGGCATTATATGGCGTGAGGACTTGATTAGAGAGATCAACTCCTCCCATATACCGATTGTAGTCGACGATACAATCAGGCTTGAGGACCGTTGCCGTGGTACCTCGCACAGAGACTGGGGTGGTGCTGTTACCGTGGATTGTGGACAACATAAGGACATCCCTCTTGTCCTTATACCTGACCAGCAACAGGTTTCCACTGGTAAGTGCACGGGTCTCACCCCTGTGGATAGGTACCTGGACGGGGTGGGCAGGGAGGCCGCGCTGATTTTTCGGCAAGGGACCTGAACAAGGGAATGCTTGTAATTTGTAAGTGTACCCTGAGGTACTCTCACAAATTTTGTATAGCTTCACGCCATACCTCGCCCGCTTTGTGGGAATGTATTGGCGGAAACTGAGTCTCCCCTTGAACGCAACGAGAGACTCATCAACCGCGACCTCCCTTCCAGGTACGTAGGCCTGTTCAAATTTGGCCCCAAAGTGATCGATGACCGGCCGTATCTTATACAGCCGGTCATAGGCAGGATCACCTCGGGGTGGACATGCTGCATTATCGGAATAATCCAGACATTTCCGGATGGCCTCAAACCGGGGACGTGTCATGGCCATACTGTACAGTGGGGTCTGGTATAAGACGTCCCCACTCCAGTATTGCCTGACACTGGGTTTTTGGACTAGACCCATATGCAGCACGAGGCCCCAAAATGTCCTCATTTCGGCTGCACCGACCGGCGTCCAGCCACCGGGTCTAGCCAAAAATGAGCCTGGGTTTTGAGCGACGAACTGTTGGGTGTACAGATTTGTCTGCTCCACCATCAAATTCACCAGTGGGTTACTGAAAAAAAAACTAAAAAAGTCTATTTCAGTAAACCCCACTGTGGGAATCTGGATTCCAGGATTGCCAGCAAAATCCAGAATCTCAGGCTCAAAGTCCACTGGGGGACACCAGCTAAGTTCATCGGCAGGGGGCTCCGGTGAACTTATTTGGTGGGCCGGGAAACCAGTACGAACCCCAGTACGAAGCAAGTGGCAGGGGGGGGGGGTCTGGGGTCTGATAGATGGATCAAAAAAGTTTTGTGTAAAAGTTATTTATTTTTTCCTAACTAACTTTTCCCTTCTTTCCCTTCCTAATGGTGCCTCTCCCTCACTGACCCTAACCTACCTGGGTGGCGATGGGTGCAGGAGAGTGATGGATGCCGATTAGGGGGACACAGGAGCTGGTGCTGGACGATGCTGCACGGTCAGGGTGCTGGACGGGAAGGGTGCTGAAGGAATGTTCCTGAGTTGCCAGCGCTCCAGGAAAGCACAAAAGAGTTGTAGAAGGCAAACTGCACCAAGCAGACCGCAACTTTTTTGTACCATTCCGGGGTTTTGCGCATGGCATTGTATGGCTTGAGGACTCGATCAGGGAGATCAACTCCTCCCATATACCGATTGTAGTCGACTATGCAAGTGGTAACCCTTATCTAGCAGTGGGTGCATAAGGTCCTACACAAGTTTTCTGGTAACACCCAGCGTGGGGGGACATTCTGGGGGTTGAATATGGGAGTCTCGCCCCTCGTACACACGAAACTTGTAAGTGTACCCTGAGGTACTCTCACAAAGTTTGTACAGCTTCACACCATACCGCTTAGAGGGAACATACTGGCAGAAAATGAGTTACCCCTTGAAAGCAATGAGAGACTCATCAACTGCGACCTCCCTTCCAGGAACATAGGCTTGCACAAATTTGACACAAAAGTGATCAATGACTGGCCTGATTTTGTACAGGTGGTCATAGGCAGGATCACCTTGGGGGGGGGGACATGCTGCATTATCTGCATAATGCAGGCATTTCCGGATGGCCTCAAACAGGGAGCGTGTCATGGCCATACAGTAGAGTGGGGTCTGGTAGAGGACGTCCCCACTCCAGTAATGCCTGACACTAGGTTTCTTGACTAGGCCCATGTGCAGCACAAGGCCCCAAAACGTCCTCATCTCGGTTGCACTGACCGGAGTCCAGCCACTGGTTCTAGACAAAAAGGAGCCCGGGTGTTGAGCAATGAACTGTTGGGCGTACAGGTTTGTTTGCTCCACCATCAGATTCACAAAGTAGTCACTGAAAAAAAGACTAAAGTAGTCGTATTCAGTGAAGCCCACTGTGGAAATCTGGATTCCTGGTTGGCCTACAAAATCAGGAATCACAGGCTCAAAACGCTCTGGAGTATACCAGACAAGTTCACCAGTGCGGGGCTCCGGTGGACTTAACTGGTGGGCCGGAAAACTAGTACAAGCCCCAGAGGTGGAGTGTGCGATGCGCTAACAGTGGCCGGACGCTAAGAGTGCCGATGTAGATCGGGAAATCCTACTTCGTGAGATTTCCCTACCTCCTGACTTCCCGTCGCTGTGCTAATGACGTGAGGAGGCGTTTCTGAGTTTTGACGATAGAAATGCTTGCACCCCAAAAAAAGTTGTGGGGGGGGGGGCAAGCTGCAGCACACCTGGGGGGGTCTAGGGTCAGGGTTAAAAACATGGGGTGGAAAGTGGGCGGGGTTTCAGCAAATCAAGCGCGCAATATCTCGGAAACCAAAGCAACGCAAACGTTCATTTTTGCGGCACAAACGCAGCACAAACGAATGGTGTATTTATTTTTGACATTTAAGAACATGGGATGGATAGTGGGCGGGGCTTCATAAAAATCTAACGCACAATATCTCAGGAACCGAACCGGCACAAACGTTAATTTTTACGGCACAAACGCAGCACAAATGAATGGTGTATTTCTTTTTGAAATTTAAGAACATGGGGTGCCAACTTCACACAGGTAAAATCAATGCGGCCTCCCTACCTACCCCCTCCAGGTAACTATACCCAGGGGTTAGACCCATACCCTTACCAGTGGAAACCTGTTTCTGGTCAGATATAATGACAAGAGGGATGTCCTTGTACTGTCCACAATTCACGGTAACAGCATCACCCATGTCCCTGTGAGAACTTCCGCGGCAACGGTCCTCAAGCCCCATTGTATTGTCGACTACAATTGGTATATGGGAGGAGTTTATCTCTCTGATACGCCATGCGCAAAACCCGGGCATGATACAAAAAAGTTGCAGTCTACTTGGTACAGGTTGCCTCCTTCTACAACTCTTTTGTGATGTCCTAGAGTGCTGGCAACACAGGGAAATTCCTTCAGCTCTATGAGGCAGTCCTCAAGGAGTTTTCAAATCTTTTCTGGCCAGGAAAGAGCAGGCTGGATTACCTCGGGAACTGTAGGTGCCCAGATCGTCCCTGGCCAACACTTTTCAGGTGTGGTCCCCCATACTGGAAAGAAGGGACGGAGCCAAAAAAGGTGCAGAGTGTGTCACAAGAGGAGGAGACGGAAGTACACCACCACTGTGACACGTGCCCCAATCATCCAGGCCTCTGCATTATTGGTTGCTTCAGGGAGTACCACACTTCCATGGAGTACTAAATTTATAATCTCCTTCCCCAATTTTAACTCCATTTAGCCATCGACAATCGAAAAAAAAAACTATGGTTCTCAAACGTGAGGCACAAATTTTTATTTTTTTATTATATTTTGTAAAACTAGAATAAAAAAAAAAGCAGACATATTAGCCGCATGCGTAAGAATCTGTTCTATAAAAATACCCCATGACCTAACCCCTAAGGCCTCTTTCACACTTGCGTTGTCCGGATCCGGCGTGTACTCCACTTGCCGGAATTACACGCCGGATCCGGAAAAACGCAAGTGTACTGAAAGCATTTGAAGACGGATCCGTCTTCAAAATGCTTTCAGTGTTACTATGGCACCCAGGACGCTATTAAAGTCCTGGTTGCCATAGTAGTAGTGGGGAGCGGGGGAGCAGCATACTTACCATCCGTGCGGCTCCCGGGGCGCTCCAGAATGACGTCAGAGCGCCCCATGCGCATGGATCATGCGGCTCCATGCGATCACGTCATCCATGCGCCTGGGGCGCCCTGACGTCACTCTGGAGCGCCCCGGGAGCCGCACGGATGGTAAGTATGCTGCTCCCCGCTCCCCACTACAGTTTACCATGGCTGCCAGGACTTTAGCGTCCCGGCAGCCATGGTAACCATTGAGAAAAAGCTAAACGTCGCATCCGGCAATGCGCCGAAACGACGTTTAGCTTAAGGATCAATGCCTTTCAATGGGCATTCATTCCGGATCCGGCCTTGCGGCAAGTGTTCCGGATTTTTGGCCGGAGCAAAAAGGGCAGCATGCTGCGCCATTTGCTGCGGCCAAAAAACGTTCCGTTCCGGAACGGAAGACATCCTGATGCATCCTGAAGGACGGACTGTCCATTCAGAATGCATTAGGATAATCCTGATCAGTATTCTTCCGGCATAGAGCCCCGACGACGGAACTCTATGCCGGAAGACTATAACGCAGGTGTGAAAGAGCCCTAAGATGAATACGGCCTAAAAAATTAAATTAAAACGGTGCAAAAAAAAAATGGTATTTTTTGTCACCTTACATCATAAAAAGCTATCAAAAAGTCATATGCCCGCCAAAATAGTGCCAATAAAACCATCCTCTCATCCCACAAAAAATGAGCCCCTACCTAAGACAATCAGCTAAAAATAAACTGACTCTTAGACTATCGAGATACTAAAATGTTTCTTTTTTGTTTAAAAAAGGATAATATATTGTAAAACCTAAAAAAAAAAGACATATTAGGTATCGCCACGTCCGTAAGAATCTGCTCTATAAAAATACCCCATGGCCTAACCCCTCAGATGAACACGGTCAACAAAATAAAATAAAAACAGTGCCAAAACAGCAATTTTTGGGCAAATTTTCCATTTTTATTAATTTTTTCCAGTAACAAAGCAAGGGTAAACAGCCAAACAAAACTTAATATTTATTTCCCTGATTCTGCAGTTTACAGAAACACCCCATATGTGGTCGTAAACTGCTGTATAACCAAACGGCAGGACGCAGAAGGAAAGGAACGCCATATGGTTTCTAGAAGGCAGATTTTGATGGCCTTTTTTTCTTGGCACCATGTCCCATTTGAACCCCTGATGCACCCCTAGAGTAGAAACTCCATAAAAGTGATGCCATCTAAGAGACTACACCCCTCAAGGTATTTAAACTGATTTTACAAACTTTATTAACCCTTTAGGTGTTCCTCAACAGTTTATGGCAAATGGAGATTAAATTTCAGAATTTCTATTTTTGGTAACCTTGCCTTACAAAATTGTAAAAAAGTGCAACCAAAAATTATATGTACCCTAAAAATAGTCCCAACAAAACTGCCACCTTATCCTGTACAGTCGTGGCCAAAAGTTTTGAGAATTAGTTAAATATTAGAAACTGGAAAAGTTGCTGCTTAAGTTTTTATAATAGCAATTTGCATATACTCCAGAATGTTATAAAGAGTGATCAGATGAATTGCATAGTCCTTCTTTGCCATGAAAATTAACTTAATCCCAAAAAATCCTTTCCACTGCATTTCATTGCTGTCATTAAAGGACGTGCTGAGATCATTTCAGTAATCGTCTTGTTAACTCAGGTGAGAATGTTGACGAGCACAAGGCTGGAGATCATTATGTCAGGCTGATTGGGTTAAAATGGCAGACTTGACCTGTAAAATGGCGGGTGATGCTTGAAATCATTGTTAACCATGGTGACCTGCAAAGAAACGCGTGCAGCCATCATTGCGTTGCATAAAAATGGCTTCACAGGCAAGGATATTGTGGCTACTAAGAGTGCACCTCAATTAACAATTTATAGGATCATCAAGAACTTCAAGGAGAGGTTAAATTCTTGTTAAAAAGGCTTCAGAGCGTCCATGAAAGACCAGCAAGCGGCAGGAGTGTCTCCTAAAGAGGATTCAGCTGTGGGATCGGAGTGCCACCAGTGCAGAGCTTGCTCGGGAATGGCAGCAGGCAGGTGTGAGCACATCTGCACGCACAGTAAGGCGAAGACTTTTGGAAGATGGCCTGGTGTCAAGAAGGGCAGCAAAGAAGCCACTTCTCTCCAAAAAAAACATCAGGGACAGATTGATCTTCTGCAGAAAATATGGTGAATGGATTGCTGAAGACTGGGGCAAAGTCATATTCTCCGATGAAGCCTCTTTCCAATTGTTTGGGGCATCAGGAAAAAGGCTTGTCCGGAGAAGAAAAGGTGAGCGCTACCATCAGTCACGGTAACGATATATTATACATTTAGAAAGTTAGAAGATACACCGCACCTGCAGATTCTGAGGCTTTATTGTTTTTCCTATCTGAACATGAATTTGACAGTGTGAGAATGGTCTAGATGTTTCTCAAAGTATATATTCATGTATCAAAGTTTGTCCCTCAGCCCTGAGACAAGGCCCCAGATGTCAGAGGTGTGAAGTGTTGAAAATATTAGGCATGTATGAGTTAACCCTTAATGGTATGATGCTTATTGCTTATACAACAGTGCCACCTAGATATAAGCGGTTAATACTACATCAGTAGCAAAAGTGCATTCTGGGTAGTATTATGACGTCATGCTCCTTATCAATGCACCCACCCATCCAACAATGATTGGAAAGTTCCAAACTCGGAGGGCGTGTTCATCTGATAAGTTTTGGGTTAAGTAACCAGTTACCAGAAAGAAAAAAAAGGAGAAAAAAAAAAAGAAAGAGGAAACAAACATTTGGATTATAGATCTCTGGAGAATCATTTGGATTATTGGGAAAAACTCTTGAGAGCTGGCTGCCTCAAGACTCTGCACATCACTTGACCCTTGGGTAATGTATATTTTGTTTTATGTAGTATTGATCTAAATTAATTGGCTTGATACTTAGCCAGATACCAGCTCATTTGCGAACGTGTTACGTTAGTTGCTACATCCGTATTTTCTCTGATTTCAGTTACGATGCATATAACTGAAACAAGGGGATAATATTGGAGAAACTCTTTGTTGGGAATCTTTGAATTCCCTAGTTTGATATCAAGCCAATAATTTATAAGTTTTGTTGCAATACTACCATTATCTGAAAGATTGGTCATCATTTTTGGGTGGAGCAAGGGCCTCGTATCTGTCATCTTCTTGATTGAGTTTTCCGCATAATCCATTGATTGTATATCTCTCACAGATTTAAAGCTGTATTGCATAATATTCTTGTGTTGGTTGAGTAGTGTTTTGTTGGTATCATATAGTGGTGAATTCTGGGTACTGCATATCATTATATATTACTGAAATTTATGTTGATTCATTTTTTTTGTATTTTAACCTATTATATAATAAACCATTTATATTTTTGCATAGACGCTTGTACCCTGTTTTACTGATTGCACAAAATAATCAGGTTCTTGATTGAACTCTTTGAGATGTTTATGTCCATCTCACGGGTCAATATAGTTTGCATAATTTTTCTTTTGACCCGATAATTTTTTTTTATATTTATATAAAGCATTTGCTTTATATACCCGACAGGTGGTTTCTATTATGTAAGCCTCACAAAGTGACTTCAGACCTGAACTGGTACTTAAAAAGTGGATTTTTCAAAATGTCTGAAAAATTTCAAGCTTTACTTCTAAACTTCTAAGCCTTGTCACATCCCTAATAATAATAATAATAATAATAATAATAATAATAAAATGGCATTCACAAAATGATCCAAACATGAAGTAGACACATGGGGAATGTAAAGTAATAACTATTTTTGGAGGTATTACTATGTATTATAAAAGTAGAGAAATTGAAACTTGGAAATTTGCAATTTTTTTCTAATTTTTGGTAAATTTGGTATTTTTTTACTCTATTTTACCAGTGTCATGAAGTATAATATGTGACGGAAAAACAATCTCAGAATGGTCTGGATAAGTAAAAGTGTTTTAAAGTTATTCACACATAAAGTGACACTGGTCAGATTAGCAAATCACCCTTTCATGACCAAAGGTCATTGATGCCCCAGTGTCCAAGTCAAAATTTACAAATCTAACATTCGTCACTTTATGTGGTAATAGCTTTGGAACGCTTTTACTCAGGCTCGGACTGGCCTACAGGGGAATCCCCCGGTGGGCCCCTGAGCAAGGTTGGGCCCCTAGTCTCCCACCCCCTGTACAAGTGGCACATAAGATATTAGATTTACTGCACTACATACATACTGTAAATTCAATGTACCGCACCTCAACCAGCCTATGCTCATATAAAAAACATGTTAGATTATTTATTATATTTGAATGTATCCGTACGGTGGGCCCCCAAAATAAATTTTACTAATGGTCTCTAGGTAACCCAGTCCGACACTGCTTTTACTTATCCAAGCCATTCTGAGATTGTTTTATCGTGACACATTGTACTTCATGACAGTCATAAATTTGAGTCAATATATATCACCTTTATTTATGAAAAAATCCCAAATTTACAAAAAAATAAATCTCAATTTTCAAAATTTCTATTTCTCTACTTCTAAAACAGAAAGTGATACCTCATAAAATATTTATTACTTAACATTCCCCATATGTACACTTTATGTTGGCATCATTTTGGAAATGTTATTTTATTTTTTTAGGACGTTACAAGGCTTAGAAGTTTAGAAGCAATTTTTAAAATTTTAAAGAAAATTTCCAAAACCCACTTTTTAAGGACGAGTTCAGGTCTGAAGTCACATTGTGGGGCTTACTGTACATAGTGAATACCCCCCATAAAAGACCCCAATGTAGAAACTACACCCCTCAAGTTACTCAAAACTGATTTTACAAACATTGTTAACCCTTTAGGTGTTCTACAAGATTTAAGGGAAAATGGAGATGAAATTTCTCAATTTCAGTTTTTTGGTAGATTTTCCATTTTATTACATTTTTTTCTTTAACACATTGAGGGTTAACAGCCAAACAACACTCAATATTTATTACCCTGATTCTGCGGTTTACGGAAACACTGCACATGTGGTTGTAAACTGATGTAAGGGCGCACGGCAGGACACAGAAAGAAAAGAACTCCACATGGTTTTTGGAAGGCAGATTTTGCTGGACTGGTTTTTAGACACCATGTCCTATTTAAAGCCCCCCTGATTTTGGAAACTAGGGGATAAGGTGACAGTTTTATTGGTACTATTTTAGGGTACATATGATTTTTAATTGCTCTATATTATGTTTTTTGTGAGGCAAGGTAACAAAAAAATTGTTGTGTTGGCACTGTTTTGTCATCTTTAATTTTTTACAAGATTCCTCCGACATGGTAAATCATGTCCTATTTTTATAGAGCTGACACTCGCTGGAATGGAGCCGCCGCCATCACACACCGCAGGGGAACCGCATCAGGGGCAGAGCTGGAAAAGGGGGGGGGGGGGGATACGGCCAGCATTCAGAAATTACAGATCAGGGCAGGATAAATGTATTGGGCGGGGAGGGGGCGGACCGCATCAGGGGAAGATAACATTGATGGGGGGCGGGGACCGATGGCAGAGGCAGGGCTCACGGTGGTGGTGGGGGGTTGGAGGCACACAGGAAGGGGGCACAGATCGGGGGCTTCAGACACTACCTGATTTCAAGCTCTGATCTGAAAAGTGCAGATAAGAGCCTGAAACCGGCATTTTAACACTGCTAACTGATAGACTAACCAATCAGATTGATTGCCGGCAAGGGACCACTCTGATTGGTCCCTTGCTGGCATTACTAGACTGTATGCTGTCAGTGACAGCAGCAGGACGGTGCAGAAGCTTTAATCCAAGCGCTTTACAGCGATTGGATTAAAGAACTGCAATGACGTCTATACACGTGGTAGCTGCACGGGGTATGTGCAGCTATCACGTATATAGACGGATGGGGGCGGCGGGTTGCGATCTGCGGATGGCACAGTTATGGGCTGGGGGGTCTGTGAATGGCACTGTTATGGGCTGGGGGGGGTCTGTGCATGGCACTGTTATGGGCTGGGGGGGGTCTGTGCATGGCACATATATAACAGTGCCATCCACAGATCCCCCCCTGTAACAGTGCCATCCACAGATCCCCCCTGTAACAGTGTCAGCCACAGATCCCCCCCCCTGTAACAGTGCAAGCCAGAGATCCCCCCCATAACAGTGTCCGTCATCCACAGATCCCCCCATAACAGTGTCCGTCATCCACAGATCCCCCCCATAACAGTGTCCGCCATCCACAGATCCCCCTATAACAGTGTCCGTCATCCACAGATCCCCCCATAACAGTGTCCGTCATCCACAGATCCCCCCATAACAGTGTCCGTCATCCACAGATCCCCCCCATAACAGTGTCCGTCATCCACAGATCCCTCCTATAACAGTGTCCGTCATCCACAGATCCCCCCCTATAACAGTGTCGATCATCCACAGATCCCCAGTAATAGTGCCATCCACAGACCACCATTAGTTCCAAACCCACTAAACACACAGCACACCTTTTGGTTAAAAATATTTTTTTTCTTATTTTCCTCCCCAAAAACATAGGTGCGTCTTATAGGGCGAAAAATACGGTATTACAGAAGTAGAGAAACTAGAGACTTTACATACATTCCCCACATGTTTGTATCATTTTGGGAATGATATTTTATTTTTTAGGGATGTTACATAGGTTAGAAGTTTTTCAGAAATTTTCCAAATCCCACTTTTTATGGATGAGTTCAGGTCTGAAGTCACTTTGTGAGGCTTATGTATTAGAAACCATTCAAAACAGATTTTAAAAAACTTTGTTAACCCTTTAGGTCTTCCACAAGCGTTAATGGCAGACGGAGAAACAATTTAGGAATTTCAATTTTTTTGAAAATTTTCCATTTCAACCAATTTTTTCCAGTAATAAAGTAAGGGTTAACTGCCAAACAAAACTCAATATGGGTTGCCCTGATTCTATCGTTTGCAAAAACACCCCATATGTGGTCCTAAACTACTGTTTGGCCAAACGGGAGGACATAGAAGGAGGGGAACGCCATATGGGTTTTGGAAGGCAGATTTTGCAGGACTGGTTTTGTTTATACCATGTCCCATTTCAAGCCCCCCGTTGCACCCCTAGAATAGAAATTCCAAAAAAATGACTATCTAAGAAAGTAGACCCCTCAATGTATTCAAAACTGGGTTTACAAACTTTGTTAACCCTTTAGGTGTTCCACAAGAGTTAATGGCAGATGGAGAATGGCAATATGGGTTGCCCTGATTCTGTAGTTTGCAGAAACACCCCATATGTGGTCGTAAACTACTATTTGGCTAAACGGCAGGACATAGAAGAAGGGGAACGCCATATGGTTTTTGGAAGATTTTGCTGGACTGGTTTATTTACACCATGTACCCTTTCAAGCCCCCTGATGCACCCCTAGAGCAGAAACTC
Organism: Bufo gargarizans; assembly: GCF_014858855.1. NCBI lineage: Eukaryota > Metazoa > Chordata > Amphibia > Anura > Bufonidae > Bufo > Bufo gargarizans. The sequence goes on from NC_058084.1 coordinate 233,618,818, forward strand.
CATAAAAGTGACCCCATCTAGCAAACTACGGGACAAGGTGGTTGTTGTTTTGGGACTACTTTAGGGTAAATATTTTTGGTTGCTCTATATTACACTTTTTTGAGGCAAGGTAAAAAAAAAAAAATATTCTAAAATTGTTTCTACATACGCTATTTAGTTTTGTGGAACACCTAAAGGGTTAACAAAGTTTGTAAAGTAACTTTTGAATACATTGAGGGGTGTAGTTTCTTAGATGGGGTACTTTTTTGGGAGTTTCTAGTCTAGGCTACATCAGGGGGGCTTCTAATGGGACATGGTGTAAATAAACCAGCCCATCAAAATCTGCCTTCCAGAAACCATATGGCGTTCCCTTCGTTCTATGCCCTGCCGTGTGGCTATATAGCCATTTACGACCACATATGGGGTGTTTCTGCAAACTACAGAATCAGGGCAACAAATATTTAGTTTTGTTTGGCTGTTAACCCTTGCTTTATTACCGGAAAAAAAGGATTCAAATGGAAAGTTTGCCAAAAAATAGGTGCTTTGACACTGTTTTTATTTTACTTTATTGACCCTGTTCATCCGAGGGGTTTGGTCAAATGTTATTTTTATAGGGCAGATTCTTACGGACGCGGTGATACCTAATATGACTACATTTTAAAACGTATTTAGATTTTACACTAAATTATCATTTTAAGAACCAAAAATGTTTTTATTTTAGTATCTCCATAGCCTGGGAGCTACAGTTTTTTGTTTTCTTGTTGGGCGACTATCTAATGTAGGGGCTCATTTTTTAGTGGATGAGATGGCGGTTTTATTGGCACTAATTGGGGGTGCATATGACATTTTGATTTTTGTAATGTTAGGTGACAAAAAATTGCTTTTTTTTTTTTTTTTTACCGCTGTTCATCCGGGGGGGGGGTTGGGTTAAATAAATGTTATTTTTTAAAGAGAAGCAAGTGGCAGGAGGGATCTAGGGTCTCAAAGCTAATAAACAATAAGTTTAGATAAAGTTTTTTTTTTCTTCCCCCTAACTAACTTTTCCCTTCTATCCCTGCCTAACGGTGCCTCTCCCTCACTGACCCTAACCTACCTGGAGGGTGATGGGTGTCGATGGGGGGATTGCAGGAGCCTGGTGAGAAAGGTGCCGGACGGAGCAGGTGCTGTACAGGAAGAGGAGGGGAGAGAGGAGAGCTGGAAGTTTGAATCTCGCACATCTCTCCCTGCACCAATCAGCACCCTGGACAGCGGCATTCACCACCACGGCCAGCACAGCCTCTCCCAAATGCACGGACTGTGATTGGTGGTGTGTAATCACACCACCGATCACAGTCCTTTTCCGGTTCATCGGGTCACCGGAGACCCGAATGGACCGGAAACGCAGCAAACCGCAGGTCTGAATTGACCTGCAGTTTTCTGCGATCACCGATATGGGGAGTCACATGACCCCCCCCCCCCCCCCCCCCGGCGTTGTGACAGGATGCCTGCTGAATGATTTCAGCAGGCATCCTGTTCCGATTAACCCCGCCGCGCCGCAATCGCGTTTTAAACCTATGACGTACCGGTACGTCATGGGTCCTTAAGGGGTTAAGGTGAAATATGGCCGTGTCCTTAAGGGTTTAAAGATGCAGGTACTGTGGAGGTCACTGTTAAAGGGGCGGACACTGTAAAGGTCACTGTTAAATGGGCAGGCACTGTAGAGGTCACTGTTTAAGGGGCAGTCACTATTAAAGGGACGGGCAATGTGGAGGTCACTGTTAAAGGGACGGTCACTATTAAAGGGATGGGCAATGTGGAAGTCACTGTTAAAGGGGTGGGCACTGTGGAGGTCACTGTTAAAGGGGTGGGCACTGTAGAAGTCACTGTTAAAGGGGCAGGCACTGTGGAGGTCACTGTTAAAGAGGTGGCCACTGTGGAGATCACCGTTAAAGGGGCGGGACTGTGGAGGTCAGTATTAAAGGGGCAGACACTGTGGAGGTCACTATTAAAGAGGTGGCCACTGTAGAGGTCACTGTTAAAGGGGCAGGCACTGTGCAGGTCACTGTTAAAGATGCAGTCATTGTTAAAGGGGGCGGGCACTGTGGAGGTCAATGTTAAAGGGGCAGGCACTGTGGAGATCAATATTAAAGGGGAGGGCACTGTGGAGGTAAATGTTATGGGGGATACTGTTGATAACTTTTTACAACACACGGAAACATGAAATTAAATAGATTAAATATACCAGTGCGAAGCCGGGTACTTCTGATAGTATATAATATATTTCTAGTTTACAACAAAATAATCACTGTAGATAGTGATATCTTGTATTTAATATAATGAATCAGGTTCTTGGATAGCAGTGTTTTGTGATATGCCATGTCCTATTTCACTGCATATACCAAAGTTTTAGAGAGGCCTGTCTTAATAAATGTGCCCCAATGGGCACATTTATTAAGACAGGTCTCTCTAAAACTTTGGGACATCAAGCGCCAGTTCAAAATATCAGCCATCTTCCTTGCTGTCTTACATTTAGACAATTTTCTATGGAAAAATTTCACATGGAAGTGTGGTTTGTTTATACTGTTGGGGTTTAAAAGTATGAAAGAGACACAAAAATGCTAAACACATCTTAACCACTTCAACCCCCCTAGCTAAAACACACTTAATGACCAGGCCACTTTTTACACTTCTGCACTACACTACTTTCACCGTTTATTGCTCGGGCATGCAACTTACCACCCAAATGAATTTTACCTCCTTTTCTTATCACTAATAGAGCTTTCATTTGGTGGTATTTCATTGCTGCTGACATTTTTACTTTTTTTGTTATTAATCAAAATGTAACGATTTTTTTGCAAAAAAATGTCATTTTTCACTTTCAGTTGTAAAAGTTAGCAAAAAAAAAAAACGACATCCATATATAAATTTTTCGCTAAATTTATTGTTCTACATGTCTTTGATAAAAAAAAAATGTTTGGGTAAAAAAAATGGTTTGGGTAAAAGTTATAGCGTTTACAAACTATGGTACAAAAATGTGAATTTCCGCTTTTGAAGCAGCTCTGACTTTCTGAGCACCTGTCATGTTCCCTGAGGTTCTACAATGCCCAGACAGTACAAACACCCCACAAATGACCCCATTTCAGAAAGTAGACACCCTAAGGTATTCACTGATGGGCATAGTGAGTTCATAGAACTTTTTATTTTTTGTCATAAGTTAGCGGAAAATGATGATTTTTTTTTTCTTACAAAGTCTCATATTCCACTAACTTGTGACAAAAAATAAAAACTTCCATGAACTTACTATGCCCATCACAAAATACCTTGGGGTGTCTTCTTTCCAAAATGGGGTCACTTGTGGGGTAGTTATACTGCCCTGGCATTTTAGGGGCCCAGATGCGTGAGAAGTAGTTTGAAATCAAAATCTGTAAAAAATGACCGGTGAAATCCGAAAGGTGCTCTTTGGAATGTGGGCCCCTTTGCCCACCTAGGCTGCAAAAAAGTGTCACACATGTGGTATCGCCGTACTCAGGAGAAGTTGGGGAATGTGTTTTGGGGTGTCATTTTACATATACCCATGCTGGGTGAGAGAAATATCTTGGCAAAAGACAACTTTTCCCAGTTTTTTATACAAAGTTGGCATTTTACCAAGATATTTATCTCACCCAGCATGGGTATATGTAAAATGACACCACAAATAACATTGCCCAACTTCTCCTGAGTACGGCGATACCACATGTGTGACACTTTTTTGCAGCCTAGGTGGGCAAAGGGGCACACATTCCAAAGAGCACCTTTAGGATTTCACCGGCCATTTTCTACATATTTTGATTTCAAACTACTTCGCACACATTAGGGCCCTAAATTTCCAGGGCAGTATAACTACCCCACAAGTGACACCATTTTGGAAAGAAGACACCCCAAGGTATTCCGTGAGAGGCATGGCGAGTTCCTAGAATTTTTTATTTTTTGTCACAAGTTAGTGGAATATGAAACTTTGTAAGAAAAAAAATAAATAAAAAATCATCATTTTCCACTAACTTGTGACAAAAAATAAAAAATTCTAGGAACTCGTCATGCCCCTCACGAAATACCTTGGGGTGTCTTCTTTCCAAAATGGGGTCACTTGTGGGGTAGTTATACTGCCCTGGCATTCTAGGGGCCCTAATGTGTGGTAAGTAGTTTGAAATCAAAATGTGTAAAAAATGACCTGTGAAATCCTAAAGGTGCTCTTTGGAATGTGTGCCCATTTGCCCACCTAGGCGGCAAAAAAGTGTCACACATGTGGTATCGCCGTACTCAGGAGAAGTTGGGGATTGTGTTTTGGGGTGTCATTTTACATATACCCATGCTGGGTGAGAGAATATCTTGGCAAAATACAACTTTTCCCATTTTTTTTTATACAAAGTTGGCATTTGACAAAGATATTTCTCTCACACAGCATGGGTATATGTAAAATGACACCCCAAAACACATTGCCCAACTTCCCCTGAGTACGGCAATACCACATGTGTGACACTTTTTTGCAGCCTAGATGCGCAAAGTGGCCCAAATCACTTTTAGGAGGGCATTTTTAGACATTTGGATCCCAGACTTCTTCTCACGCTTTCGGGCCCCTAAAATGCCAGGGCAGTATAAATACCCCACATGTGACCCCATTTTGGAAAGAAGACACCCCAAGGTATTCAATGAGGGGCATGGCGAGTTCATATAATTTTTTTTTTTGGCACAAGTTAGCGGAAATAGAATTTTTTTTGTATTTTCTCACAATGTCTCCCTTTCCGCTAACTTGGGACAAAAATTTCAATCTTTCATGGACTCAATATGCCCCTCACGGAATACCTTGGGGTGTCTTCTTTCCAAAATGGGGTCACATGTGGGGTATTTATACTGCCCTGGCATTTTAGGGGCCCTAAAGCGTGAGAAGAAGTCTGGAATATAAATGTCTAAAAAATGTTATGCATTTGGATTCCGTGAGGGGTATGGTGAGTTCATGTGAGATTTTATTTTTTGACACAAGTTAGTGGAATATGAGACTTTGTAAGAAAAAAAATAAAAATATCTATTTCCGCTAACTTGTGCCAAAAAAAAAAAAGTCTAAATGGAGCCTTACAGGGGGGTGATCAATGACAGGGGGGTGATCAGGGAATCTATATGGGTGATCACCCCTCTGTCATTGATCACCCCCTGTAAGGCTCCATTCAGACGTCCGTATGTGTTTTGCGGATCCGATCCATGTATCCGTGGATCCGTAAAAATCATACGGGCGTCTGAATGGAGCCTTACAGGGGGGTGATCAATGACATTGATCCGTATGTGTTATGCGGATCCGATCCATGTATCCGTGGATCCGTAAAAATCATACGGACGTCTGAACGGAGCCTGACAGGTGGGTGATCAATGACAGGGGGGTGATCAGGGAGTCTATATGGGGTGATCAGGGGTTCATAAGGGGTTAATAAGTGACAGGGGGGGGGGTGTAGTGTAGTGTAGTGGTGTTTTGTGGTACTTTACACAGCTACCTGTGTCCTCTGGTGGTCGATCCAAACAAAAGGGACCACCAGAGGACCAGGTAGCAGGTATATTAGACGCTGTTATCAAAACAGCGTCAAATATACCTGTTAGGAGTAAAAAAAAAAAATCGCATCTCCAGCCTGCCAGCGAACGATCGCCGCTGGCAGGCTGGAGATCCTGTCTCTTACCTTCCGTTCCTGTGAACGCGCGTGCCTGTGTGCGCGCGTTCACAGGAAGTCACGGCTCTCGCGAGATGACGCGTATATGCGTCCCTCTGCGCAGAGCTGCCGCCTCCGGACCGCGGATCTGCGTTAGGCGTTTAAAGCCTATGTACACCTTTGGGGCCATTTTTTTTTATCATTGCATTGTACTCATTCTGAGCTAAAATAATGTTTTAAATTGGTCTTTATTACAAATATGGAACCCTTTTTTCTGTACAGGGCTAAGAGGGATCTGAATTTTCTCTCAGCTCTATCAGAGCTCCTTATCTCTGCTCTATGACATTATGAACACTCACAGATACCAATGTGGCTTAACCACTTCAGCCCCGCTAGCTAAAACCCCCTTCATGACCAGAGCACTTTTTACACTTCGGCACTACACTACTTTCACCGTTTATCGCTCGGTCATGCAACTTACCACCCAAATGAATTTTACCTCCTTTTCTTCTCACTAATAGAGCTTTCATTTGGTGGTATTTCATTGCTGCTGACATTTTAACTTTTTTTGTTATTAATCAAAATGTAATGATTTTTTTTGAAAAAAAATGACATTTTTCACTTTCAGCTGTAAAATTTTGCAAAAAAAAAAACGACATCCATATATAAATTTTTCGCTAAATTTATTGTTCTACATGTCTTTGATAAAATAAAAATGTTTGGGTAAAAAAAAAAAATGGTTTGGGTAAAAGTTATAGCGTTTACAAACTATGGTACAAAAATGTGAATTTCCGCTTTTTGAAGCAGCTCTGACTTTCTGAGCACCTGTCATGTTTCCTGAGGTTCTACAATGCCCAGACAGTACAAAAACCCCACAAATGACCCCATTTCGGAAAGTAGACACCCTAAGGTATTCGCTGATGGGCATAGTGAGTTCATAGAACTTTTGATTTTTTGTCACAAGTTAGCGGAAAATGATGATTTTTATTTTATTTATTTTTTTCTTACAAAGTCTCATATACCACTAACTTGCGACAAAAAATAAAAAATTCTAGGAACTCGCCATGCCCCTCACGGAATACCTTGGGGTGTCTTCTTTCCAAAATGGGGTCACTTGTGGGGTAGTTATACTGCCCTGGCAATTTAGGGGCCCAAATGTCTGAGAAGTACTTTGCAATCAAAATGTGTAAAAAATGGCCGGCGAAATCCGAAAGGTGCACTTTGGAATATGTGCCCCTTTGCCCACCTTGGCTGCAAAAAAGTGTCACACATCTGGTATCGCCGTACTCAGGAGAAGTTGGGGAATGTGTTTTGAGGTGTCATTTTACATATACCCATGCTGGGAGAGAGAAATATCTTGGCAAAAGACAACTTTTCCAATTTTTTTATACAAAGTTGGCATTTGACCAAGATATTTTTCTCACCTAGCATTGGTATATGTAAAATGACACCCCAAAACACATTCCCCAACTTCTCCTGAGTACGCCGATACCACATGTGTGACACTTTTTTGCAGCCTAGGTGGGCAAAGGGGCACACATTCCAAAGAGCACCTTTAGGATTTCACCGGCCATTTTCTACATATTTTGATTTCAAACTACTTCGCACACATTAGGGCCCTAAATTGCCAGGGCAGTATGACTACGCCACAAGTGACCCCATTTTGGAAAGAAGACACCCCAAGGTATTCCGTGAGGGGCATGGCGAGTTCCTAGAATGTTTTATTTTTTGTCGCAAGTTAGTGGAATATGAGACTTTGTAAGGAAAAAATGAAAAAAAAAATGAAAAATCATCATTTTCCGCTAACTTGTGACAAAAAATAAAAAATTTGAGGCACTCGCCGTGCCACTCACGGAATACCTTGGGGTGTCTTCTTTCCAAAATGGGGTCACTTGTGGGGTAGTTATACTGCCCTGGCAATTTAGGGGCCCAAATGTGTGAGAAGTACCTTGCAATCAAAATCTGTAAAAAATGGCCTGTGATCAATGACAGGGGGGGTGATCACCCATATAGACTCCCTGATCATCCCCCTGTCATTGATCACCGCCCTGGTAAGGCTCCATTCAGACGTCCGTATGATTTTTACGGATCCACTGATACATGGATCGGATCCGCAAAACACATGCGGACGTCTGAATGGAGCCTTACAGGGGGGTGATCAATGACAGGGGGTGATCAGGGTGATCGCCCCCCTGTAAGGCTCCATTCAGACGTCCGTATGATTTTTACGGATCCGTGGATACATGGATCGGATCCGCAAAACACATGCGGACGTCTGAATGGAGCCTTACAGGGGGGTGATCAATGACAGGGGGTGATCGCCCCCCTGTCATTGATCACTCCCCCTGTAAGGCTCCATTCAGACGTCTGTATGATTTTTACGGATCCATGGATCGGATCCGCAAAACACATGCGGACTTCTGAATGGAGCCTTACAGGAGGGTGATCAATGACAGGGGGGTGATCAATGACAGGGGGGTGATCAGGGAGTGTATATGGGTGATCACCCGCCTGTCATTGATCACCCCCCTGTAAGGCTCCATTCAGACGTCCGCATGTGTTTTGCGGATCCGATCCATGTATCCGTAAAAATCATACGGACGTCTGAACGGAGCTTGTCAGGGGGGTGATCAATGACAGGGGGGTGATTAATGACAGGGGGGTGATCAGGGAGTTTATTTGGGGTGATCATGGGTGATCAGGGGTTTATAAGGGGTTAATAAGTGACGGGGGGGGGTGTAGTGTAGTGTAGTGTGGTGTTTGGTGCGACTGTACTGAGCTACCTGAGTCCTCTGGTGGTCGATCCAAACAAAAGGGACCACCAGAGGACCAGGTAGCAGGTATATTAGACGCTGTTATCAAAACAGCGTCTAATACACCTGTTAGGGGTTAAAAAAATCAGATCTCCAGCCTGCCAGCGAGCGATTGCCGCTGGCAGGCTGGAGATCTACTCGCTTACCTTCCGTTCCTGTGAGCGCGCGCGCGCGTTCACAGGAAATCCCGGCCCTCGCGAGATGACGCGTATATGCGTCGTCGTGCGCAGGGCTGCCGCCTCCGGACCGCACATCTGCGTTAGGCGGTCCGGAGGCGGTTAAATAAGTGTTTTTTGACCTCTTAGTAAATTAGAGATAATGGTTACTAGATAACCGGCACAAAGTGAAAGTAATAAGTAATTCACACAGCTCAACAAACAGTTTGTGACAGAACGGCTCAATAATTTTAATAAAGATCAAAATGAGTAAAATGCAATCATAATATTTGCCTCCGAAGGTGTAAATAGCCTTTAAATAAATATGCGGATGTACTGTACATGGTAACTATTAAAGAAACATAACAGCACTCTCGAAACTCTAAATGTAAAATATATCGATTAATTAATAACACATTTGATAAAAGAAGTTGAAGTTCAGATTGTCAGCTTTAATTCAGTGGGTTGAACAAAATGATTGTATAAAAATGTGAGGAACTAAAGCATTTTTTAAACTCAAGCCCTTCATTTCAGGGGCTCAAACGTAACTGGACAAATTAAATAATTGTAAATAAAATGTAAATGTCTAATATTTGGTTGAAAACCCTTTGTTGGCAATGACTGCCTGAAGTCTTGAACTCATGGACATAACCAGATGCAGTGTTTCCTCCTTTTTAATGCTCTGCCAGGGCTTTACTGCAGTGGTTTTTAGTTGCTGTTTGTTTGTGGGCCTTTCTGTCTGAAGTTTCACTTTAACAAGTGAATTGCATGTTCTATTAGGTTCAGATCGGGTGACTGACTTGGCTATTCAAGAATATTCCACTTTTTTGCTTTAAATAAACTCATGGTTGCTTTGGCTTTTTGCTTTGGGTAACTGTCCATCTGTATTATGAAACGGCGACCAGTTTGGCTGCATTTGAGCACACAGTATGTCACTGAAAACCCCAGAATTAATTTGTCTGCTTCTGTTCTGTGTCACTTCATCAAGAAACACTATGGATCCAGTGCCACTGGCAGCCATGCATGCCTAAACCATCACACTGCCTCTGCTGTGTTTTACAGATTATGTGGTATGCTTTGGATCATAAACTGTATCATGCCTTCTCCATACTGTTTTCCTTCCATCATTCTGGTAGAGGTTGATCTTGGTTTCATCTGTCCAAAGAATGTTCTTCCAGAAGTACCTGTAAAGAATAAATCAAGGCAACTGGACTTGAAAATGTTTCTTCCAACGAGCTTTCTCAATTCTGAGTGGACTTTTTTTTTAGCAAAGTTTAATCTACCCTTATTATTCTTGAGGCTTATGAGTGGCTTGCATCGTGAAGTGAACCCTATGTATTTATTTTTATGCTGTCTTCTCTTTATGGTAGATTTGGATATTGATACGCCTATATCCTGGAGAATGTTGTTCACTTGGTTGGTTGTGAAAGGGTGTCTTCCGTGGGCGTCCAGGTCTTTTTGCATTGTTGAGGTCACCAGTGCTTTCTTTCTTCAGATGTACCAAACTGTAGATTTTGCCAATCCTAATAGTGTAGCAATTTCTCTGATGGTTTTTATCTGTTTTCGCAGATGAAGGGTGGCTTGTTTCACCTGCATGGAGAGCATCTTTGACCGCATGTTTACTTCTCAGCAAAAACTTCAAAATGCAAGCACCACACCTCAAATCAACTCCAGGCCGTTTATGTGCTTAATTGAGAGTGAAATAATGAAGGAATTGCCCACACCTGCCCATGAAACAGCCTTTGAGTCAATTACTTTTGGTCCTCTCTAAAAACAGGATGCCACGTGTAAAGGAGCTGAAACTCCTAAACCCTTCAACCAATTTTAATTTGGATAACCTCAAATGAAAGCTAAAAATCTAAACTTTATGTCCATTATATAACTATAACTTGAATATGTTTTAGTAAACAGGTAATAAAAACAAAATTTGTGTTAGTGTCCAAATATATATATGGACCTAACTCTAATTCCTATCTCTATGCCAGTGGGCATCTACATTCATGAGAGCACAACCTGCACACATTCTGTGCTGCCACTTGTTATCTCTGTGTGCATTCAAACATCCAATGAGAGGAAGCACAAACACCACTTTATGTATCAACACAGGCTGCTTTTAATTAGGTGCTCTTATGATATCAATCTGTAGACATGTTTTAACTATAATAAATGAATCTCTGCAAACTGTAACCATAAGGCACCTTTCACATAAACGAGTATTTCGCGTGGGTGCAATGTGTGATGCGAACGCATTGTGCCCGCAAGGAATCTGGAACCATTGGTTTCAATGGGGATGTGTACATGTGCGCTGGCTTTCATGCATCACTTGTGCGTTGCGTGAAAATCACGGTACGTTCTATATTCTGCAATTTTCACGCAACAATGGCCCCATAGAAGTGAATGGAGCTGTGTTAAAATCCCATCACATCCACAAGCAAGTGCGGATGCGATGCATTTTTAATGGATGGTTGCTAGGAGATGTTGTTCGCAAAACATTCAGTTTTTATCACGTGCATGCAAAACGCATTAAATCACATTGCAACTGCACAAAAAAAAACTGAACAACTGAATGCGATCACAAACAGAACTAAATGAATTTGTTTGCGAAATTGCACATTTCTCACTGAACGCATCCGGACATGCTCACATCTGCAAGGGGCCTAATAAAACGCATCTCAAACTCTGATATACATCTCCTAACCTACCCTAATAAAACAATCTAACCTAATCTAAATAAAAATATTTTGAATTAGTTGTGAATTGAAACCTGCAAAACCGAATTTAATGAAAAAGATCAAACAGAAATCATATTTATGAACTAAATGACTAGAGTAATTTCAGTGAAAGGAATTAAACTTCTTACCAGAAGGTATAAAGATAATATTTATCCCAAAGACTGTATGAGTAAGCCAAGTATATAGTCCATAGAAGCAAGCCATTTTTAGGGAAGCATCAAATACACCCCTAAACACAAAGAATACAAAATTACAGTAAACTGCAGCATAGTGTATAGAGTTTATAGATAAAGGGATCACTATTATGCGCCCTTTTTGGTAGTATGTTCAATGCTATATATATATATATATATATATATATATATATATAAATATACAGTACAGACCAAAAGTTTGGACACACCTTCTCATTCAATGAGTTTTCTTTATTTTCATGACTATGAAAATTGTCGATTCACACTGAATGCATCAAAACTATGAATTAACACATGTGGAATTATATACATAACAAAAAAGTGTGAAACAACTGAAAATATGTCATATTCTAGGTTCTTCAAAGTAGCCACCTTTTGCTTTGATTACTGCTTTGCACACTCTTGGCATTCTCTTGATGAGCTTCAAGAGGTAGTCACCTGAAATGGTCTTCCAACAGTCTTGAAGGAGTTCCCAGAGATGCTTAGCACTTGTTGGCCCTTTTGCCTTCACTCTGCTGTCCAGCTCACCCCAAACCATCTCGATTGGGTTCAGCTCCGGTGACTGTGGAGGCCAGGTCATATGGCGCAGCACCCCATCACTCTCTTTCATGGTCAAATAGCCCTTACACAGGCTGGAGGTGTGTTTGGCGTTATTGTCCTGTTGAAAAATAAATGATGGTCCAACTAAATGCAAACCGAATGGAATAGCATGCCGCTGCAAGATGCTGTGGTAGCCATGCTGGTTCAGTATGCCTTCAATTTTGAATAAATCCCCAACAGTGTCACCAGTAAAGCACCCCCACACCATCACAACCTCTTCCTCCATGCTTCACGGTGGGAACCAGGCATGTAGAGTCCATCCGTTTACCTTTTCTGCGTCGCACAAAGACACGGTGGTTGGAACCAAAGATCTCAAATTTTGACTCATCAGACCAAAGCACAGATTTCCACTGGTCTAATGTCCATTCCTTGTGTTCTTTAGCCCCAACAAGTCTCTTCTGCTTGTTGCCTGTCCTTAGCAGTGGTTTCCTAGCAGATATTCTACATGAAGGCCTGATTCACACAGTCTCCTCTTAACAGTTGCTCTAGAGATGTGTCTGCTGCTAGAACTCTGTGTGGCATTGACCTGGTCTCTAATCTGAGCTGCTGTTAACCTGCGATTTCTGAGGCTGGTGACTCGGATGAACTTATCCTCCTGAGCCAGTTTCTTTGTAGCGCTGATGGTTTTTATGACTGCGCTTGGGGACACTTTCAAAGTGTTCCCAATTTTTCGGACTGACTGACCTTCATTTCTTAAAGTAATGATGGCCACTAGTTTTTCACAAGAAATCACACTTATTAAACCTGACAGGGCACACCTGTGAAGTGAAAACCATTTCAGGTGACTACCTTTTGAAGCTCATTAAGAGAATGCCAAGAGTGTGCAAAGCAGTAATCAAAGCAAAAGGTGGCTACTTTGAAGAACCAAGAATATGACATATTTTCAGTTGTTTCACATTTTTTTGTTATGTATATAATTCCACATGTGTTAAGTCATAGTTCTGATGCCTTCAGTGTGAATCTACAATTTTCATAGTCATGAAAATAAAGAAAACTCTTTGAATGAGACAGTGTGTCCAAACTTTTGGTCTGTACTGTATATATATATATATATAAATACACACACACACATACATACTTCCTTAATTCCTGACTACAGACTGCAGGAACTTACTTAGATCCCTTTATAGCAGAATCGAAGTAACACACATCCATTTATGCAAGGAAGAAGTCAGCAATTCAAAAATAATGCAGACATAAAGAAAGTAAGATATAATAATACATTTACTTCTAAATATGTAGCTTTTGTAGGGCAGCAAAGGCATGGATGTGGTACATGCAGAGCGTTGAGAGGTTTGAACAGGTGTTTTCTAAAATTCTAAAGCAACCCACCAGTGGCCAAGTAAAATTTGACTACCGTATACATTGGAATTGTACAGTCAGTACACCTTGTGCCCTCCACTGGAATTATAGTGCTTCCATGGCTGAGGTTTGGTACCCCAGACTGAGTTGGGGGACCATATTTAGGCCAGGGAGGCCCCATAATTTCAATAGTGGGCAGCAGGTATGACTATACATTTTTCATATGGTTAGTGCAGAAGTAAAGGGTCATTTTACAGACAATGGGTGCAATTTATCATGAGGGTTATATCTGAAGTCAGTTTCCCTTAAGCCTGCATTGTTGAACTTGGCCAGAAATGTATCAAACTGCACACGTTGTTTGTTAAATCTGGCTCATCTTTAAATCTTACACTTTTGTCTAGAAAAGCTACTCCAGTTTACTGCACCACTCCCCTATTGGAGCAACTTTTGGACTTATTGCGACTTCTTTAAAAAGTCTCAGTGATAAATCTGTAGTGAAACTCATTAATAGTTAACCACACTCACTTTTCCACTTACTTTTCAAAACTGGAGCGAGTGGCGTATAAATACAAAAAGTGCAAAAGCACTATTTTGTGACTTATTGAAGACAGAATTTTGGAGTGCAAAGCTTGATAAATATCTCCCAATGGCCCTAATATAAAAAGGTTGCAAGCCTTGGCAAAAATTACATACCTTACAATCAGGTCCATAAATATTGGGACATCAACACAATTCTAACATTTTTGGCTCTGTACACCACCACAATGGATTTGAAATAAAACGAACATGATGCTCTTTAACTGCAGACTGTCAGCTTTAATTTGAGGGTATTTACATCCAAATCAGGTGAATGGTGTAGGAATTACAACAGCTTGCATATGTGCCTCCAACATGTTAAGGGACCAAAAGTAATGGGACATAATAATAATCATAAATCAAACTTTCACTTTTTAATACTTGGTTGCAAATCCTTTGTAGTCAATTACAGCCTGAAGCCTGGAACGCATAGACATCACCAGACGCTGGGTTTCATCCCTGGTGATGCTCTACCAGGCCTCTACGGCAACTGTCTTCAGTTCCTGCTTATTCTTGGGGCATTTTCCCTTCAGTTTTGTCTTCAGCAAGTGAAATGCATGGTGAATTGGATTCAGGTCAGGTGATTGACTTGGCCATTGCATAACATTCCACTTCTTTCCATTAAAAAACTCTTTGGTTGATTTTGTAGTATGCTTTGGTTCTTTGTCCATCTGCACTGTGAAGCTCTGTCCAATGAGTTCTGGAGCATTTTGCTGATTATGGTCACATAATATTGCCCGAAACACATCAGAATTCATCCTGCTGCTTTTGTCAGCAGTCACATAATCAGTAATTACAAGAGAACCAGTTCCATTGGCAGCCATACATGCCCAAGCCATGAAACTACCTCCACCATGCTTCCACTGATGAGGTGGTATGCTTAGGATCATGAGCAGTTCCTTTCCTCCATATTCTTCTCTTCCCATCACTCTGGTACAAGTTCATATTGGTCTCGTCTGTCCATAGGATGTTGTTCCAGAACTGTGAAGTTTTTTTTAGATGTTGTTTGGCAAACTCTAATCTGGCCTTCCTGTTTTTGAGGCTCACCAATGGTTTACATCTTGTTGTGAACCCTCTGTATTCACTCTAGTGAAGTCTTCTCTTGATTGTTGACTTTGACACACATATACACCTACCTCCTGGAGAGTGTTCCTGATCTGGCCAACTGTTGTGAAGGGTGTTTTCTTCACCAGGGAAATAATTCATTGGTCATCCACCACAGTTGTTTTCCATGGTCTTCCGGGTCTTTTGGTGTTGCTGAGCCCACCAGTGCGTTCCTTCTTTTTAAGAATGTTCCAAATAGTTGTTTGGGCCACACCTAATGTTTTTGCTATCTCTATGATGGGTTTGTTTTGTTTTTTCAGCCTAATGATGGCTTGCTTCACTGATAGTGACAGCTCTTTGGATCTCATCTTGAGAGTTGACAGCAACAGATTCCAAATGCAAATAGTACACTTGAAATAAACTCTGGACCTTTTATCTGCTCACTGTAATTGGGATAATGAGGGAATAACACACACCTGGCCATGGAACAGCCAAGAAGCCAATTGCCCCATTACTTTTGGTCCCTTAACAAGTGGGAGGCACATATGCAAACTGTTGCAATTTCTACACCGTTCACCTGAATATAGACCGTCACTGACTATAGGGCTCGGGCGCAGGAAATATCACATCGCAAGCCGTTGTCCCTAGTGTGCCTAATATTTCCATATAGTGCATAATAATGAGGTTGCGGCATCCGCAATGTCGGCTAAATCACTCAGACATCACAAGCCGTCGGCCCTGCTGTGCTCTCTCATTATCATGTTAGTGCAGCAAGGCAGGCGGCTTGTGAATTTACACTGCGCACGCCACAAGCCCATACTCTTATTATCATGATACAGTATAAGTGACTGACAGGCTAGTTCTGGGCCGGCAGTTTACCAATGCCATGTGGCAGATGGGAAAAGGAGGGGTGCGGTAAAAAGGAAGACTAAAATAACTTTTTTTATTAAAATGAAAATAAAATATGGTATTCTGAGAATAAATAAAAAATACATGTAAATGGCCCTATTCATATGAGCATATTTTTGGTCCGCATCCAATCTGCATTTTTTGCGGATCAGATGCAGACCCGTTAATTTTATTAGAACTGCAAAAGTTGTGGGCACCACATCCGCATCTGTATGCCTGTTCTGCAGCCCCGCAAAAAAAAAAAAAGAAGGCATTTCTAACATAGGGTGGAATGTGCAGGATGGTAAAATGTGGGACGTACACAGCCAGTATCCCAGTTTTGCGGACCGCAAAACGGATAGGCGCTTGTGAATGGGTCTAAACTCAATGTCAAAGGCTTACAGGGAGTGCAGAATTATTAGGCAAGTTGTATTTTTGAGGATTAATTTTATTATTGAACAACAACCATGTTCTCAATGAACTCAAAAAACTCAATATCAAAGCTGAATATTTTTGGAAGTAGTTTTTAGTTTGTTTTCAGTTTTAGCTATTTTAGGGGGATATCTGTGTGTGCAGGTGACTATTACTGTGCATAATTATTAGGCAACTTAACAAAAAACAAATATATACCCATTTCAATTATTAATTTTTACCAGTGAAACCAATATAACATCTCAACATTCACAAATATACATTTCTGACATTCAAAAAACAAACAAAAACAAATCAGTGACCAATATAGCCACCTTTCTTTGCAAGGACACTCAAAAGCCTGCCATCCATGGATTCTGTCAGTGTTTTGATCTGTTCACCATCAACATTGCGTGCAGCAGCAACCACAGCCTCCCAGACACTGTTCAGAGAGGTGTACTGTTTTCCCTCCTTGTAAATCTCACATTTGATGATGGACCACAGGTTCTCAATGGGGTTCAGATCAGGTGAACAAGGAGGCCATGTCATTAGTTTTTCTTCTTTTATACCCTTTCTTGCCAGCCACGCTGTGGAGTACTTGGATGCATGTGATGGAGCATTGTCCTGCATGAAAATCATGTTTTTCTTGAAGGATGCAGACTTCTTCTTGTACCACTGCTTGAAGAAGGTGTCTTCCAGAAACTGGCAGTAGGACTGGGAGTTGAGCTTGACTCCATCCTCAACCCGAAAAGGCCCCACAAGCTCATCTTTGATGATACCAGCCCAAACCAGTACTCCACCTCCACCTTGCTGGCGTCTGAGTCGGACCGGAGCTCTCTGCCCTTTACCAATCCAGCCACGGGCCCATCCATTTGGCCCATCAAGACTCACTCATTTCATCAGTCCATAAAACCTTAGAAAAATCAGTCTTGAGATATTTCTTGGCCCAGTCTTGACGTTTCAGCTTGTGTGTCTTGTTCAGTGGTGGTCGTCTTTCAGCCTTTCTTACCTTGGCCATGTCTCTGAGTATTGCACATCTTGTGCTTTTGGGCACTCCAGTGATGTTGCAGCTCTGAAATATGGCCAAACTGGTGGCAAGTGGCATCTTGGCAGCTGCACGCTTGACTTTTCTCAGTTCATGGGCAGTTATTTTGCCCCTTGGTTTTTCCACACGCTTCTTGCGACCCTGTTGACTATTTTGAATGAAACGGTTGATTGTTCGATGATCACGCTTCAGAAGCTTTGCAATTGTAAGAGTGCTGCATCCCTCTGCAAGATATCTCACTATTTTTGACTTTTCTGGGCCTGTCAAGTCCTTCTTTTGACCCATTTTGCCAAAGGAAAGGAAGTTGCCTAATAATTATGCACACCTGATATAGGGTGTTGATGTCATTAGACCACACCTCTTCTCATTACAGAGATGCACATCACCTAATATGCTTAATTGGTAGTAGGCTTTCGAGCCGATACAGCTTGGAGTAAGACAACATGCATAAAGAGGATGATGTGGTCAAAATACTAATTTGCCTAATAATTCTGCACTCCCTGTATATTATTGAAGCCAGTTGTGCAATAAAATGAATATTTTTTTTTTTTAACTATAATAAAAATACAAAGCCAGAAATTAAAAGTGAAAATTGATAGAAAAGTGGCCAAGAAAAATGCTTAACCACTTCCTGACATAGCGACTTTCCCTTTTTGCATTTTCAATTTTTATTTCCAGCTTTCCCGGAGCCTTAAGGTTTTTTTTTTCTATTCACAGAGCCGTATGATGACTTGTTTTTTCCAGGCCAAGTTGAACTTTATAATGGCACCATTTGATATTGCATGCAATGTAGTAGGAAGCTGGATTTTTTTTGTAATGGTGTAAAATTACAAAACAAAGTCTGCCACAGTTTTGTGGGATTTGTTTTTACTATGTTCATTATGCAATAAGACTGACTTGTGCTCTTTATTGTCAGTACAATTATAGCAATACCACATTTATATAGTTTTTCTTGTTTTTTAATACTGAAAAAAATAAAAAATCTATAAAAAAAACCTACAAATTCTTTCATTGTCATATTCTGAAACCCCATAACCTTTTCACACTTATGTCTATGGAGCTGTATGAGGGCTCAGGATGTTGATATCAGTACAGCAGGGAGATGAAGGCCAGTGACAGAGACCGAGCTCAGCAGCGGGGACCAGGTAAGTAAGATCACCATCGCGGGTTGGCCACTCTGTGAGGTCTGATATAATGTTGGATAAACCCTAAGCATTTTTCTTGGCCATTTCATTTCCATTCTTTTTCATTTTTATTCTAATACAGTCTATCGGCCTAGCGATCAGACAATTGCATGTACATGTTCCCTAGGTGGTTTCCTATCTGTTGTAGGCAACCCATGTCTCTAAAAGAAGTGCAGAGAACATTTGCAGGCAAAATGGAAACTCTTCTCAGAATCCACATGCTTTGTTAAATATACAGTTAGGGATTTTTTATACCCCGTCTACTTGGTTTGACCACATCTTCTACAGGTTTGTCTCTGCCTAGAATACAAGGCCACTTCTACATTTTTTTCCAGGGCCACTTTGAGTTCCCAATCCGCTTCGTGGAATGCCCTAGTAAATATGCCTGTTTGGCTGATATTAGGGATGAAAGCCCAGGGCCAGCAACACTGCGAGGGCGTTTCTCCTAGCAACCAGGAGGATGACTGCTGCAGGAAGAATAGGAAAAGGAGTGTAGCAAAGGTCAGACAGATGCTGCTGGTAGGGGACTCTATTATTAGGAGGACAGACAGGGTCATCTGTTGCAAAGACTGTGAATGCCAAACAGTGTGTTGTCTTCCAGGTGCTCAGGTTCGGCATACTGCGGATCGGATTAACAGGGTGGGGCTGGGGAAGACCCGCTGGACATGGTACATTGGCACCAATGACAAAGTCAGGGGGAGATGGAAGGCCCTTAAAAATTATTTTAGGGAACTAGGAGAGAATCTCGAGTCCAGGACCTCCAGAAAGTAGTAGAAATACTACCAGTGCCACAAGCGTCACCAGAGAGACAACGGGAGCTTAGGGAGTTAAATAAGTGGCTCAGAAGCTGGTGATGGAAGGAAGGGTTTTGGTTCATGGAGAACTGGGCCAACTTCTCTGTCGGTTACAGGCTCTACAGTAGTCCCTACTGTAGCACCTTGGTGGTGGCACTTTAATGGGGAGGGTGCAACTGCTCTGGGGGAAAAAATGGTTGGCTGGAGGAGCTTTTAAACTAGGATCTGGGAAGGGGGTAGATAGGGTGGGGGGGTCATACTAATAAGGGGGTAGATAGTGTAGATATAGAGTGGGATATAGGAGGGGACAGTGGGGATTTAGTGAGGGCTGAGTTTAGTGAGGAAAGTAGGGAGAAGACTGGGAAGAACTGTACACCGATGAAAAATAGAGCTGCTGGTAACATGAACCTGTTACATACAAACATCAACCAAGGTAACTAAAAAATCCCAGATATTCACTTTACAGGTAATAGTAATTTAAAATGTATTTTCACAAATGCCAGAAGTCTAGCTAGCAAAATGGGGGAGCTGGAGGCTATGGTACTAGAAGAACATATAGATCTAGTTGGTGTGGCTGAGACATGGTTGGACTCTTCACATGACTGGGCTCTTAATATTGAGGGTTTTACACTATTTAGCAAAGACAGGGTCAATAGAAAAGGCGGTGGCGTGTGCCTGTATGTGAAGACCGATCTGAAGACAAGTGTGAAAGAGCCAATTGTGGGTGCGGATGGTGAGGATGTTGAAACCTTATGGGTGGAATTTTAAAGGAATATAAACACTGAAAAAATAATACTGGGTGTAATCTATAGACCCCTAAAATCACAGAGGAGATCGAAGCTCAACTGTATATCCAAATACAGCGGGTTGCACAGTTTGGTACAGTGGTCATAATGGGAGATTCTAACTTCCCAGATATTGAATGGTTCTACCTCAACCGCAAAAGGGAGAAAATTCATCAACTTACTGTAGGGCCACTTTATGGGCCAGTTTGTAGAAGCTCCCACTAGGGGCAATGCTCTGTTAGATCTGGTAATTTCTAATGATGCAGAGCTTGTTGGAAATGTTACTGTTTGAGAAACACTAGGCAATAGTGACCACAATATAATTATATTTCCACTAAACTATAAGAAGCAAACTCTGTTAGGCAGAGCAAAAATACTGCATTTTAAACAGGCTAATTTCCCTGGGTTGAGGGCAGCATTTCAGGGCATAGTGTGGGAGCAGCTACCGTCACATAATACTACTGAGGATAAATGGGAAAGCATTAAAACCAGATTGAGTAATTGCACTAAACAATTTATTCCTTTAGGTAACAAGTAAAAACGGCTAAAATTAAACTCCCCATGGCTAACAACTACTATAAAATGACCAAAATAAATGACCAAAAAATACAAATCTGAGGGGTCAGCTGTAGCTTTTGAAGTTTACAAAGGGCTTAATAAAATCTGAAAAAAGGAGATAAAATTAGCAAAAATACAAAACGAACAGCAGATGGCAAAAGAGAGCAAAACAAATCCCCCAAAATTCTTTAACCCCTTAATGCCCACCGCCGTACGTGTACGGCGCACTGATCGGGCAAGTGCAGGAGCTGAACCGGCCCTATCCACTGCAGGGGTCCGGCAGTAACTGATAGCCGTACCCCTGCTGTATGCGCAGGCATCAGTGTTTTCATCACGCATTAACCCTTGATGTGCCGTGGTCAGCGCTGATCGTGGCACGTGCAATGTCCTTGCGGGGATTGGGGACGCGGTGGCAGAGAAGGCAGCCGATGGCTTCCTTAGGCATCGTGGCTGCCTTCCGTGACAGCCTGTGAGATCCAGCCCCCTGCAGTTTATTACCACATATGGGGTGTTTCTGTAAACTGCAGAATCAGGACAATAAATATTGAGTTTTGTTTGACTGCTAACCCTTGCTTTGTTAGCAGATTATTTGTTTTATTAAAATGGAAAATCTGCCAAAATCTGAAATTTCATCTCCATTTTCCATTAATTCTTGAGGAACACCTAAAGGGTTAACAAAGTTTGCAAAATCAGTTTTGAAACCCTTGAGGGGTATTTCTATTATGTAAGCCTCACAAAGTGACTTCAGACCTGAACTGGTCCTTAAAAAGTGGGTTTTGGAAAGTTTGTGAAAGATTTCTAAACATCCCCAAAAAATAAAATGGCATTCATAAAATGATCCAAACATGATGTAGCCATATGGTGAATGTAAACTAATAACTATTTTTGGAGTTATTATTATCTATTATAAAAGTAGAGAAATGTGTGCAAATTTTTCAAAATATTTGGTATTTTTTTTATAAATAAAAAAAAATTTGGGACTCAATTTTATGACTGTCATAAAGTACAACATGTGACAAGAAAACAATCTCAGAATGGCCTGGATAAGTAAAAGCGTTTTAAAATTATTAACACATAAAGTGACATGTCAGATTTTCTAAAAATGGCCTGGTCCTTAAGGTGAAAAATGGCTTGGTCCTGAAAGGGTTAAATATATAAATGCTAAAAAAGCTAAGTTCTGAGCAGGTAGTTCCCCTAAATAATGGTTAGTCACTGAAGATAAGGAAAAGGCAGTTACTAAATGTTTCTTATTTTAGCTCTGTATATACAAAAGAAAAGAAAGGAACTGATATCTGTGGTGCTGGGGCTGTAATATACTCCATCCAGTAATATACTCAATTGGCTAACTGTAGATATGGTCCACGCTAAGTTAAATAAAGTAAATGTGAACAAGGCTCTGGGTCCAGGTGGATTACACCCAAGAGTTCTTAAATAGCTCAGTTCAATCAATGCTGTGCCCCTGTTCATAATTTAAAAGATTTTGCAGGTATTGGTAGGGTGCCAAGTGATTGGCACAAGGCAAATGTGGTGCCCATATTTAAAAAAGGATCTAGGTCTTCCACAGGTAATTATAGACCAGTTAGTTTAACTTCTGTTGTGGGAAAAATGTTTGAAGGACGCTTAATGGACTATATACAGGAGTATGTGACTGTATATAATTTTATAAGTGATAACCAACATGGGTTTACAAAGGACAGAAGTTGTCAGACTAACCTGATTAATTTTTATGAGGAGGTCAGTGGTAGCCTGGACAAAGTGGCGGCTGTGGATGTAGGGTTTCTGGATTTTGCAAGGGCTTTCAATACTGTCCCTCATAGACGTTTAATAGGTAAAGTAAGGTCTATAGGCTTGGAAAGTATAGTTTGTAATTGGATTGAAAACTGGCTTAAGGACCGTGTCCAGAGAGTTGTGGTCAATGATTCCTATTAAGAATGGTCCCGGGTTATAAGTGGTGTACCTCAAGGTTCAGTGCTGGGTCCTCTATTATTTAATTTATTTATTAATGATATCGAGGATGGGATTAATAGCACCATTTCTATTTTTGGAGATGACACTGAGCTATGTAGTACTGTGCAGTCTATGGAAGATGTCCATAAAAAAACAAGCCGACTTGAACACTCTGAGTGATTGGGCATCAACTTGGCAAATGAGGTTCAATGTGGATAAATGTAAAGTTATGCATCTTGGTAGTAATAATTTCTGTGCTTCATGTGTCCTAGGGGATGTAACACTGGGAGAGTCACTTATAGAGAAGGATTTGGGTGTCCTTGTAGATGGTAGATTAAATAACAGCATACAATATCAATTAGCTGCTTCTAAGGCTACCAGGATATTGTCATGCATTTAATGAAGCATAGAATCGCAGGACAGGGATGTAATAGTACCACTTTACAAAGTGTTGGTGCGGCCTCATCTGGAATATGCAGTTCAGTTCTGGGCACCAGTCGATAGAAAGGAAGCTCTGCAGTTGGAAAAAGAACAGAGGAGAGCAACAAAACTGATAAGGGGCATGGAAGAAAAAGTTCAGTCTCCAGAAACGTCAAAGCTTCTTTACTGTAAGAACTGTGAATCTGTGGAATAGACTTCCTCAGGATGTGGTCACAGCAGGAACAGTGGACCGTTTTAAAAAGAGTGCAGATGAATTCTTAAAAGTAAATGAAATTAATGCATATGAAAAAGTGTAGAAATCTGAGTCTCACTTCCTTCTGGCATTCGTGTCCCCTCCTATCCCTTGGTTGAACTTGAAGGACTTATGTCTGTCTTTTTCCAACCATATTAACTATGCAACTAAGTGGTGTAAAAATGCTAGCTGCAACAAAAAAAAATCGCAATGGCATTTAAAAAGCCGATAAAGCATTGTTTTGTGGCTTTTTAACGCCAAGAAAAGGCATAAGGGGAATGATAAATCCCTCTCAATGTATGTTATCAAATAAGCAGGTTGTAACAAACCAGCGGCTGAGTACCCACTGTGCCACTGACTGTCAATACTCTGGAGGGGCGTAACTAAGCAACACCAGGTCTTCAATAGCGCATCTGGTGGTGAGAATAGACTTGAGCCACGATCATTGCCAGGGGTGTAAACCGAGTCAGTGGCAGCTGATCAAGCAGACCAGAAGATACCAACAATGGTACCAGCAGAGTCAGACAGCCATACCGATACAGATACCACAGACAGGCAAGGCATAACAAAGGCAGAAGCAGTTACCTGCTCTACAAGCGATAGAAGCTAAGCGGACCCAGGTAGAGCTGCACACTGATGGGGATTCCCCCTCTGGGAATGTCAGGGACCCTCTTCCGAAGGCAGACAAGCAGATATAGACATGGACAGAAACCGACAAGAACAGAAACAGATGCAGATAAGCTCTGCTAAGCTAACAGACACAGCAGGACACCACTGCCAGGCTCTCAGATGCAGTTATGCACTGCTAGGCACTCAGATGCAGTTACGTACTGCTAAGTGAAAATGGACAAGACATAGATCATGGAAAAGATACAGAGCAGGAAGGAAGCTTAATACAGGAAAGATACAGACAGAACAAAACATGGCATAAAAAAAGATACAGAATACAACAATGTAAACCTAGGCGGAATCATAAAAACAGGCAGATGGTAAGACCCCTTGGGTCAGCAGCAAGGAGCTACACCTAGAACGGAACAGGACAACTGACCCCAAGGCCCACAGCTCACAGGAACTTAAAGCTGCATAACGAGGCACCTGAGAAGACCAACCTAGCCACAGAACAGGGGAGTTACCACCAACAGAACCAGAGTCTAAAACAGACCAAAACAGACAGACTGCAGCACAGGCCATTGCCCCGGCAACCGGCATACACAGAACACCACAGCCAGAACGTGAGGGCATACAACAATCTGAGAACTGGAACTAAACCACAGAACACAATCGGGGAGGGAAAACATACACAAGCAGTTCAACGCGGATACCACAGCCAGCACGCAGCCCTTAGCAACCAGCCTGCACAGGATTTCGACCTGCAGCCAGTACGCAAGGGCGCATGCAGCCAGCCTACACGGCAACTCAGATACAGAGAAGTGCACTGTGACACAGGTATTATAAAAAAATGCTAAATTATTGATATTGTGGTGATTTCTTATGAAAGCTTCTCATTTAAAAGCTGCAATAAAGTGAGAGCAGAGCATCAAAAGTAAAAAAGATGCAAGTAAGGGTACATTCACACCTCCGTTGTTTCTTTCCTGATCTGTTCCGTTTTTTGCTGAACAGATCTGGACCAGATCTGGACCCATTCATTTTCAATGGGTCCTGAAAAAAAATCTGACATTGTGCTGTCCGTTTTTTTTCAGGACCCATTGAAAAAGAATGGGTCCAGATCTGGTCCAGATCTGTTCAGCAAAAGACGGAACAGATCAGGAAACAAACAACGGACGTGTGAATGAACCCTAACAAGCAGGCCCACGTGCATATACTACTGTGAAAATATAACACACACTAAATTACACCCAGACACCATGCAGTTTAGTAATGTGCAATATCCCCACCAGAGAAAGCAAAAAAAAAAATGAGTAGCAGAATGCAAGGACATGGATCATTTAGAAAAAGAACAAGCCTAAATGGGAAAGGGGCAATTATTTATGCAAACATGCACACACTAAGCTATTAAAAGGTTTCCAAACCACAGGGACCGCCAGCAATCACGAGAATGATAGTTCTGTGCCCCTTTCTGCATGGAGTGGAGTTCAAGTTATTCTCTATGGAACTGCCAGAGATAGATGAGAGCTGTATTTGGCTACAACTAGAAGCTTCATAGAGAACAACTGGAATGGCAACACGAATATGCTTGGCCTGTGCTTTACTAATATGGGTACAATGTTATCATGATCAGTGGGGGACCCAGAGGTCCGATTCCCATTACGGTCCATTCACACGTCCACAAAATGGGCCTGCATCCATTCCGCAATTCTGAAGAACAGGTGTGGACCCATTCATATTCAATGGGGCCAGAATGTGCAGTCCGCATCTGCGGATCCACACTTCCGTTCCGTAAAAAAATAGAACATGTCATATTCTTGTCCGCAATTGTGGACAAGAAAAGGGAATTTCTATGAGTACCGGCGATGTGCGGTCCGCAAAATAAACTAATGTGTTTAGTCCTCTTCTCACTCTTGGTGGTGTGGATGGGGATACTGAGAATGTACTTTTGTCATTTACCGGTAGTACCCAATTTCTCCTGCATGCCAAGGTGGCGCTAGACTTGAAAACCGTGGGAATTAAAGTATTTATTGACAGTGGGTCAGGGGTTAACCTAGTGGATGGCCAATTCGTCTGTATGCATGGTTTGACAAGTGCATTAGACAAAAATATTTCGGTGTTTACAATTGATTCCGCTCCACTTTCACAAAGTATTAGTCACAAATGGTGCAGGACATTCGTCTAAAGGTGGGAGATTCTCACCAAGAATCCATTTCATGTTTTGTGCTGGAGGGTCTGCCTGCTCCTCTGATGCTGGGTTTACCGTGGTTATCGAAACATAACCCTACCATCAATTGGCAAGAGACAGATTCTTGATAAGAGTGATTTTGCAACTGTCTTAGCACGTCGCTTTACATAGTAACATAGTACATAAGGCCGAAAAAAGACATTTGTCTATCCAGTTCGGCCAGTCATCCTGCAAGTTGATCCAGAGGAAGGCAAAAAGAAAACAACAGTGAGGTAGTAGCCAATTCTCCCCACTTTAGGGGAATAAAAAAATCCTTCCCGACTCCAATAAGGCAATCAGAATAACTCCCTGGACCAAAGACCGTTCTCTAGTAGCTATAGCCTGTAATATTATTACATTCCAGAAATACATCCAGGCCCATCCTAAATTCCTTTATTGTACTCACCATCAGCACCTTCTCAGGCAGAGAGTTCCATAGTCTCACTGCTCTTACTGTAAAGAATCCTCTTCTATGTTTGTTTACAAACCTTATTTCCTCCAGACGCAGAGGATGTCCCCTCGTCACAGTCACAGTCCTGGGGATTAATAGATGATGGGATAGATCTCTGTACTGACCCCTGATATATTTACAGTCAGGTCCATAAATATCGGGACAACGACACAATTCTAACATTTTTGGCTCTATACACAACCACAATGGATTTGAAATTAAACGAACAAGATGTGCTTTAACTGCAGACTGTCAGCTTAAATTTGAAGTTATTTACATCCAAATCAGGTGAACGGTGTAGGAATTACAACAGTTTGCATATGTGCCTCCCACTTATTAAGGGACCAAAAGTAATGGGACAATTGGCTTCTCAGCTGTTCCATGGCCAGGTGTGTGCTATTTCCTCATTATCCAAATTACAGATGAGCAGATAAAAGGTCCAGAGTTAATTTCAAGTGTGCTATTTGCATATGGAATCTGTTGCTGTCAACTCTCAAGATAAGATCCAAAGAGCTGTCACTATCAGTGAAGCAAGCCATCATTAGGCTGAGAAAACAAAACAAACCTATCAGAGAGACAGCAAAAACATTAGGCGTGGCCAAAACAACTGCTTAGAACATTCTTAAAAAGAAGGAACGCACCGGTGAGCTCAGCAACACCAAAAGTCCCGGAAGACCACGGAAAACAACTGTGGTGGACTGAAGAAATCTTTCCCTGGTGAAGAAATCACCACTCACAACAGTTGGCCAGATCAAGAACACTCTCCAGGAGGTAAGTGTATGTGTGTCAAAGTCAACAATCAAGAGAAGACTTCACCAGAGTGAATACAGATGTAAACCATTGGTGAGCGTCAAAAACAGGAAGGCCAGATTAGAGTTTGCCAAATGACATCTAAAAAAGCCTTCACAGTTCTGGAACAACATCCTATAGACAGATGACACCAAGATCAACTTGTACCAGAGTGATGGGAAGAGAAGAATATGGAGAAGGAAAGGTACTGCTTATGATCCTTAGCATGCCACCTCATCAGTGAAGCATGGTGGTGGTAGTGTCATGGCGTGGGCATGTATGGCTGCCAATGGAACTGGATCTCTTGTATTTATTGATGATGTGACTGCTGACAAAAGTAGCAGGATGAATTCTGAAGTGTTTCGGGCAATATTTGCTCATATTCAGCTGAATGCTTCAGAACTCATTGGACGGCTCTTCACAGTGCAGATGGAAATGACCCAAAGCATACTGCAAAAGCAACCAAAGTGTTTTTCAAGGGAAAAAAGTGAAATGTTATGCAATGGCCAAGTAAATCAACTGACCTGAATCCGATTGAGCATGCATTTCACTTGCTGAAGACAAACTGAAGGGAAAAAGGCCCAAGAACAAGCAGGAACTGAAGACAGTTGCAGTAGAGGCCTGGCAGAGCATCACCAGGGATGAAACCCAGCGTTTGGAGATATCTATGCATTCCAGACTTCAGGCTGTAATTGACTGCAAAGGATTTGCAACCAAGTATTAAAAAGTGAAAGTTCGATTTAAGATTATTATGTCCCATTACATTTGGTCCCTTAACAAGTGGGATGCACATATGCAAACTGTTGTAATTCCTACACTGTTCACCTGATTTGGATGTAAATACCCTCAAATTAAAGCTGACAGTTTGCAGTTAAATCACATCTTGTTCGTTTCATTTCAAATCTATCGGTGGTGAATAGAGCCAAAAAATTTAAAATTGTGTCGATGTCCCAATATTTGTGGACATGACTGTATACATAGCAATTAGATCTCCCCTCAGTTGTCTTTATTCTAAAGTGAATAACCCTAATTTTGATAATCTTTCAGGGTACTGTAGTTGCCCTCCTCTGGACCCTCTCCAGCTCTACTATGTCTGCCTTGTTCACAGAAGCCCAGAACTGTACACCGTTTTCCATGTGTGGTCTGACTAGCGATTTGTAAAGTGGTAGGACTATGTTCTTATCACGGGCTTATATGCCTTATATATCTTATTGGCCTTGGCAGCATCTGCCTGACACAGTTTTTTGCAGCTTAATTTGCTGTTTATTAAAATTCCTAGATCCTTTTCCGTGTCAGTGTTACAGAGTGTTTTACCATTTAGTATGTACGGGTGACTTGCATTATTCTTTCCCATGTGCATAACTTTACATTAGTCAGTGTTAAACCTCATCTGCCACTTATCTGCCCAAGCCTCCAATCTATCCAGATCCCTCTGTAGTAGTATACTGTCCTCTTCAGTGTTAATTACATTATACAGTTTAGTGTCATCTGCGAAAATGTATATTTTACTATGCAAGGCTTCTACAAGATCATTAATAAATATATTGAAGAGAATAGGGCCCAATACTGACCCCTGAGGTACTTCACTAGTGACAGTGACCCAATCTGAGTGTGTACCATTAATAACCACCCATTGTTTTCTATCACTCAGCCAGTTACCCACATACAGACATTTTCTCCCAGTCCGAGCATTCTCATTTTATATACTAACCTTTTATGTGGTACAGTGTCAAATGCTTTGGAGAAGTCCAGATATACAACATCCATTGATTCGCCGCTGTCAAGTCTAGAACTTACCTCCTCATAGAAACTAATTAAATGAGTCTGGCATGCCCGATCCCTCATGAAGCCATGCTGATATGGCGTTATTTGCTTATTTCCATTGAGATGCTCTAAGATAGCATCTCTTAGAAAACCTTCAAACAGTTTACCCACAACAGATGTTAAACTTATCAGCCTATAGTTTCCAGGCTATGTTTTTGGACCCTTTTTGAATATTGGCACCACATTTGCTATGCGCCAATCCTGTGGGACATTCTCTGTCAGTATAGAGTCTGCAAATATCAGAAATAAGAGTCTGGCTATGGCATTACTTAATTTCCTTAGGATGCGGGGGTGTATGCCATCTGGTCCTGGAGATTAGTCTATTTAAATCTTCTTAAGTCGCTGTTGTACTTCTTCCTGGGTCAGACAGGACACTTTTAATGGGGAATTTATTTTTACATTCAGCATTTCATCTGACAGTTTATTTTCCTCAGTGAATACATTAGAGAATTTTTTTTTACCAGCTTTGCTTTCTCCTCGTCACTCTCTGGGATTACTCTTTAAAGGACCGACACCTTCAGATTTATACTTTTTACCATTTATATAATTGAAGAACATTTTAGGGTTAGTTTACTCTCTCGGTCTCTAGTTTGGACGCTTTTATTTGTTTTTTACATGTTCTATTGTTTTCCTTATAGTTTTTCAGTGCTTCCGTGCAACCCTCCTGTTTTAGTGATTTATATGCTTTTTTTTGTCATTTATTGCTTTCTTTACAGTTCTATTTATCCACATTGGTTTCTTTTTGTTCCTTAACCTTTTATTCCCATACGGTATGTACCTCTCACAATGAGATTTTAGGATGCTTTTAAGGATATCCCATTTTGTGGCTGTATTTTTATTTTTGAGGACTTTGTCCCAGTTAGTTAGGCACATGGCCTCTCTTAGTTGGCCAAATTTAGCTCTTTTGAAGTTTGGTATTTTTGTTCCACCCTGTAGAAATGCTCTTTTGAATGATAATTAAAAGGTTATTACTTTATGGTCACTATTTTCCAGGTGTCCCCCAACCTGCACGTCTGTTGCTCTGTCAGGCCTATTGGTTAATACTAAGTCCAGTATGGCCATCCCTGTAGTCAGGTCCTGAACCAGTTAGGAGAGGTAATTGTCTTTGGTTATTGCCAAGAACCTGTTTCCTTTATGAAATATACAAGTTTTAGTTTCCCAGTCTATATCTGGCTTTCTGCTGTAACCACTAAAATAATACCTTCTTTTATTTCTGATGAATTCTCTGAAAGTGGAGACCAGGAGTTACCGCCACATCAGGAGTATGATTGCTCCGTCAACCTTATTCCCGGAGCTAGATTGCCCAAGTCTCGGTTGCATAATCTTTCTGAACCCGAAAGAGTAGACATGCGAGAATATATCACGAGAGCTTGGCTAAAAATCATATTAGACCATCCAAATCACCAGTGGCTGCAGGGTTCTTCTTTGTAAACAAAAATCAAATAAAAAAAAAAAGGACAGTACCCTTAGGCCATGTTTAGACTTCCGTGAGATTAATCACATTAGTGTCCGTGATCCCTATCCCTCTTCCTTTGATCCCAGATTTGTTCAATCAGATTGTCGTTGCCAAGGTGTTCTCTAAGTTGGATTTGTGGGGGGCATATAATATGGTAAGGATCAAGGAGGGGGACCAATGGAAGGTCATTTTGAGAATTTGGTCATGCCTTTTGGGTTGACAATGCTCCTGCTGTTTTTCAACATTTCATCAATGACATCTTTCATCATCTGGTGGGTGGGCAGGTATGCGGTGGTGTATCTGGATGATATTTTAATGTATTTTCCCGACATGGAAAAGCATCAGGATCACATGATACAGGTCTTACAGATCCTAAGGGAGAATAAATTGTATGCCAAGATGGAGAAGTGTGCGTTTGCGGTTCTGGAAGTGCAATTCCTGGGTTACCTACTCTCATCTTCGGGTTTTCCTATGGCCCTGGAAAAAGTCTGTGCTGTGTTGGACTGGGATTGACCCAAAAATCTGAAAGCACTCATGCGATTTTTGGGGTTCACCAACTACTACCGCAAATTTATCTTGAATTACTCGACTGTTGTTAAACCATTAACAGATAAGACTAAGAAAGGTGCAGATTCCTCAGTCTCGTCTGATGAGGCATTACATGCCTTTTCAGCAGTGAAGGAGTGTTTTGCTTCTGCTCCTATACTGGTGCAACCTGATGTGTCACAGCCATTCATTGTGGATGTTGACGCATCCGAGGTAGGGTTGGAACAGTCTTGTCGCAGGGTCCTTCTTCTAGCAAATGGCGTCCATGTGCTTTTTTCTCAAAAAAAACTCTCTACTGCTGAAATAAATGATGGTGTAGGTAATAGAGAGTTGCTGGCCATTAAGTTGGCTTTAGAGGAATGGCGTCGTTGGTTGGAAGGAGCAATACATCCCATTATGGTAATTACTGAACACAAAAGTCTGGCTTATCTGTAGTCGGCTAAACGTCTGAGCCAGATTTAATTTTGTTGTCACCTATCGCCCGTAGCTTTCCCGGGGGGTGATTCGGAGGATCCTGAACTTGAGGCAGAGGTGTTGGAGGCCCAAGGAGATGCACCTGATACTTGTCCTTCAGGGAAGTTGTTTGTTCCTTTTGAACTAAGGCACAAGGTGTTTCAAGAACATCACAGTACTGTTCTTACGGGACACCCTGGGAGAAGATTCACGGTCGATCTCCTTTCCCGGAGATTCTGGAGGCCAGGATTGCGAAAAATGAATTGAGGGCTATGTTTCAGCTTGTGAGACTTGTGCGCATGCCAAGGTAACATAGTAACATAGTACATAAGGCCGAAAAAAAGACAGTTGTCCATCCAGTTCGGCCTGTCATCCTGCAAGTTAGTCCAGAGGAAGGCAAAAAACCCCTGTGAGGTAGAAGCCAATTTTCCTCACTTTAGGGGAATAAAAATTCCTTCCTGACTCCAATCAGGCAATCAGAATAAATCCCTGGATCAACGATCTCTCTCTAGTAGTTATAGCCTGTAATATTATTAAGCTCCAGAAATACATCCAGGCCCCTCTTGAATTCCTTTATTGTACTCATCATCTCCTCAGGCAGAGAGTTCCATAGTCTCACTGCTCTTACTGTAAAGAATCCTCTTCTATGTTTGTGTACAAACCTTCTTTCCTCCAGACGCAGAGGATGTCCCCTCGTCACAGTCACTGTCCTGGGAATGAATAGATGATGGGATAGATCTCTGAACTGACCCCTAATATATTTATACATATTAATTAGATCTCCTCTCAGTCGTCTTTTTTCTAAAGTGAATAACCCTAATTTTGATAATCTTTCAGGGTACTGTAGTTGCCCCATTCCAGTTATTACTTTAGTTGCCCTCCTCTGGACCCTCTCCAGCTCTGCTATGTCTGCTTTGTTCACTGGAGCCCAGAACTGTACACAGTACTCCATGTGTGGTCTGACTAATGATTTGTAAAGTGGTAGGACAATGTTCTCATCACGGGCATCTATGCCCCTTTTGATGCAACCCATTATCTTATTGTCCTTGGCAGCAGCTGCCTGACACTGTTTTTTGCAGCTTAGTTTGCTGTTTACTACAATTCGTAGATCTTTTTCCATGTCAGTGTTACCGAGTGTTTTACAATTTAATAAGTACGGGTGACTTGCATTATTCCTTTCCATGTGCATAACTTTACATTTGTCAGTGTTAAACCTCATCTGCCACTTATCTGCCCAAGCCTCCAATCTATCCAGATCGCTCTGTAGTAGTATACTGTCCTCTTCAGTGTTAATTACTTTACACAGTTTAGTGTCATCTGCCAAAATTGATATTTTACTATGCAAGCCTTCTACAAGATCATTAATAAATATATTGAAGAGAATAGGGCCCAATACTGACCCCTGAGGTACTCCACTAGTGACCCAATCTGAGTATTTACCATTAATAACCACCCTCTGTTTTCTATCATTGAGCTAAGGTGACACATACTCTGCCTTCAGGATCTCTACTTCCCTTGTCTATCCCGTCCCGATCATGGACTCATTTGTCTATGGACTTTATCACAGATTTGACTAATTCCTCAGGGAAAACTGTGATTCTGGTGGTTGTTGATCGTTTCAGTAAGATGTCGCACTTTATAACATTATCAGGTCTACCTAATAGTAAAACTCTCGCGCAAGTGTTTGTCGATAACATTGTGAAATTATACGGTATCCTCTCTGATGTGGTGTCTGATAGTTTGTTTCCAGATTTTGGAAGGCGTTCTGTACTTGCCTGGGGGTCCAATTGTCCTTCTCTTAGGCCTTTAATCCTCAGTCGAATGGACAGACTGAGCGCACTAACCAGATTCTGGAGACTTATTTGAGATGTTTTGTCTCAGAGAGAGGAGTGGTCTTCCATTTTGTCGTTGACTGAGTTTGCCATAAATAACCATAGGCAGTTGTCCACTGATAAGTTGCCGTGCACTGCCGTCCACTGATAAGTCTCGTGCACTGGAAAGGTTACGGTCCAGAGAAAAGAATGTGGGTTTCTGCGACCGACGTTAATACCAGTCACCTTGGGTGCATCCTGATAAAGTCGGCCCTG
Organism: Bufo gargarizans; assembly: GCF_014858855.1. NCBI lineage: Eukaryota > Metazoa > Chordata > Amphibia > Anura > Bufonidae > Bufo > Bufo gargarizans. Next base: position 233,652,585 of record NC_058084.1, read on the forward strand.
GGTGTCCAGAGTTCACCCGTAGAGTGTGTGTGTGGGGGGGGTACTGTCATGGACAGAGGTCAGAAGATCTGAGAGACTGGCAGCACGTGAGGGTATCTGATACTCTGTTTTTTTCTTGCAGTGTTGTTGTTTGGTAATGACCACACCTCTTGTAAGGTGCAGGAGCTTGTGGTTAATACTGAGGCTCTATTTATTGTCAACCAATATTAACCGGACAGAATGATATAAAAAAAAAAAAAGGACCCTTAAGGAGTCCTAATAATCACCAAAAAATGAAGCTGACTTTAGTGTATATGAAAATCCAAAAAGCTTTATTGTAAATATAAATGAACAGTACATACATGTATTATAAAACAGGCAGCACAAGGCGGGACACACAAATGAGGAGCAGGACCCAAGGAGAGACCGGGAGATCAGTGCACGAAAATACAGGGAAAAAGAATACTGGCTGAAAGAGCATACCTCAGAGCCTCATGGCAGCAACGACCCAAACACAATGCAAAAGAGGCAATTGTAGAGACTGATGTTAAGATGCAAGGAACACAAAGGAACACAATTAAACATACCCTGAATGGTGCAAAGATCTCTCGGCCAACTTCTGACCCAACGCCATTTCGCCAGTAAATCTGGCTTCTTCTGGGGATGAGGCTCTATTTAGTTCTGACTCTCACTGCTTACCATGCAGTTGATATTTCCTGCTGGAGTTGGTTGATCTGGTGTGTTGTTCCTTTGGATCTACTGCTCCTCCATTCTTCTTTAAGCTAAGTGCATTTTGTTTTGCATTTTGTTGTTCGCTTGTGTTTGTTGTTTTCTAGGCCTCAGGGAGACGCTGGTTCCTTTATCTGGGAAGGAATAAGTAGTCTCATTCCCTGCCACCACTCCTAGGGCTTTCCAGGGTCTCCAGGGCTAAGGTTACGGTGCATAAATATTTCCAACTTCAGGGTCTACTCACATTGGCAGGAGTCAGGAAGAGGTCTAGGGATTCCTAGGAGGGAGAGGCCCTTATCTTTGAGGCCTAGACTCCGTTCTATTTCCTTTTGCGTGTTATCTGGTTTTTTCCCCTCCCCATTACCTGTGACAAATTGTCATGCTGGAAGACCCAGCCACGACCCATCTTCAATGCTATTACTGAGGGAAGGAGATTGTTAGCCAAAATCTCCCGATACATAGCCCCATCCATCCTCCCTTCAAATATGGTGTAGTCGTCCTGTCTCCTTTGCAGAAAAGCACCCCCAAAGTATGATCTATCCACCCCCATGCATCAAGTTTGGGACAGTGTTCTTGGGGATGTACTTATCCTTCTTTTTCCGCCAAACACGGCGAGTGGAGTTTATACCAAACAGTTCTATTTTTGGTCTCATTTGACCACATGACCTTCTCCCATGCCTCCTTTGAAATATCCAGATAGTCATTGGCAAACTTCAAACAGGCCTGGACATGTGCTGGTGTGAGAAGAGGGACCTTGTGCGCCCTGCAGGATTTTAATCCATGACAGCGTAGTGTTTTAATAACGGTAATCCTCGAGACTGTGGTCCCAAGCTCTCTTCAGGTCATTAACCAGGTCTTCCCATGCAGTTCTGGATTGATTCCTGAACGTCCTCGGAATCATCCTTACCCCACGAGGTGAGAACTTGCATGTAGCCCCAGACCGAGGAACACGAACAGTCACCTTGTGTTTCTTATATTTTCTAATAATTGCGGCAACAGTTGTTGCCTTCTCACCAAGCTGCTTGCCTATTGTCCTGTAGCCTATCCCAGCCTTGTACAGGTCTACAATTTTGGCCCTGGTGTCCTTCCACAACTCTTTGGTCTTGGCCATGGTGGAGAGGTGTGATTGATTGAGTGTGTGGACAAGTACCTTTTATATAGGTAACAAGTTCAAAAAGATGCAATTAATACAGGTAATAAGTGCAGAGAAAGAGGGCTTCTTAAAGGGATTCTGTCACCTCCCCTCAGCCAAAAAACGATTTAAAAGCAGCCATGCAGCACAGCTTACCTGGATTAAGCTGTGCTCTTTGATCTTGAAATCCGTCCAGCAGTTAGTGCAAAAAACGACTTTGATCGATATGTAAATGTGTCCTGAAGGTGCCCAGAGGGGCGTTTTTTTCTTCTTAGTGAGCCCAGTACCGCCCCTCTTTCAGTGCCCAGCCCGCCTTCCTTGTACTTTCTAACCGCCGCCCCCAGCCTGCCTCTCCTCCCCCTCCCTCACGCCGAACGAAGTCTCGCACAGGCGCAGTACCCACTGAGGGCTGCGTCTGTGTGATCATCAGGAGACTGAGGGCGGCAGCTTCATCTTCGTCACTGGGCATGCGCCGAGCCCAGTGACGTCCGATGTTAGCTCTTTCCCTCAGTCAGCCTGGTAGGAAGCGCAGAGGATTGCCGATCGGCTGCTGCACCCTGCGCTTTCTCCAGTCTGCCTGCCACAGTGAAGACGGCCAGCGATTTCTTTCCCCACCCTCCCTTCAGGAAAGAAATAAGTATTTGTTGGGGCGAATTAGGTATTATTATATTAAGTAAAGGCAGGCAGACTGGAGAAAGCGCAGGGTGCAGCAGCCGATCGGCAATCCTCTGCGCTTCCTACCAGGCTGACTGAGGGAAAGAGCTAACATCGGACGTCACTGGGCTCGGCGCATGCCCAGTGACGAAGATGAAGCTGCCGCCCTCAGTCTCCTGATGATCGCACAGGCTCAGCCCTCAGTGGGTACTGCGCCTGTGCGAGACTTCGTTCGGCGTGAGGGAGAGGGAGGAGAGGCTGTGGCAGGCTGGGGGCGGCGGTTAGAAAGTACAAGGAAGGCGGGCTGGGCACTGAAAGAGGGGCGGTACTGGGCTCACTAAGAAGAAAAAAACGCCCCTCTGGGCACCTTCAGGACACATTTACATATCGATCAAAGTCGTTTTTTGCACTAACTGCTGGACGGATTTCAAGATCAAAGAGCACAGCTTAATCCAGGTAAGCTGTGCTGCATGGCTGCTTTTAAATCGTTTTTTGGCTAAGGGGAGGTGACAGAATCCCTTTAAAGAAAAACTAACAGGTCTGTGAGAGCCAGAATTCTTACGGGTTGGTAGGTGATCAAATACTTATTTCATGCAATAAAATGCAAATAAATTATTTAAAAATCATACAATGTCATTTTATGGATTTTTTTTTAGATTCTGTCTCTCACAGTTGAAGTGTACCTACAATAAAACAGACCTCTCCATTCTTTGTAGGTGGGGAAACTTGCAAAATCACCAGTGTATAAAATACTTAATTTTAAACACTGTATCTATTATTCTGTGTATAAGGGATAAGCTGATATCTTGGCATAATCCTTTTAACTTCCAGGTCACTGTATATATGAATTAAGTAGTAGACAATTGCAGCAAACAGTTACGTTTTAATAGTATTTCATCATATGAAAATCATGATCCAGTGCAATTACAGGACGTGTAGGACAGTCATGTACATATCAATATGGCGACTGGACTTTTCGGCCTGTCAGGGCCTTCTTCAGTGGTCTATAATCTAGAATAAAATCATATACACTTCTGTGAGCAGTAGGATACATGCATCAAAATTAAAAAACAAAAATTAAAAAAAATACATGAAAAACAGGAATCAGGACATAATAAACAAATACAAAGGGGCAAAGGGACTAAAAACAGGAGTTAGAGTCCTAGTAGAATCGTATCATAAAACACGGTATAAGTATTGAAATAATGACATGGTAATATACATTGTAGCGGTCTGGTTTATCATGGTGGGTATAAAAACCTTACAGACAACCCCCATGGTTGGGCCAATATGACTGCAGTGATGACACGCTAACGTGCCTTGTGGTGGTCTTGTTGTAATGGCAGAAATAGCAGCCAAATAGACATGTCAGTAAGCCATGTGTAGGCCAGGAGGATCGGAAGATACCATATCATGCATATAATTAAGTCTTAAAGTCCAGTGGTGGTAAAATTACATGGGAGGCAAGGGGTTAAAGATGCTGTTGGTGTTTACCTGTGGCTGACTTCCTGTCAAGGATGGCGCTGGATACTGGGCCGTGTATCCATAAGCGCACCCTTATGACCGAAAGCCGCTGGTCACGTGCGGCGCGAGTCACGTGACACATGCGGTGTGCCGGCGCGCGTTCCATCTGCGTGTCACATGCCCCAGCTGGACATCCGGCGCGCTATCCGGTCTGCAGAAGCAGAAAGATGGCAGATAATGTCATGTTTGCGTCACATGTCTCAAGAATAGTTCTGTTTTAACCCTTACTGGTAAGTGGAGTATAATTTGATGTAATAAGAGGCAGTGTGGGTGGAGTGGATAAACATGATGTGGATCTGAGGTTGGTACCAAACTGTGTAGGAGGCAAGAAAAAGGGTGAAAGATCAGTACGATAGTTGGAGGATGCGTACATAATCATGCATATTAGAATTACCGGTACATAAATTAGATGCAAGTGCATAATTAGATAATATCCCTAAATTTAGGAGGTAGTGGGGAGTAATGGGGGAAAAGGGAAAAAAAAGGGGGAGAAGGGAAAAGGAAGTGTATGGGGAAGGGGGAAAAGGAAGGGTAGAGGGGGAGGGGGAGAGGCATATCTCGCCCTTACTAGTTGTAATTTCAACGAGTCTGAAAAATAAAAAGAATGTGTTAGGCTACTTTCACACTTGTGTTCGGGGTTCCGCTTGTGAGTTCCGTTTGAAGGCTCTCACAAGCGGCCCTGAACGGATCCGTACAGCCCCAATTCATTCTGAGTGTTCTCATAGTGATGGGGACGCTTCAAGTTAGAATATACTGAGTACATGACTGCCCCCTGCTGCCTGGCAGCACACGATCTCTTACAGAGGGCTGTGATCCGCACAATTAACCCCTCAGGTGCCGCACCTGAGGGATTAATTGTGCGTATCATAGCCCCCTGTATGAGATCAGGTGCTGCCAGGCACAGGGGGCCAGACCCCCCCCCCCCACCAGTATTAAATTCATTGGTGCCCCCCCCCCCCCATTGGTGGCAACGGAGAGTTCAGAATTTTAGAAGCATTATACTTACCTGCGCTGTCTGTGGCCGGCCGGGAGCTCCTCCTACTGGTAAGTGACTTACCATTAGGAGGAGCGCCCGGCCGCTCACAGACAGCGCAGGTAAGTATAATGCTTCTAAAATTGCTAAGTAACCATGGCAGACAAAACTGCAGTAGCGTTCTGGCTGCCATGGTAACCGATCGGCGCCCCAGCGATTAACCTAGGACTCCGATCGGAACTCTCCGCTGCCACCAATGATGGGGGGGAGGGGTGATTTTAATTAGGGGGGGAAAGGGGGGGCCGCACTGGCCACCAATGAATTTAATATTGGGGAGGGAGGGCCGCACTGGCCACCAATGAATTTAATACTGGGGAGGGAGTGAGGGGGGCCGCACTGGCCACCAATGAATTTAATACTGGGGGTGGAGGGAGGGGGGCCGCACTTGCCACCAATGAATGTAATACTGGGGAGGGAGGGAGGGGGGCCACACTGGCCACCAATGAATTTAAAACTGGGGAGGGAGGGGGGTCTGGCCCCCTGCTGCCTGGTGCGGCACCTGAGGGGTTAATTGTGCGGATCACAGCCCCCTGTAAGAGATCGGGTGCTGCCAGGCAGCAGGGGGCAGTCATGTACACAGTTCTTAGTATATTCTAACTTGAAGCGTCCCCATCACCACGGGCATGCCTCTGTGTTAGAATATACTGTCGGATCTGAGTTTTCACGATGTTAAAACTAGATCTGAAAAAGCTGTCTAATGCAGACAGATCCACATCACATACCTGTTCCACACCACTTCAGTGAAAAAAAGCCCCGGGTCTCGCAACTATGATTTCAAGTGTTGAAACAAATTGATTCCCCAAGATGCGGCGGTAACCGGACCCTACTTTTAAAACAGAGAGAGGCGTACATTGGGAACTTTATCACCACACGGCCTTAACCATGAATGCGATTTCTTTATACATGTTTAATTTGACTGTAAAAAGCTACTGATTCCATGAGACTAACACATTCTTTATTTCTTTTTCAGACTCCTTTTCCCCTTCCCCCCCTTTTTTCCCTTTTCCCCTTCCCCCCATTACTCCCCACTATCTCCTGTTTAGGGATATTATCTAATTATGCACTTGCACCTAATTTATGTACAGATTATTTTTTATTTATTTTTTTTAAATCACATTTTATTAAAGGAGATTCATTTTGCATACAGACACTGTATAATGTTCCATACATCGAACTCAGTGCACAATTACAATGCCATCCTTTTGCAAGACAACAAAATTCCAATTACCATCTCCTCATACATTTTTTAGAATTCCCTTCCCCCCCCCCACCTCCCCCCTGCAACAAACCAAACCTTACAACCATAAACCTTTGGTCACAATCCATACATTTCTCAGCCGATCTGGGCCCGATTTTGATACCATCCTGCCTCCCATCCGTTCGGTCCTCCCCAAGTGCCTTGTCATCTTGTATATTTCGTTAAACCCCTTAATCCATAGACAGATTTCTTAACGTCCCCTTCAGTTGTTCCTCCAAATACCATCTGGAGTTAAGGAAAGGAGTCACAACCTCTTTCCTTTCTACCAAATCCAAGGAGAATTCTATGAACTGTCTCCACTTATGGAAGAACTGCTTGGTCGCTTTCTCCTTAATGCTCTCCGCGTCTAACCTATCCATGTAAAGAACATGCTTCATTGTCCCTATCGCCTCATCTAATGTGGGAATAGACGCCTTTATCCAGTGTCTAAGAATAGTTTTCTTGACAGCTAATAAGAATAAATGGACCCCCTTTATTTGTGTAGAGTGTGTGATTTCACCCCTCTTATCCAACGGAACATAATGGAAGATGCAATTAAGTGGGGTAAGCTGGGGTTCTATCCCCCATACCTCTTTTATATAACTAATAGTTTCATGCCATAGCGTCTGCAAAACTGGGCATTCCCACAACCCATGTAACAAGCCTGCTTTCGGAAGGTGGCATTTTGGGCACCACCTTAGGTAGTGACTTGGTGCATCTCTATACGAAAGATCAAATGCGTATGTCGCCTTATGTAATATTCTAAAGTGCATCTCCCTCCAAGATTCACTGGAGATGGCCCCTCTCACCCTTTCCAGGCCTTCCCGAAGTTTTCCTATCAGAGAAGTGTCTCCTAATTCCTCCTCCCACTTCTTAAACACCTTTGCCCCAGTCGGAGACAAATAAACGTTTCTAATCTTTTTGTATAAATCAGACAAGGATGTCTCCTGAGATCCCACCAAGTGCTCAAACCATGCCATCCTCTCTGCCTCCCCCAAAATTGCTGATTGTGACTTACAGTACGACACAATCTGCCCATATGGTAAAAAATGAGAGGCCGGCAAATCATATTTAGACTGGAGCTCTTGCCACCCCATGATCCCCGTCCCTGAGGCAGACAGGATCTGTTTTACCGTGTGTATGCCCTTCTCTCTCCACTGTACGAACATCTTGGATTGCCTACCCTGCAAGAAACCTGGCAGGGACCACAATGACATATACGGAGTAATATACATGGGCAACTTATATAGCTTTCTTACTAATCTCCAGGCCGTCATAGTGTCCCTAATCAAACTAAGGTGTTTTATTCCCACTGGAGTATCCCTGATCCTGGTATGTAAAAGGGCAACCAGATCCCAGGGGTGCGCCAATTCCCTTTCGAGGGGGGTATTGGAAAACTGCGATGTACACTTCACCCAATCTCTCACATGTCTAAATAATGCTGACAAATTATAAAGTCTGATATTCGGTAGCTGTAAGCCCCCCTCCCATTTTGTTAAACACAGCTTGTCATATGCGATACGCGCTCTCTTTCCCCTCCATAAGAAACCGGAGAAAGCTCTTTGTAACCTGCTCACATCCCTATGCTTTATCAACAATGGTATGGTCTGCATAGGGTATAGCAGTCTGGCGAAGTTCACCATTTTCAAGAGGTGTGCCCTCCCGAACAGTGTTAATGGCAAGTGCACCCACTTCTCCAATTCCAGCTCGATTTTCCTGATCAAAGGTTCATAGTTTAGCTGGTAGAGAGCAGAAGATTTTCTCCCTATCTTAATTCCTAGATAGGTCAGGTAAGTGTGAGCTATGTCCACCTCTAAACTCCCTTCCCCTCCTTCCCTCCCGGGCCCTCTGTCTCCTAGATATAGTAGTTGACTCTTGCCCACATTTATTCGATACCCCGTAACCTTCCCGTAATATAGGATGGAATCCAAGATATTCTTTAGGTGAGCCTTCGGTGAGTTCACAAATAGCAAGACATCATCCGCAAAGCAGATCAACTTTACCTCTCTATTCCTAATTTTAATACCCTTATATACCGTAGACTGCATTAGGAACTGGACCAACGGTTCCAAAGCTAAATTAAAAAGTAAAGGTGATAAAGGGCAGCCCTGCCTTGTACCCCTAAAGAGACAGAAAGGTTCCGACAAAAATCCCGGGGTATTCACCCTCGCCTGAGGATTTTTATATAGTCTGTCCAAGAAAATCCCAAAAGGACCACTCAAACCAAAGGCTTCCAGGGATCTCTTGAGCCATTTCCAGTTCACATTGTCGAAAGCCTTTTCTGCGTCTACTGATAGCAAGGCAGGGCTGCAGTGAGTAGTATCACTTCCTGACAGAAAATCCTGGACTGCCAAAACCGTCCTTATGTTTGATACTGCTGCCCTACCCTTTATAAAACCTACCTGGTGGGGGCCAATCAAAGTAGGCATGTATATGGCTAACCTATTTGCCATCAACTTGGACAGTATTTTTAAATCCTGGTTAATTAGCGAGATTGGCCTATATGAGCCAGGTAGTGTTAAATCCTTTCCCGGTTTAGGGATAAGTTTTATATGAGCCATGTTGCCCGAGGCCATTATATCCCCTCCCTGTAGGCATGTATTAAAAAGGGCAGTCAAAGTTGGGGCCACTTCAGTATGTAATGCCTTGTAGAATTCTGCCGAGTACCCATCCGGGCCCGGCGCCTTGCCGTTTTTCAGAGATTTTATAGTCAGTTTAACCTCCTCCTCAGTGATCTGTCTGTTTATTTGAGATAGCATCTCCTCTGACAATTTAGGAAGGGAAATACCCTCAAGGAGTTCCTCCGCCCTAGTTGACTCATATTCTTCCTGCATATATAAACGCTCAAAATATCGTCCCAGGTGATCTGCTATTTTTTTGGGATCAGTCAATTTTTCCGCCTTATCATTTTTAATACATTTAATGTGTGAGGGCTGGTATTGGGGTCTCAGTAGGTTAGCCAACATTTTGCCCGACTTATTCCCAAACTTAAATAATGATGCTTGCTTATGGTCCATATATAGTTTTGCCTGCTGATGTAAATGGTGATCATAGCTATGTTTCGCGGTAACCCATTTAACTCTATTCAGATCCGAGGGATCAATTAAAAAAGTGGTATAGGCTGCGCGAACCGCTTCCGTGGCCTGCTGTAAATTCAGCTTTATTTTCTTCTTTTTTGCCGCCGTGAAAGAGATTATCTGTCCCCTAATCACAGCCTTAGCCGTATCCCAGAACAAACTATGATTCTCCCTATGACCCTCATTATTGTCTGAGAACTCCCACCACCATCCTCTCAATCTATCTATGAATTCCTCATCTGTAGCTAGATATGTGGGGAGCCTCCAGATATAATCCGTCCCCCTTGGAATAATGTCAGCTAAAACTATGGAGACTGGTGCATGGTCAGATATTACCATATCCGATATTTCGGTCGCTACTACTCTCTCCATGAGCTTATTAGAGGACAAGACATAATCCAGTCTGGACCAAGACTGATGAGAATGGGAAAAGTGAGTAAATTCCCTCTCCACCGGGTTAATGGCTCTCCACGTATCTATCAAATGTGTGGCCCCCAAAAAAGGTTGGAGAGTGAACTTTCCCCTTGTTTTAACTATCGAGTCCTTCCTCCGATCAGTCTCCCCCAGGTGTCTTCTGTCTTCATCAATATGATGGACCGCATTAAAATCTCCTGCCACGAGAATCTGGCCCCCCTCTTCCCGCAGAATTTTTGATTCCAGTTCCCTATAAAAGGGGGCCTGGGCAGAGTTAGGGCCGTAGACATTGAATATATTTAAAATGCCCGCATCAGTGTCAAGTTTCACCCTCAAAATCCTCCCCTGCCTGTCACAATCAGTGGAGAGAATCTCATGTCGTACCCTCTTGTGTATGAGCAAGATGACCCCTGCTTTCCTCCCATTGGATGGAGAACCCAAAACCTTGCCCACCCATAGCCGGTGCATACGGTACAGATCCGCCTCCTCCAGGTGTGTTTCCTGTAGTAGTGCTATATCCGCCTTCAATTTTTTCAAGTGCCTGAGGACCATTATTCTTTTCTGAGGGGCTCTCAACCCCTTCACATTCCAGGTGATAATCTTTATAGTGCTCTCTCTGTTTGGATTAAGTGTAAATGACAACCTGGAGGAGGCCGATCTCCCACCCAGCAGTACAGCATCATCAAAGCTTTAACGTTATAGATCATGACCACATAATAAAGAAAAAACGCAAACCCTCCCAAACCCCTAGAACCTTTTCTGTAACCTAAACACAGAACTTTTCCCCTCATGGAGGTATGTCCAGCCTGGAGACCCTCTGGACTTCAATTTTTTCGCTCCCACTTGGCCGAGACCGCTGGAAGTCCGCGTGCCAAGCTCGATCTGGTGTAACAAGAAGAACTCCCCAACCAGCTCCCCCCCCCCCCACCACAACGGCCTAATATGCTTGAAAGCCCGACTATTCCTCCCTCCACTTTTAATTCTAGCATCCCAAACTCTTTAGCATTCTTTCATAACAGTTACAAATGAAACCTAAGCTAGTACCCCTACCCTTGGTGCACTCTTCCCTATCCCTAACATACTGGCTGTCCGTCACTCCCTCTCTTCACATCAATCAGCTCTCGACCTCTTGCGAGGAATAACCTCCCATGTCCAATACTTGCAGCAGGACTTTCAATCCCATTCCGGGCTGGATGACGGGTCTCTCTCCCTCGCCGGCGATCTCCGAACCCGACCAGTGGCTGTGTTATCGTTGCCAACCTCTTGACCTCTTCCCCTGGGTGAAGATCTTCCTCTAGGTGCAGCAGCCTTCCCGCCATCTACCCCGGAGTCGCCAGACTCTAAAGCCTCCCAAGCGTCTTTGGGCGACATGAAAGTGTCAATCCTGCCATCATGCCTGAAGACCCTCAAGATAGCAGGGTATATAAGAGCAAATTTTATCTTCTGCTGCACCAAATGGGTGCATAGCTGCGAGAAGGCCCTCCGCTTCCTGGCCACCTCCGCCGAATAGTCCCCAAAAAGCAAAATTCGGTGGCCTCTCACTTTCAAAGGCTGGTTAAGGCGTCTGTATTTTTGGAGGACAGCTTCCTTGTCCGCATAATTCAAATATTTAGCAATCGCAGGACGCGGTCTCGCTCTCGACCCATCTGTTGTGGTTTCTCTCGGTGGGCCTGTTCTATGCGCCCTCTCCACGGTCACAGGGGATTGGAGTCCCAGAGCTTTTGGTATCTCTTCTGCGCAGATATTCACCAGCTGTTGTGCCGACACACTTTCTGGGATACCAATTATGCGCAGATTGCTCCGGCGCGAGCGATTCTCCAAATCCTCAACTTTCTCTCTGAGCATTCGGTTATTACGCAAAACTTCTCCAATTTGAGACTGGGCCTTCTCCAATTCTTCCTCTATCAGTCCCACTCTCTGTTCCAGCTCCGCAATCTGAGCCGCATTCTGTGCTACTTCCCCCTGCAGCTGCTTCAAGGTAGACGCGACCGTTGCTTCCAACGTGGCCTTGATGTCTGGGGCGAGCAACTGTGCTACCGCTATGGCCATTTCTTTGCACGATAGGTCAATGCCTTGCACCTGCTGGGATGTATCTTTCAGCAGCTCCTGGGAGTCACTTACTTCCGAGCAATGAGGTGGTTGCGAGGAGGCGCGGGTGTTTCTTTTTTTCCCGTCCGCCATCTTCTCCCTCTGCTTCTCTGCCGACTCGCGCTGCGGGCGTGGAGACTCTGTCAGTAGGGCGCCGCCACGAGTAAGATATTTCTCCATTGACCTCCTGAGTACTGCAGGAGGAGAATTCGGTGGGATTTTATCCCCGGTCTGCAGCGATTCCCCACGTTATGTGGAGGGGTGGTGCGGAGCTCTCACCCGCCGTCTCCTTACATTCGTGCGCCGGAACCGGAAGTCTCGATTATTCTTTAATATGCATGATTATGTAAGCATCTTCCAACTATGGTACTGATGTTTTCCCCTTTTTCTTGCCTCCTACACTGTTTGGTACCAACCCCAGATCCGCATCATGTTTTTCCACTCCACCCACACTGCCTCTTATTACATCAAATTATACTCAGACATGCCAGTAATGGTTAAAACAGAACTATTCTTGAGACATGCGACACAAACATGTGACCTGATCTGGCATCTTCCTGCTTCTGCAGACCGGATAGCGTGGCGCACGTCTGGCTGGGGCGCGTGGCCAGTGTTCTCGGCGGCCCGCACAGTCATAAGGGCGTGCTTATGGACACACGGCCCAGTATCCAGTGCCATCCTTGACAGGAAGTCAGCCACAGGTAAACACCAACAGCATCTTTAACCCCTTGCCGCCCATGTAATTTTACCACTACTGGACTTTAAGACTTAATTATATGCATGATATGGTATCTTCCGATCCTCCTGGCCTACACATGGCTTACTGACATGTCTAATTATGCTTCACTGCAGTCGTATTGGCCCGACCATGGGGGGGTGTCTGTAAGGTTTTTATACCCACCATGATAAACCAGACCGCTACAATGTATATTACCATGTCATATACATCTGTTCCTCCATTATTAGGGGAACAGATAGGGAAATCTGTCACAAAGACCGTGATCGCCGAACAGTGTGCTGTCTTCCTGGCGCTAGAGTTCGACACATTGCGGATCGGGTTGACAGATTACTGGGAGGGGCTGGAGAAGATCCAGCGGTCATGGTCCATATCGGAACCAATGACAAAGTTAGAGGTAGGTGGAGAGTCCTTAAAAATGATTTCAGGGATTTAGGTCAAAAGCTGAGGGCAAGGACCTCAAAGGTAGTATTTTCCGAAATATTGCCTGTACCACGAGCCACACAAGAAAGGCAACGGGAGATTAGGGAGATTAACAAGTGGCTCAAGAACTGGTGTAGGAAGGAGGGGTTTGGGTTCCTGGAGAACTGGGCCGACTTCTCAGTCGGCTACAGGCTCTATCGTAGGGACGGGCTGCACCTCAATGGGGAAGGGGCAGCTGTGTTGGGGAAGAAGATGGCTAGAAGGTTGGAGGAGTGTTTAAACTAGGGGGGAGGGTAATTATGTTATAGGATGGGAAGATAGTGCAGATAGAGACCGGGGGCAAGGTAGTGGGACTGGGGGAGGAATGGAAGGAGGGACTAGAACAGTTCAGAAGGAAAGGTGTAGAGTAAAAAATATACATAAACCTCTTAAATGTATGTATACTAATGCCAGAAGCCTGACTAATAAAACTGGTGAACTGGAATTAGTGATGTGTGAGGAGGACCATGACATAGTGGGAATAACTGAGACATGGCTGGATGATAGCTATGACTGGGCAGTTAATGTACAGGGTTACAGCCTGTTTAGAAAGGATCGTAAAAACCGGAGAGGGGGAGGGGTCTGCCTTTATGTAAAGTCCTGTCTAAAGCCCACACTCCGGGAAGATATAAGTGAGGGACATGAACATGTGGAGTCACTGTGGGTAGAGATACATGGCGCTAAAAACAATAATAAATTACTAATAGGAGTTTACTATAAACCACCTAATATACCAGAGTCCACAGAAAATCTACTACTAAACGAGATAGACAAGGCGGCAAATCATAATGAGGTGGTTATTATGGGGGACTTCAACTACCCAGATATAGACTGGGAAACTGAAACTTGTATATCTCATAAAGGAAACAGGTTCTTGGCAATAACTAAAGACAATTACCTCTCCCAACTGGTTCAGGACCCGACTAGAGGGACGGCCATACTGGACTTAGTATTAACCAATAGGCCTGACAGAACAACAGACGTGCACGTCGGGGGACACCTGGGAAATAGTGACCATAAAGTAATAACCTTCCAATTATCATTCAAAAGAGTGTTTCTACAGGGAGGAACAAAAATACCAAACTTCAAAAAAGCTAAATTTAGCCAACTAAGAGAGGCCATAGGCCTAACTAAATGGGATAAAGTCCTCACAAATAAAAATACAGCCACAAAATGGGATATCTTTAAAAGCATCCTAAAATCTCAGTGTGAGAGGTACATACCGTATGGGAATAAAAGGTTAAGGAACAGAAAAAAAAACAATGTGGATAAACAGAACTGTAAAGAAAGCAATAAATGACAAAAAGAAAGCATATAAAACACTAAAACAGGAAGGTAGCACGGAAGCACTAAAAAACTATAAGGAAAAAAATAGAACATGTAAAAAACTAATAAAAGCGGCCAAACTAGAGACTGAGAGATTAATTGCCAAAGAGAGTAAAACTAACCCTAAAATGTTCTTCAATTATATAAATGCTAAAAAGTATAAATCTGAAGGTGTCTGCCCGTTAAAGAGTAATGAGGGGGGAGTCGCAGAGAGCGACGAGGAGAAAGCAAAGCTGTTAAATATTTTTTTCTCCAATGTATTCACTGAGGAAAATAAATGACATGCCGAGTGTTGAAATAAATTCCCCATTAAAAGTGTCCTGTCTGACCCAGGAAGAAGTACAACAGCGACTTAAAAAGATTAAAATAGACAAATCGCCAGGACCGGATGGCATACACCCCCCTATCCTAAGGTAATTAAGTAATGTCATAGCCAGACCCTTATTTCTGATATTTGCAGATTCTATATTGACAGGGAATGTCCCACAGGACTGGCGCATGGCAAATGTGGTGCCAATATTCAAAAAGGGGCCAAAAACAGAGCCTGGAAACTATAGGCCAGTAAGTTTAACATCTGTTGTGGGTAAACTGTTTGAAGGTTTTCTGAGAGATGCTATGTTAGAGCATCTTAACGGAAATAAGCAAATAACGCCATATCAGCATGGCTTTGTGAGGGATCGATCATGTCAAACAAATTTAATCAGTTTCTATGAGGAGGTAAGTTCTAGACTTGACAGCGGCGAATCAATGGATGTCGTATATCTGGACTTCTCCAAAGCATTTGACACTGTACCACATAAAAGGTTAGTATATAAAATGAGAATGCTCGGACTGGGAGAAAACGTCTGTAAGTGGGTAAGTAACTGTCTCAATGATAGAAAACAGAGGGTGGTTATTAATGGTAAATACTCAGATTGGGTCACTGTCACTAGTGGAGTACCTCAGTGGTCAGTATTGGGCCCTATTCTCTTCAATATATTTATTAATGATCTTGTAGAAGGCTTGCATAGCAAAATATCAATTTTCGCAGATGACACTAAACTGTGTAAAGTAATTAACACTGATGAGGACAGTATACTACTACAGAGCGATCTGGATAGATTGGAGGCTTGGGCAGATAAGTGGCAGATGAGGTTTAACACTGACAAATGTAAAGTTATGCACATGGGAAGGAATAATGCAAGTCACCCGTACTAATTAAATTGTAAAACACTCAGTAACACTGACATGGAAAAAGATCTAGGAATTTTAATAAACTGCAAACTAAGCTGCAAAAAACAGTGTCAGGCAGCTGCTGCCAAGGCCAATAAGATAATGGGTTGCATCAAAAGGGGCATAGATGCACGTGATGAGAACATAGTCCTACCACTTTACAAATCGCTAGTCAGACCACACATGGAGTACTGTGAACAGTTCTGGGCTCCTGTAAACAAGGCAGACATAGCAGAGCTGGAGAGGGTCCAGAGGAGGGCAACTAAAGTAATAACTGGAATGGGGCAACTACAGTACCCTGAAAGATTATCAAAATTAGGGTTATTCACTTTAGAAAAAAGACGACTGAGAGGAGATCTAATTAATATGTATAAATATATCAGGGGTCAGTACAGAGATCTATCCCATCATCTATTCATTCCCAGGACGGTGACTGTGACGAGGGGACATCCTCTGCGTCTGGAGGAAAGAAGGTTTGTACATAAACATAGAAGAGGATTCTTTACAGTAAGAGCAGTGAGACTATGGAACTCTCTGCCTGAGGAGGTGGTGATGGTGAGTACAATAAAGGAATTCAAGAGGGGCCTGGATGTATTTCTGGAGCGTAATAATATTACAGGCTATAGCTACTAGAGAGAGATCGTTGATTCAGGGATTTATTCTGATTGCCTGATTGAAGTCGGGAAGGAATTTTTATTCCCCTAAAGTGAGGAAAATTGGCTTCTACCTCACAGGTTTTTTTTGCCTTCCTCTGGATCAACTTGCAGGATGACAGGCCGAACTGGATGGACAAATGTCTTTTTTCGGCCTTATGTACTATGTTACTATGTATGTTACTATGTATTATTTCAATACTTATACCGTGTTTTTTTACACGATTCTATTCACTCCGGGACTCTAACAAGCTGTCTCCTGTTTTTAGTCCCTTTGTCTTTGTTTATTATGTCCCGATTCCTGTTTTTCATGTATTTTTTTATTTTTGTTTTTTCATTTTGATGCATTGTATCCTACCGCTCACAGAAGTGTATATCACTTTATTCTAGATTATAGACCGCTGAAGAAGGCCCTGACAGGCTGAAACGCCATATTGATATGTACATGACTGTCCTGCACGTCCTGTAATTGCACTGGATCATGATTTTCATATGATAAAATACTATTAAAACGTAACTTTACAGCAAAGAAAAAAACACCAGTGATAACGGTGTGCGGTACTCCACATTCAACAGACTGTATATATGAATTATACATGGGGTTTAATTATATAACTTGAGCTTAGTGAGTGAAATAGTGTTACAGAAGGATAGAGGGTTTCTGCCTGCGAGGGCTTACAATCTGTAGAAAAAGAGACAGAAGATGAGGGAAGAAGCTGCTTATACTCTTTTGTGGTGGTTGCAGGTTTTAAAGGCTATGTACTCCCCTTTGGTATGAATTTTTGTATGACTGCATTTTACTCATTTTTGGCTAAAAATCATATTTTCAATTGGCCTTTATTAAAAATATCAAGCCATTCTGTCACAAAGGGTTAACTGTTTTTATAGCTTTTTGACGGGTACTTTCACTTTCTGCCAGTTATCTAATAACCCCAATTTCTAAACTTCTACTAAGAGGTCATAAACACCACATAGAGGCCAAATTAAGAGAACATTTTCAGATACATTTTACTGATAAGCTCTGAGATACGAGCCGAAGGAACTAGGTTCAAATCCCAGGGAGGAATTCTGCTCTTGCTCATTGGTGTCAACCTAGAAACTGCTGTAAAAAATTTACAAAAGGCTCTCCAAACCCTTCGATAAATCGTAGAAGTGACTTTCTTATGACTAGCTAGCAGCGAAGTATTACCATCCTCAGTGTTGTGTAAAAATTATTGTTCGCCGTATTGTCGCCATCTATCCTATGGAGATGCGCAGATTAGTTTGCATTCGTGTTCGCATCTGCGCAGAGACTTTCGCACGATGGTCTGGTCGTCCCGACCTGTAGCTGATTTTTGCCCAGCCTGGTATTACTGCAGGATACCAGTATCATGGTGCTGACTGAGGGAGGGAGGGAAAAGGGCCTTCGAGCAAAGGTTTCTTTATTCATGAGGATAAGCCTGGCAACGGAAAGGGTGCGAATAAGTGTGCGAACGGGCAAACATAAGTTTGCGCGATCATTCACATCTTCGCCAGCCAATCACTTCTTACCATAACCTGTCTCCTCATTGGTCATGATTGTAAGACCGCCTCCCATCTTCTGGTATAAATAAACCACGCCTAGCCATTGGAAGCAGGCACATTATTGGAACCTACTTGAGAACGTCTCTGTGATGTTATTTTGGAGGAACTGCGCACACATCGACGCACACTACACCAAGGATTTCCTGATTGTACTTCTGGTGGTCGTTTTCGGTTGTGAGAACGAGACAAAAGAGCACACAGCAATATCAGTTGGCGAGCACAGTTAAAGAGCTAATTTTCCCCCCATTACCAGCAGAGCTTAAATGAGACACAGCGTAATTTTCAAAAAGCAAAAAACGCCGGCATAAGGTAAGAAAATCCTTTTCCTCACTCTCATTGTGAAAGTTTTGCTCTTTGTGAATTGAAATCTGTGTACTCCAATCTACTGATATCAGGAAAAAAATCTACTGAAAGAACCTTTTGGTGTATGTGGTTTATGTTTTTCCAATAATAGCTGCCTAGTTACTTGTTGTTGCATATTTGCATAACTGCTGTGGGGGTTTCTGAACTGTAAAGGGCGGGTCAGTGCTCTGCTGGGACAAAAGGATCTATGGTGGGAGATCCAACAGAGGGCTTTGTGTGTAAGGTCGGCTGTTTATAGTTAAACACCACAGCAGGCATATATTGCCTTCAGTATCTAAACAGGGGGTTTGTTGAGGTACGTGCTTTTCCGTTGTGTAGTTTTTAGTGGATCTGAGTTGATTGTACAGAGATTGTATGGTGAGATTGTGATGTGTGTGCTGAGCAGTACAGAGTATTGTGTTTTTGTTGTAGCTTTTTAATTTTTATATTACTGTGAGTTTTTCGACCATTTTATTTTCCATTGTGTGTGTGTGAAGACTGTGGGTTTGGCAGACAACTTGATTAGTTTGGTTGTGCCCTAACTGTTGTATTGTTAAAAACTGTTTCGGAATATAGCTCTCTCTATCTATATATTTATATACAGTCCTGATCAAAAGTTTAAGACCACTTGAAAAATGGCAAAAAAACATATTTAGCATGGATGGCTCTTAACAAGGTTCCAAGTAGAGCTTCAACATGGAACAAGAAGAAATGAAAGTGAGACAATACATTTTTTGAGCATTCAATTTAACGAAAACAACAAATTAACTGAAACAGGCTGTTTTTCAGCTGATCAAAAGTTTAGGACCACACCACCCAAAAAAATAAACTAAACCCCACCAAAACAGAAATCCAACTTCCAAACATGAACTTAGTAATGAGTAGCTCCGCCGTTATTGTTTATCACTTAAAAAATTTGTTTCGGCATGCTTGATGCAAGCGTATCCATGAGGTGAGTGGGAGCATTTCTCCAAGTGGTGAAGACGGCCGCACGAAGGCCATCTACTGTCTGGAACTGTTGTCCATTTTTTTAAACTTCCCTTGCCATCTATCCCCAAAGGTTCTCAATTGGATTTAGATCAGGGGAACATGCAGGATGGGCCAAAAGAGTGATGTTATTCTCCTGGAAGAACTCCCTTGTCCTTCAGGCATTGTGTACTGTAACGTTGTCCTGTTGAAAAACCCAGTCGTTACCACACAGATGAGGGACTTCAGTGATGAAGAATGCTCTCTGCAACATCTGGACATAGCCAGCGGCCGTTTGACGCCCCTGCGCTTCCTGAAGCTTCATTGTTCCACTGAAGGAAAAAGCACCCCAGACCATTATGACGCCCCCTCCACTGTGGCGCGTAGAAAACATCTCAGGTGTGATCTGCTTGTCATGCCAGTAACGTTGGAAACCATCAGGACCATCAAGGTTACATTTTTTCTCATCAGAGAATACAACTTTCTTCTACCTTTAAATGTCCCGTGTTTGCTACTCTCTTGCAAAGTCGAAATGAGCAGTTCTGTGGCGTTCAATGAGATGAGGTCTTTTAAGACGCTTTTTGTTTTTGAAGCCCTTCAGTCTCAGATGCCGTCTGATGGTTATGGGGCTGCAGTCAGCACCAGTAAGGGCCTTAATTTGGGTCGAGGATTGTCCAGTGTCGGACAGCCAATTGGATCCTCCGGCTCAGTGCTGATGAATTTTTTTTGGGTCTTCCACTTGACTTTTTTGTTCCATAACCCTCAGGATCATTTAAGAATTTAAGAAATTCCAAATGACTGTCTTACTGCGTCCCACCTCAGCAGCGAATGCGCGCTGTGAGAGACCCTGCTTATGCAGTTCAACAACCCGACCACATTAAAAAAGTGATTTTTTTTGCCTTTGCCATCACAACGTGTGACTACCTGACAGAAAATGACAATGAATCCACATGTTCTCATTCTGTTTACGCCAAATTCGGACCCTGCCGTTTGAATGTCTCAACATAAATCGAGACTCATCAGACCAGGCAATATTTTTCCAGTCTTCAACAGTCCAATTTTGGGGAGCTTGTGCAAATTGTAGCCTCTTTTTCCTATTTGTAGTGGAGATGAGTTGTACCCGGTGGGGTCTTCTGCTGTTGTAGCCCATCCGCCTCAAGGTTGTGCGTGTTGTGGCTTTGCTGCAGCACTCCTTTAAATATAAAATGTGGTCTTTATTTACACATGACAAATTTTGACAACGTTTCGGTTCTCTCACAGAACCTTTCTCAAGTCAGGTGAAACAAAGTGCAATCGTGCAAGTATAAATACATCATCAGGTTGTTACCAATTATTTCATCAAGCAATACAAAAACAGTGCACTCCCCTTTCTGGACATGTTACAATTCATTCATTAACACCACATGCTAACGTGAATACAGACGGATCAAGTGTATTGCATATATATTGTGTCATTATAACTTCGATATCAATAGTAGTTTTCATAATCATAATAAATGTGTTAAAGTGCATATAGTGCATAGTGCGATAAAAACTCCTAAAACTATAGTACCTTGCTGAGGATTTATGGAGTGCAAGGAGATGGTGTCTTAGTTTCTGTAAATGCACGTCGCTACTCCGCATCTATTGCTCGTCAGGGCGCATGTGTCAATCCTTTTCCTCCTGTTAGGCGGTACATAACCGCTGTACATCACCGGCAGGCGGAGACCAAGCGTTGTGACGCCTGGTAAACTGCGTCCGCACGCATCACGCGCATCATGTGCCCGCGATGTGGTGCAACAGTCACCTGCGTCACTTCACTTGCCTTTTCCGCCATTTTACAATAGGGCAATCATTTGGGCAATGACTATATCTGACACCTTTCTTACTCCTACTGTTTGCCACTACCTAAATTATCGACCCAGCATGGTGAATGCCTGATTATACTTTCAAGTAATGCAAATATATAAACACATCACATTGTAACGTGATTAATCCGTGTAACTTCCATTGGGTCCACCCCATACAGCATGCTGGATACATCAGAGCATAGGCACTATGAAGGGGTATTAGCTAACCATCCCTCCTGTTACCCTAAATTCGACATTTAACCCTTTGGGTTTCAGAGTATCCAACCGAAAAATCCACCTGAGCTCGGTTTTCTTTAAGATAGTTAACCTATCACCTCCTCTTTCTAGCGCTTTTACATGATCCAAGATCATAAATCTTAGGTCATTTTCCTTATGATTTTTTTTCCCACAAAGTGTTTTGACACCGGCAAATCTTTTCTTTTATTTCTGATGGATTGTCTATGATTATTTAACCTGGTTTTCATATCACATGTGGTTTCACCCACATATGGTGCCCTTGCAAAATGCTCTAACACATATATTACCAATGATGAATCACATGTGAGGTAATATTTTATGTTAAATATTTCTCCCGTGTCTGGATGTGTGAATACCGATCCCTTGTGTATCAGTTTACAATTCACACATCCCAGATACGGGAAAGATCCTGTGCGCCTTGTCTTCAAAAACGTCTGTCTTAGCTGACCCTTTTTAGGCAATCTAGAGGTTTTTTAAAAGCAGCTATAGTGGGGTGACCACTACTAAGTAGCCCCCAATGATGCCTCACTATCTGTTCTACACTTGGGCTCAACTCATTGTATGATGACACAAAGGGAAGTCTTTCACTGGCCTGTTTTTGTTTTGTAGTTAAAGGGGTTGTCCGGGTTCAGAGCTGAACCCGGACATACCCTTATTTTCACCCCGGCAGCCCTCCTGAGCCTGGCATCGGAGCATCTCATGCTCCGATGCGCTCCCGTGCCCTGCGCTAGATCGCACAGGGCACAGGCTCTTATGTTTTCAATAACACACTGCCGGGCGGTAACTTCCGCCCAGCAGTGTGTTCGGTGACGTCAACGGCTCTGAGGGGCGGGCTTTAGCTCTGCCCTAGCCGTTTTACTGGCTAGGGCAGAGCCAAATCCCGCCCATCAGTGCCGGTGACGTCACCGGGCTGCCTGTCAGCCCCATAGAGAGCCCGGTATGTCACCGGAACTCAGAAAAATGCCTTTGCCCTGCGCGATTTTGCGCAGGGCAAAGGAGAGCATCGGAGCATGAACTGCTCCGATGCTCATGTCAGGGGGGCTGCTGGGGTGAAAATGGAGGGATGTCCAGGTTCAGCTCTGAACCTGGACAACCCCTTTAACAGTTCATCTCTAGGTATTTCTCTTGCTCTGTCAGCATGCCTTTTCACCAAACTTCTAGGGTAACCCCTATTTACAAAAGATTGTTCCATGTTTCTTAGTGCTTGATTCATATTCTCATCCTTATCTACTATTCTCCTCACTCTAAGCATTTGACTGAACGGTAAAGAATTTACCATCCTCCTCAGGTGTCCACTTGCAAAATGCAATAATGTGTTCTTATCAGTGGGTTTAATATTCAAATACATGTGTATTTGTTCATCCTTTATGTATACCTGAGTATCTAAATACTGCACCCGGTTGACCGATGCTGTTAGTGTAAATTGGAAATCCTGGTCAATGGAGTTCAAAAATACATGAAAGTCCATCAGTGCCTCCATGGTGCCAGTCCAAATGAGGAAAATGTCATCTATGTATCTCTACCACGTCAAAACCTGATTGAAATGGGGAGATACATAGACAAGACATTCCTCAAATGACCGTACAAATATATCTGCGTAGGTGGGCACGGCATTGAGCCCCATTGCCGCGCCCATCAACTGCAAATAGAACTGTCCCTGGAACACAAAATAATTGTTCCTCAGTGACAACTCCAATAATGTCAAAATAAACTGGCGGGTTGGAGCGGGATAATCAGAATCCCGCAACATCTCCGCTACAGCCAACAAGCCCTTTTCATGGTTAATCGAAGTATATAATGACACAATGTCAAAAGATGCCAAAATCGCCCCTTTCGGGATCCGCATCCCTCTGATCTTGCTAATAAAATCTCCAGTGTCCCTAATATATGATTTTGCACCCATGTCGTATTCTCTCAATATTTTGTCAAGAAAGACATTAATATTTGAGAAAATCGAATTCCTGCCTGAAATTATCGGCCGTCCCGGAGGGTCAATCAGCCTCTTATGTATTTTGGGTAATACATATATAGTTGGTGTAACTGGAGACTTCACTACCAAAAATTCTTTAAGTTGTTTATCAATGACACCCTTTTCCTCTGCTATAGTTAACTGTACTATAGTTAACACCACATGCTAACGGATCGGGGTGTGATCTATGACAGGGGGGAGCCTACCCACACAGTGTATATTTGTAATATCTTTGATATTTTAATAAGAAGCTGTTGATACAGTCAAGATTATTTCCAGGTCTGACACTGACCATTCAGTGCACCGGGTAGATGGTGAGGTGGGTTATGGGGGGCAGGGACAGTTTGCGGCATTGACACGGCTGGTGACTTGTCCATTGACATGGCTGGTCCCCGCTGTGGGACACCAGCCTTCCCTGTGTTGTGCACGTATGAGTGGATTTAGAACCGGACCTTGGGGTTGATAGGACGCTGGAGCCTGGATCCCCATGTGTGCGTGAATCGCATAATATTGGGAGTCCTGGTATCCATACGATCCAGATCTATATGCTAGTATTGAATTATCCAAAACTATTTGTTTATCTGTTGTTGGCTAATCATGTGATAATGATGGCTCCGTCTGTCCATCCACATTGAGACCAATGTCCAGGAATCAGTGACAAAGCTGAAGCTGCGTCGGGGCTGGATCTTTCAACAAGACAACGACCCTAAACACTGCTCAAAATCCACTAAGGCATTTATGCAGAGGAACAAGTACAATGTTCTGGAATGGCCATCTCAGTCCCCAGACCTGAATATAATTGAAAATCTGTGGTGTGACTTAAAGAGAGCTGTCCATGCTCGGAAGCCATCAAATCTGAATGAACGAAAAATGTTTTGTAAAGAGGAATGGTCCAAAATACCTTCAACCAGAATCCAGACTCTCATTGGAACCTACAGGAAGAGTTTAGAGGCTGTAATTTCTGCAAAAGGAGGATTTACTAAATATTGATTTCACTTCTGATTTGGTTGGGAGACCTTTCTTTAGCTACTGGGGGTCTCGTGATATTGTGTGGGAACTACTGTCTGAATTCAAGGGTTGATGCTGAGCGAGAGGTTTTTGATCAGTCACTGCAAAAAAAATATTTTTGTGCTGTTCAGCTTGACTATATAGAATCATATCGGCAAAGGAAAGTGAGTTGATGAGCTTTTCTTTAACCGCTTCCCAATCGCCTAACGCAGGGATGCGTCCTGCGGGCGGTCGGTTTATTCCTCATAGACGCATATACGCGTCATCTCGCGAGACTCGAGATTACGAGCATAGCCGGCCGCACATGCGCAGTGAGGGTCGGGAAAAGTTGCAGGAGAAGTTCGTCACAAGCCTGCCAACAAATGATCTGCGCTGGCAGTTTGGTGACTTTTTAAAAAATCGAATCACAAGCCATTTAACACATATTTATAAATATAATGTGTTAAATGGCTTCTGTGCTCTCTGCTGGTTCCTTTTTGTCGGTTCGTCCCATCAGAGAACACACATCACTGTGAGTACACCAAGCACAACACATTTAGCCCCAGATCACCCCCCCCATCACCCCTGTCAATCACTACTGAAAGGGAAAAAAATGATCAGTGTAAACTGTCACTTTTTTTTTTCCACCAGTATTGACTGTTAGGTTTAGGATAGTTTAGGCCCCTTTGGTAGGTAGTTAGCGCCCGACCCACCGCACCGCAGTCACTGATTCGCTGATTAGCGCATAAAGAAGACCCTGCTCCCACAATTGGGCAAAGGTGTCTATTCCTGCTGGAAGATCTCTGGGGGAGAGGGAAAAGAATATTACTTTGTGTTCCCCACCGAGAAGGACTAGCGTCTGTGTTAAGGGGAAGAACGTCTTCTCTTTTCCAAGGGATTCCCTTCTCCAGTTTCTCCAGATTTATCCACCACTTCAACGATCTCAAAGTTTGAGGAGATAGAGAGGTCTCTGAATCCAGAGAATGCTGGTATCTGTCCCACTCTGCTAAAAAATGAATTTGCAGTTCTTTTGAATGATATTGGGCCCATTCTACCCCCAGAATACCAGTTGTCATAAGACTCAGAACCAACATTGCCTCCCTCAGAGAAATTGACTGACGAACAAGAAGTTCCTCAACTCTTGTCTGGATTGGAATTGATTTCTGGTTGGGCATAATTTACAGCTCTGACTTGGGGACAAACAGGATTTCTCTAGATTAACTCCCATCCCATATTTTCTAGGATCGCTCCCAACCAGTAGATCTGTCCCTGAAGATCCGGCTCTGAATCTGCAATGAGAAGAAAGTCATGCAGGTAGGAAACTATGACTACCTCTTCCTCCCTCTGTTTTTCTCTCACATGGGCCATCATCTCTGCTACAATCTTTGCAAATACTCTTGGTGCTTGTGACAACCAGAAGAGAAAGGCCCAGAACTGAAGGTGGAAAATCCTTTCCTTTAAGTGAAAGGCTACTCTCAGGAATATGTGGTGGCTAGGATGGATTCTGACACGATGGTATGCATCGCATAGATCTCTATTCCCCATGAATAGATTTTATAGTGCAGACGTGATGGCTTCAATCCAAAACTGTACACCAGATACTGATTCAAGCATTTCAAGTTTATTACCATCCGGAAGGAACCATTTGGTTTTCTGACAAGGAAAAGTATTGAATAAAACCCTCTAGTCACCACCTGCTCTGGGACTTTGATCAACGCACTCTTCTTTAAGACAGAGAATACCTCTCACAATGGCCTTTTTTTCAGGGGGGGGGGGGGGTCTGTGATGATAAATCTCTCTCCTGGAAGTTTCAGAAATGCTAGCTTTAGCCCCTCCTTTATCACAGACTTTATCCAGGTACTGTTGAAGATCTTTTCCATTGTGGGAAGAAACGTGTTAGCTGACCTCCCACATGGTCCTGGCATCAT
This sequence comes from Bufo gargarizans, assembly GCF_014858855.1. NCBI lineage: Eukaryota > Metazoa > Chordata > Amphibia > Anura > Bufonidae > Bufo > Bufo gargarizans. Next base: position 233,678,683 of record NC_058084.1, read on the forward strand.
TGGGACTTCTTTTTTGAGGCCTTGGAACTAGAAAAAAAGAAATCCCTTGGATCCCCACTTCCTAGCGCTGTCTTTTCCTTTAAAATCCTCCCTTCTATTTTTGGGACAAAAGGACCTATTAACAGGCTGCAGACTGGTAGAGGGAAACCCCTTGTTCCTATCCAAAGACTTCTCTAACAAATCACCTAATACGGACCAAAAAATATATATATTATCCTGACACGGGATGGCACATAGCATAGCTTTTTAGCTCATATCTCCATTCCACTCCTTCAGCGAAATAGCTCTGCGTGCAGAATTAGACAGGGCAGTAGCGCTGGAGGATAATCTTAAGGAAGCTGCAGAGGCATCAGCCATAAAAATCTAGGGCGTTATTAATCATAGGGAATGAGGATAGTAACTGCTCTCTAGGAATTCCTCCTTTTATTTTAGCCTACATTTGTCCCAACCATAGTGTGAGGGACCTAGAAGTAGCAACAGAATTAGCAGTAATGGCTGGCTTAAAGGCTGCTGCAGAAGATTCCCAGTCCTTCCTTAAAAGGGTTGTTCCGACCACCTCCTGGTCAGGAAACAGCAGAGTGCTCTGATGCTCGCTGTTTCAGTATCTCCTATTGCGGTGCATGAGAGCTAAAGAAACAGCATAGCACAGCAAGTTATGCTGTTTCTCTGACTCAGAAACAGCACAAATTGCTGTGCTAAGCTGTTTCCGTAGCTCTCATGCACCGCAACAGGAACTGCTGAAAAAGAGAAGGCCAGAGTGCTCTGCTGTTTCCCAGCCAGCTTGGGACTGTGTCTCATCTCAACTTAGTAACGGCGAGATGAGACAACCTCTTCAAACAAACTGCAGCCCTCTTGTCCATTGCATCTTGAAAGGGAACCTGTCATCAACTTTACGCTAGTGCAGGAGAGGATTGCAGGAGATTATGAATAACCATGACTCTTCTCAAGTAGATATAGGTAATATGTGGCGCACAGGGCTGACAAAATCTCTGGTGGAGGTGCTCACAGTACAAGAGGAATCACCCTTCCTCTCAAGATATAAAAAATGGAAATAAGGAATACTGGGCACTCTCACTATCTATGAGACCACATAGTTTATTAAGACAATGTTTAGAATAACAGTATAATAAAATGGATACAATATCTAAAATGTAACATTATGCATGCCAATATATTACATAAAATGAATACAATACCTAAAACGACACATATATCATACAATGTAAAATCCGGATATTTGACTTTAAAAACAATATAATACCGCCTGATGGTTTGGGTTAGGGGTGTCCTATGATGCTAACAAAGTCTGTGGAAAAGTGCAACAATGCAATCTCCTTGAGATATGCAATCTTATAGTTAAAACCTCTTGCGTTCAGAGGATATCAGTTAGTGATTTGGTTACAGTGATGGGTATGCGGCGTCCCGCTGTACTCAGTGTTTTATTCAAACTAAGTTGATTTTTTCTAGTTGCTTTATCTTGCTGGTGTTCCGGTACACTGGATGTCTGTGTCCGGTCCTCGTTCGTGCTTTTCTTGTTCCTCTCGATCCCTTCTGACTGCCGCTCCGTAGATGTAAGAGCCGGCACTCCGCGCTTGGACTTTGTTTGCACATGTGCTTGGTATCTCGTGCTTCTGTGTCCAAGTCCTGTGTAGATGCGCGTCTTGGGATATAGGTTCATGATCCGCCTAATTCATATATGAACTGTGTATCCATATACATACCTCTCCCCTATGCAACCTATATTGCTAAACCAAGACTGAGAACACGTAGAAAATAATAATGAAAAATAGCTAATAATAATTATGAAGTGCCATATGTTTTCGTATATGTAGGTTCCCATATAGAAGGGCGAATTATCTAAAAATACAAAGTATAAAACCGCATGAATAACGCAGGTTTTTACTAAGTGTGCGGTTACCTCCTGAATACATACTGATGAGATTACCAGTGGATCTGTTATTTAGTACATCTCTACATATATATTTATTGATAGCATGATTTTTGTATGTCTTTTTAACTTTTTAACTATTGATATAAATTATAATGAAATGTAGAAGTTACAGAACATAATGTTCTAACGCTGCTAATTCCGATGGATGTTTAACCAAATAGCCACTGGGAATCCAAACCAGGATTTGAGGAAAAAAACTAAGCTGCACAGCAGGTTTGCAAAATCCAATTAGGAGAAGACTTTATAAGGAAAGCTACAAGGGGGAGTCATTACCACTGAGGAAGGGGTATTAACACCCCGAAACGCGTTTGGTGCAAAGAGACCCCCTGACGGACGACAGTTTTACTTCCGGTGATACCTCCAGTGCCTACCTATATCCCAAGACGCGCATCTACACAGGACTTGGACACAGAAGCACGAGATACCAAGCACACGTGCAAACAAAGTCCAAGCGCGGAGTGCCGGCTCTTACATCTACGGAGCGGCAGTCAGAAGGGATCGAGAGGAACAAGAAAAGCACGAACGAGGACCGGACACAGACATCCAGTGTACCGGAACACCAGCAAGATAAAGCAACTAGAAAAAATCAACTTAGTTTGAATAAAACACTGAGTACAGCGGGACGCCGCATACCCATCACTGTAACCAAATCACTAACTGATATTCTCTGAACGCAAGAGGTTTTAACTATAAGATCGCATATCTCAAGGAGATTGCATTGTTGCACTTTTCCACAGACTTTGTTAGCATCATAGGACACCCCTAACCCAAACCATCTGGCGGTATTATATTGTTTTTAAAGTCAAATATCCGGATTTTACATTGTATGATATATGTGTCATTTTAGGTATTGTATTCATTTTATGTAATATATTGGCATGCATAGTGTTACATTTTAGATATTGTATCCATTTTATTATACTGTTATTCTAAACATTGCCTTAATAAAATATGTGGTCTCATAGATAGTGAGAGTGCCCAGTATTCCTTATTTCCATCTTCTCAAGTAGAGTTGACTTGTTTCAAGGCATGTGCTGCAATAATTATGATGCTGGTTCTCAGCAACAGCTTACTTTTAGCTCATGAGTGACATACTGCTGAAATCAGCATTTCTGTCACTGAGGTCAGCATAAAGTTGATGACAGGTTCCCTTTAAGGGACCCCATATCATCAAAGGGCAACGCTGCTTTTTTGGACATCTTAGCTACTGGGGTGTCAAGTTTAGGGGCTCTGTCCCAGGCCACAGAAACCTACTCATCAAATGGGAATTTCTTTTTACAGAGGAAGGGATAAAGAATTTCCTATCCGGCTTCTTCCATTCTTTAAAGATAACTGCTTGAATATTTTTGGGCAAATCAAAAAACTTCCAACTTTTTCAGCCCCTGGACCGACAGTGGCAACTTTTTCTCGCCCAGTTCCATAGTAGCTTTAACAAGGGCATTAGTATCTTCAGCATGAAAGAGCGGCTTCCCAGGAGATCTGTTCTACTCTAATTCCCCCTCTTCCTTCAAATAAAACCTCACTATCACAGCAACTGCAGAAGTGCTAGGGCGACTCTTAAGCAAGCAACTAACAGACTCCTTAACTTCTTCTCGAATCAGTCGCTTAATATTTCCCACTCCCACTTCTGGACTGCAGCGATGATCTATTCCTCCCTCTGACAAAACCAGAAGCACACAGGAGTATGCAGTGACGCCATCCACAAACACAAAAACATACAGGTAGGGCCAACAGAAGTCCACAGATGCCTGGACCTGCAGAAAAAGACCCTGGCTTGTCCAGGCTGGAAAGATGATCGGAGTGGGGTAAGAAGAGAAATCGAATGCCCAGACTCAAAGCAGCAGTTCCTAGTTGAGTCTAAGTCTGTGAACGTTCTCATTTATCCAGGTCATGGTATATATGTAAAGAATAAATCAAGGCAACTGGACGTACTGTAGATTTCTTGAAAACATTTCACTCATTTTTCCAACGAGCTTTATTATTCCCAGATAATTCTTGCACAGTCACTCAGAATTGAGAAAGCTCGTTGGAAGAACAAGTGAAACGCTTTCAAGAAATTTACCGAGAGATTAATTGCCAAAGAGAGTAAAACTAACCCTAAAATGTTCTTCAATTATATAAATGTTAAAAAGTATAAATCTGAAGCCCTTTAAAGAGTAATGAGGGGGAAGTCGCAGAAAGCGATGAGGAGAAAGCAAAGCTGTTAAATATTTTTTTCTCCAATGTATTCAGATGACATGCAGAATGTAAAAATAAATTCCCCATTAAAAGTGTCCTGTCTGACCCAGGAAGAAGTACATCAGCGACTTAAAAAGATTAAAATAGACAAATCGCAAGGACCGGATGGCATACACCCCCGTATCCTAAAGGAATTAAGTAATGTCATAGCCAGACCCTTATTTCTGATATTTGCAGACTCTATACTGACAGGGAATGTCCCACAGGATTGGCGCATGGCAAATGTGGTACCAATATTCAAAAAGGATCCAAAAACAGAGCCTGGAAACTATAGGCTGGTAAGTTTAACATCTGTTGTGGGTAAACTGAAGGTTTTCTGAGAGATGCTATATTAGAGCATCTCAACGGAAATAAGCAAATAACGCCATATCAGCATGGCTTCGTGAGGGGTCGGTCATGTCAAACTAATTTAATCAGTTTCTATGAGGAGGTAAGTTCTAGACTTGACAGCGGCGAATCAATGGATGTTGTATATCTGGACTTCTCCAAAGTATTTGACACTGTACCACATAAAAGGTTAGTATATAAAATGAGAATGCTCGGACTGGGAGAAAATGTCTGTATGTGGGTAAGTAACTGGCTCAGTGATAGAAAACAGAGGGTGGTTATTAACGGTACACACTCAGATTGGGTCACTGTCACTAGCGGGGTACCTCAGGGGTCAGTATTGGGCCCTATTCTCTTCAATATATTTATTAATGATCTTGTAGAAGGCTTGCATAGTAAAGTATCAATTTCCGCAGATGACACTAAACTGTGACACTGATGAGGACAGTATACTACTACAGAGGGATCTGGATAGATTGGAAGCTTGGGCAGATAAGTGGCAGATGAGGTTTAACACTGATAAATGTAAAGTTATGCGCATGGGAAGGAAAAATGCAAGTCACCCGTACATACTAAATGGTAAAACACTCGGTAACACCGACATGGAAAAGGATCTAGGAATTTTAATAAACAGCAAACTAAGCTGCAAAAACCAGTGTTGGGCAGCTGCTGCCAAGGCCAATAAGATAATGGGTTGCATCAGAAGGGGCATAGATGCCTGTGAGAAGAACATAGTCCTACCACTTTACAAATCACTAGTCAGACCACACATGGAGTACTGTGTACAGTTCTGGGCTCCTGTAAACAAGACAGACATAGCAGAGCTGGAGAAGGTCCAGAGGAGGGCAACTAAAGTAATAACTGGAATGGGGCAACTACAGTACCCTGAAAGATTATTAAAATTAGGGCTATTCACTTTAGAAAAAAGACGACTGAGGGGGGATCTAATTAATATGTATAAATATATCAGGGGTCAGTACAGAGATTTATCCCATCATCTATTTATCCCCAGGACTGTGACGAGGGGACATCCTCTGCGTCTGGAGGAAAGAAGGTTTGTACACAAACATAGAAAAGGATTCTTTACGGTAAGAGCAGTGAGACTATGGAACTCTCTGCCTGAGGAGGTGGTGATGGTGAGTACAATAAAGGAATTCAAGAGGGGCCTGGATGTATTTCTGGAGCGTAATAATATTACAGGCTATAGCTTCTAGAGAGGGGTCGTTGATCCAGGGAGTTATTCTGATTGCCTGATTGGAGTAGGGAAGGAATTTTTTATTCCCCTAAAGTGGGGAAAATTGGCTTCTACCTCACAGTGTTTTTTTCTTTGTTTGCCTTCCTCTGGATCAACTTGCAGGATAACAAGCCGAACTGGATGGACAAATGTCTTTTTTCGGCCTTATGTACTATGTTACTATGTTACAGTACGTCCAGCTGCCTTGATTTATTCTTTACAGATATAGTTGAGTCTAAGGACAGGAAACAAAACTGAGGATAGAGAGGAAGGTCTCTCTTTTAAATCTGTTCTGGTTCCTATCCTGAGATGAAGGAGGCGACCCCTCCAGGGGTGCTGTCAAGAGGAAAATTTAATAAAGAGTTTGTTTGATGTAACTAGATAAAGACATGGATTCCGATTATACTACCTTATAGCTTCTTCTACCGACTGTCCAATTATATTGGAAGATGGGCCGGGTTGAGAGAGAGGTGTGAGACTTATAACCCATTTTACTGGCTTGTAGTACTCATCACTGGAACTCAGGAGATAGAACAATGTTGTAAGAAAAATCACCTGAAAAACAGAACAGAAACTTATAGCTTATTTTAGATCAAAATGCACAATACCATGCAACAATCATGCAGCAATGTTTTAAAGGGCCCATTAACAAGATAGTGTACTATGAATTTAGCCATACGGTGGTGCATGAAATGTACTATTGGTCCGCACTCTGATGATACAAAATAGCAGCATTAACCCCTAGCAAATCAATGCTTTAATTGCATATTATATTTGACAATTTGGAAAAAGAGGGAGACGCACAACAAACAAACTATACAACTTATAGCCCAAGGCTAATAATTTCCAATCTTATTTTACCCACTGTTTATAAAACTTAAAGGGGTTATCCTGGAAAAGATAATGATGACTGATTCTGATGATAGGTTATCATTATAACATCAGCGGCATCCCCAACGATCAGCTGTTTCAGGGAGCTGCAGCACTCACCGGTGCTCTGGTGAGCAATGCAAGATCCTGGCTGCTTTCCAAGGACTGCGCCGTATAGTACATAGTATAGTGGCAGTTCTTGGTACTGCAGCTCAGGCCCATTGACTTGATTGGGGCTGAGCAGCAACTAGGTCATGTGGCTGATGAACAGTGATGTCACTGGCTAGGAAGAGGCTGCATCGCTCAAAGACACTAACAGCTGATCGGTGGGGGTCCTGTGGGTCCCACTCCCGCAAATTTGATACTTATGACCTATCCTGAGAAGTCAAATATATTTTCCTGGAAAACCCCTTTAAAATGGGTTTAGCTATTAAAAGTAAGAACAAAAAAAAACATTATTTACAGAAAAACTAATATTGCCAATTTACAGAAACACCTCATATGTGTTCAAAAAACTGCTGTATGGGCGCACATCAGGGATCCGAAGGGAAGGAGCGCCATGTGGCTTTTGGAGGGCCACCCAAAGTAACCCCATTTTGTAAACTACACCCCAAAGGTTTTTTCCCCCTGAAACAAATGTCTAGTGGAAGGTGAAAAATGTAATAGCAATTTTTCCACAGATTTGCCAATTTAGAACTCAATATGTTGTACTCAATTTGTGCCATTGTGATTAGAGATGAGAGAATTTAATATTTTGAAATTCGTTCACATATCCTTTGGTGGTAAAAGGCGAATTGCGTCCTAGATTCCGTTACCACGGACCAGAACTCAATTCTATGACGGAATGCATAACTGAATGTCTTTAGAGGCATTCCGTTATTTATTCTGTCATAATAGAAGTCTATGGACTGCAAATGGATCCGTCCCGTTTCCGTTACGCAGGGGAGTCCTCTCATAGAAGTGCTTTATGGTTCTTGGTAACGGAATCCATAACGCTATTCACCTTTTACCACCAAACGAAGTGTGAATGAATTTCATAAGAGGAAATTCACTCATCTCTAATTGTGATTATTGTATTGTGTGTCCTGTCCTAGGTGTGGCCCTAAACTGTTTTCTCTATATATGACCGGGCTCAGGAGCACCATGTGAATTTTGAGGCCTAATTTGGCATTTTTTACAGTATTGGCAGACATCTATTTTGGAAACTCCACCCCCGCATGAACATTTTAAGTGGTGGAAAGGGCAGTTATGAGCAAAAAGGAGTTTCACAAAATGCAAAAAACATTTGTCAAATAATTTAGAAGTGCACAGCTGTGAAATTTAGACGTTTAAAATAAAATATAATTTTATGCCCAGATTTTTCCATTTCAGAAGGGGTAACAGGAGAAAATGCACCCCACTAATTGTTACCCATATTCTTCTGAATATGGCAACACCCCATGTGTGCTCCTATCCTGTTGTATGGGCACACTGAAGGGTTTAGGAGTCCTGAATTTACAGACATTGCTTTTAGGTGACATGTCACAAGTAAAACAAAAGGCCTGAGGTCCTCAGACAATAGAAAACCCCAAGACGTCACCCCATTTTGGAAAGTGTACCCCTGTACAAACATTTTAAGGGGTGAAAAGGCACTTTTGAGTAAACAGGTGTTTCACAGAAATGAATATGTAGTGGTTGGTGAAAAGTGAATATACAAACTGTGCAGACTATATGAGAAAGCAATAAGGTACAACAATGACTGGGAGCATAAATGAAAAAAAAAAAATAATAATCCATGGATGTATGGAAGACTCTGAAACAATCGTTTATGAAGTGGGCAGGTATCGCAGTGGTAAATTTTGTCCTTCCTTATGCTCCTTTTGGAACACACCATGCATCTGTTTTGGGTCCTTCCCATCCTTGCCATTTGCAGGACTTTACCATGGAAATGTTGCCCTGGTACGATACAAGCACCATAACATCCTGATTTTGAAAAATAAGGGAATTAGGGCCTTCATTACCAACTCTTGAAATTGAAGGAAAGTTTGTGGGTGGCCTGCAGATTGAAATCGCATGTACTCATTGTACAGTGCCGTCTGTACAATGTGCAAGGTCAGCTTTTTGTACCACACCTTGGTTTTTCATGTGACACTGTATGGTTTAGAAACTTGATCTGAAAGATAAATCCCTCCCATGTGTCTGTTGTAGTCTAAGATGCAGTCTGGTTTGGAGGTAGTGGTACCTTGTACAGGGGCAGTGTAGTAGTCCGTAAAAGGACATCCTTCTTGTCCTTGTACTTAAAGGGAATCTGTCACCTGCTTTTAGCATTTTAAGCTGTCACCATTGCCATGTTCACTAAAGTACCTTATTTCCTGCAGTCTTCTTCTTACTTTATTTTGTTTTGTCATTTTGATAAAAAAAAAAGCCCTTTTTATGATATGCTAATGAAGCTCCAAGGTGCCCAGAGGCGCGTTTTTTTCCTCTCTGGTGCCCAATGACGCTCCCCTGCAGTGCCCAGCCCGCCTTAATTTGAATCCCAAGAACGCCTCCTGATCCTGAAATAACCTCCCACAGCCCCCCTCCCCACCGTCATCTTCTACCTTCTAGAAATGCCCCGTCCTTCCTGTCGGCGGCCAGAAATCTCGCACAGGCGCAATACCGCCTGCACGATCATCAACAGCCTCAAAAGTCTCACTGGGCATGCGCCGAGCCCAGTGACATAATTTGAGCGCTGTTGTCCTGAGTAGGGTGATGATCACGCAGGCGGTACTGCGCCTGTGCGAGATTTCTGGCCACCGACAGGAAGAAGGACGGGGCATTTCTAGAAGGTAGAAGATGATGTGGGGAGGGGGCGGAACTGTTTGCCGGGGCTGTGGGAGGTTATTTCAGGATCAGGAGGCGTTCTTGGGATTCAAATTAAGGCAGGCTGGGCACCTTGGAGCTTTATTAGCATATCATAAAAAGGGCTATTTTTTTAAATCAAAATGACAAAACGAAATAAAGTAAGAAGAAGACTGCAGGAAATAAGGTACTTTAGTGGAGGGCAAACGCATTCGTGTTAAGAAGCCGCCTCACTCAGGGTCCCTGTACTACAATTATAAACAGTATTTCTTTGTCGTGCTAATGGACTTGGCTGACAGTAATTACAAGTTTATAATTGTGGATATTGGGGCATATGGGAGCACTGCAGATGCGCACATTTTCAGTGCTTCCAGAATGTGTGAGAGACTTCAAGCCAAGCAGCTTGCTCTACCAGAGCCCAGATTGCTGCCGGTTCTGCGGGACCACCGACTCCATTTGTAATTGTGGCTGATGAAGGGTTTGCTTTGGCACCACGTCATGCGACCCTTCCCCAGACGCAACCTGGATGACAGCAGACGTATCTTCAACTATCGGCTGAGTAGAGCCCCCCGGTATGTTGAGTGTGCGTTTGGAATACTCACACAGAAGTGGAGAGTATTCCTGTCATCCTAACAGATGGCACCGGAGAATGCCACCCGGATTATTCTTTTTTTTAATCTTTTTTTTAATTTTATTTATAATACAAAAAATAAATATCCATATAACCTTAGTAATATTATAAGTCCTAAAGTCCGTAAATTTCTGATTTATAAGCATAATTTATAACAATTACAAATCAAATGGAGATCTCACTTGCTAAGAGGGAGGCGGGGTTCGCCCGACATCAGGCAGACATACACAGCATCTAAATTAGCATGTCAATATCTATAGAGGGCAGAGATCGGGGGCCCGCGACCCGGGCGGCCATCAGGGAGCGAGCACGTGCTCCACGCGTCCTCTCCCGAATATGGGTACAGAAAATGGCAGGATTAACAATCTTAGATCCATTCACCTGGTGCTCACATTAACCATGCATAGCGGGCTTACAGCGATCTTTAACCGCAGACGTTTCTTGGAGCAACCTGGGGGGTCCAGCAGTCTTCTGTCACAGTGGAGGGAGAGAAAAAAAAGACCACATGCATATTTTGCTGCCTCATTCCCATATAGTTAAGATTGGAAATTAGTGCCCAACTCAACCATGCCTCGCATACAATCGCACCAATATCTCAGGTGCAAGGGGACTCAAATCGAGTATCACTCAACAATCACCGGCATTTAAAATAAATGTGGACGGAAACACCACCAAAGTTCGGCACTGTCCCCTAATTGCACCCCTACAACATGCATCGTATCACTGCCTGCAGTCCAACCACATATCAGACAGAGAGAACCGCATTTCGGATCACACCCGGTCACCGGGCCGCCCAGGGTCCCGAGCCCCAGGTCCCCGCCCATAAAACACACAGTGCCCTGGTTTAACAAAAACTTTGGCCATTGTTCAGTGCCGGAGAGTCCCGCCGTCCTCCAGCGTTCCTAGAGATACTCCAATGCTCAAATGCAGCTTCACATCCTTCATCAATTACAGTACATACAGAAAAACCGGACTAATGAAATCATCCCCAACCCCCCCCCCCCCCATGCCCCACCTTGCAGGAAAAATAAAATAAAAATAATAATAATTCCAGATTAATTAATTACCCTTGTCCCAATCTTCCCACAGTTTACCCCACTTTAAGTAGGATCCTCTTTGTTTATACAGAATCCTCTCATAGCTTTTCACTTTCTCGACCAGGGCCAACCAGTTACTGCAATCTGGAGCGGAGGAGCAAAACCATAGTCTAGAGACCAGGAGCCTGGCCAAGAACATAACCTTAATCAGTAATTGGCGTTTTATGGGCTGATAGTTAACCTCCGATAAGTCTCCCAGGACCCATATCCTGGGGGACAAAGGAACAACAATATTAAGTTTACGAGCCAAGGTAATTTGGACCGATCTCCAATAGCTACCCACCATCGGGCAGTCCCAGAACAGATGTAAATGATCTGCCTCGGAGTCGCCACAATGTGGGCAGTCAGAGGAGGCTCTAAGTCCTCTCCTATATAACCACATAGGTGTCACATATATTTTGTGCAGAATATTGAATTGTACAACAGTGTGGTTAAAATTCTGTGAAACAAATTTTAAGCTTTCCCCTATATTATCCCAATCTGGGGGACCCACCTCTGAGAGTGTCAATGACCAGGATTTCTGTCCTGGAGAAAGAAGACCCCCCAAATTTTTTTTCGTTAAGTGTCTATAGCAATGTGATATTTTAATTTTCGTGACAGTTTTCTTGGTAATTAGATCATGTAAGAATTCAGGAGTATCTATAAAAAGAAGGTGACTATTTAAAGTGCTAGAAAGTGCTGACCTCAATTGGAAATATGCATACCAAGCCACCTCACCCAAATTTGCCCTTTGCCCTAACTCTATCGGGGGCAGAATTTGTACGCCACTAACCACCTGATGTAGGTACTGAACATTCTTAGTCCTCCAATACTGGCAGCAGTTCAAGTCCCTTAAATTCAAAAGCTTTTAATTATGCCACAATGGAGTACAAATAAGTGATGCCTTAATTCCACACCAACTTCTAATAGCCAGCCAGGTCTTTATAGCCATTCTGCAAAAAGGTGTATACCCAGTCTGTATATTTAGTAAATAATCGGACTCCAATACAGTAAAGAAGTCCTTAAAACCTGAGTCTTTCACCACCTTGTTGCAGAAATGGCTGTTTTCCCAGTCATTAAAAAAGCAAAGTTGAGAGGCCATAAAATAACCCCTAAAATAGGGGAGATTAAGACCTCCCTGATTGTAAGGCATAGAGAAATAGAGTGCCTTCAGTCTCACACGCTTCCTCCCCCATAATAGATCATTAAGCATCCGCTCTATCAATCTAAAATACTTGTCTACGATCCATACAGGCGAGTTGCGCAGGACATAGAGGACCTGGGGCAGTACTACCATTTTTATTAAAGAGATTCTGTCCGCTCTTGCATGTACAATTTTTTGCCATATCTTGATTTTAGCCCTCAGTTTTATCAACAAGGGAATCAGGTTAAGTTGTAAATATTCCTGAGGTTTGGCAGAAACTGAAATCCCCAGGTACTTTATTGAGTCAGAAACTGTTAGCTGGTTATCCCAGTCGCCTCGCAACTCGTCTATAGAAAGGAGAACCGTCTTCTCCCAATTGATTTCCAGACCAGACGGCACAGAGAAAGAGCCAACCAGATCCATTATACGAGGGAGAGTGATTTCTTTTTGATGAACAAAAACCAAGATATCATCTGCATAGAGAGATACGAGGTCATGCTTCCCCATTATGCCGAAACCGGCCACCTGCGGATCCTGCCTTATACTGGCTGCTAAGGGTTCAATATAAATATTGAACAAGAGAGGGGAGAGAGGGCAACCTTGACGGGTGCCTCTTCCTAGGGTAAAGCTCTCTGTGATCGTATCATTAATCCTAATCCTAGCAACTGGGGAGCTATATAACTGAACCATCGCCATAAATCTAGGGCCAAAGCCCATTTGGCGGAGAGAGGGCAACCTTGACGGGTGCCTCTTCCTAGGGTAAAGCTCTCTGTGATCGTATCATTAATCCTAATCCTAGCAACTGGGGAGCTATATAACTGAACCATCGCCATAAATCTAGGGCCAAAGCCCATTTTTTTCATTACCTCCCAGAGAAAGGTCCACTCCACCCTGTCGAATGCTTTGGTGGCATCCAGCGACAGGATGGAGCGGGTACCACATCCCGGGGACTGAATATTCATAAATAGCCTATGCAGATTGTGATGGGTACCCCTTTTTGGCATAAAGCCATTTTGGTCTGGGTGGATAATGGAAGATATCACCCATGAAAGCCTCCTAGCCAAGACTTTTGATAATAACTTAACGTCTGTATTTAATAACGAAATTGGTCTGTAAGAACTCATTTCTATCGGGTCTTTATCCTTTTTAGGAATTAGAACAATAAGAGCCTCCATCATAGAGCATGGTAGGCTCCCTCCCTGTATTGCCTGGGAGAAAACCTCTAACAACTGAGGGAGAATCACATCACTATACTTACGATAAACCTCATATGGAAGGCCATCCATCCCTGACGACGAATTCCCAGAGACAGATCCCAAAGCCTCCTGGAGCTCCGAAAGAGATAGCTCCTCTTTCAGATATTCTATTTGGGCTTAATTTAAAGTGGAAAGTGGAATCCTCTCCAGGAACCGCGTCGCCAGTTCAGATGACAAGCCAGAGGAGGAGCTATATATCCGAGTAAAGTATTGTAAAAAGGTGTCCCTAATTCCTTCTGGGTCTGTTATAATTTCCCCCGCTATATTGCGAATAGAGACAATAGATTGATTTTTCTTGTCTTGTTGTGTAATTATCCTAGCTAGCAACCTACCGGGACGTCCAGACTCCGAGAAATATTTTAAGCCCTTAAAGAATAATCTATGATTTGCTTTCTCTATTATATATTTTTCCAAATAACAGCTGGCCTTCTGCATCTCTTCCCTGTTATACTCAGTAGGTTGACTGGTAAATCGCTCAGTTGTGTCTGCAGCAGCCTTGGCCAGTTCCCCCTCTTTTTTTTTTAAATGTTCTCTTTACTGCAGCAATCTCGCTTATAAAGACCCCCCTCAGATATGCTTTCAAAGCATCCCATACTACATTGATGTTAGCAGAGGGAAGATTAACCCCCCAAAAGGAGGACATCAGAGATTTAATGGGCTGAAGATTATCCATAATAGTAAGCCAGTATGGATTCAGCCTAAATCCTAACCCCCGGTTATCCTTATTCCTCCCCGTGCAGACCTCAACCAATACGGGTGAATGGTCCGAAACTGTTCTTACCCCATATCGTATCTTCCGGATATTACTCAGATTGCTCTCATTAGTAAATGCTAAGTCAATCCTAGACATTGCTCTACCACCCCTGCTGACACAAGAGTATACTCTCTTTCCCCCACCAAGATATTTCCATATATCCACCAGTCCCAACTCCGAGCAGAATTGTGGCAGCGGTGAATTACATACATTCCTCACCCGTTGTGCATCTAGTGTGAATCTATCTTTAATGGGGTCCATGACCGCATTAAAGTCCCCCATAAGAACTAGCCAGCATTCTGATCTCCCTTCAGAGAAACGTGTTAGTTGGATCAGTGGGTACATTGAGAAGGGCGGAGGTATATAAAAAAAAAGCAAGGATATAGCTGCAACCATACAGCTTACCATGCAAAAAGATAAACCTGCCTTGGTCGTCTATATAAGATTCTATGAGGGTGAAGTCCACAGAGTTATGGATCAGAACTGAGATGCCCCTAGAGGAGCTGCTAAAAGTGGAGTGATAGGATTGAGAATACCATCCCCAAGCGGAACACGGTTTCTTTAGTAAGATGAGTTTCTACCATGCAAATAATTGCTGGAAGGTATCTCTTTAATGCATCCATAATAGCTTGTCTTTTAACCCTTTCCCCAAGCCCTCTGATATTCCAAGTTACAATTCTAGTGGACATCCTTCACTACAACAAAAAAAGAACAAAAAAAAAAACAACCCCATACCTGCAAGGTGGGTTGTCCCCTCCCCCCTCCCCTCTCCGTTGGTCCGCCCGATCTAGTCAGCAAACCTCTAGCCTCCGGCCATTCTCCCTTACCCTAACCCCACCTCCACTCCATGATAATATTACACAATTTCATATGCCCATTTGCTCCATCCAGTCTACCACGTGTTGTGGCTTTTCAAAAAATTGGGAAGTCCCGTTATGAATCACTCTTAATTTTGCTGGATATTGTAAAGAATATTTAATGTCCTTAGACGCCAAACGTTTCTTTATCTCTATAAAGTTTCTTCTTTTTTCCTGAGTCTGCCGAGCAAAGTCTGGAAAAAAAAGCAGTTTAGTGCCCTGATATTCAATAGGTGTGCATTCTCTTGCTCTTCTCAATATCATGTCTCTATCGGCAGATAATAATAATTTCATTAAAATTGCTCGCGGTGACCTCCCTGGGATAGGCCTCCCTCATGGTATTCGGTGGGCTCTTTCTATTTGAAACGTAGAGGAAAAATAATCACTGCCAAGATTGTTCAAAACCACGTCTTTAAGTTGTTCCTCTAACTGTCGGCCTTCAGCTCCTTCTGGAAAACCAATTATACGAACATTATTTCGCCTTGCCCTGTTTTCTAGATCCTCCAGCTTATTTTGTAGTGATTGATTTTCTGAAGCTAGCAGGACGGTTTTAGATTTTAAAATATCTATATCAGTTTGCAAAGAGTCCACTGTTTTTTCCACGTTATGGACTCGGTCCCGGATATTTACTAGATCTTCTCTTATTAAGGCAATATCGCTCTGCACCGAACCCAGCTGAGTAGACATCCCTTGTACTAATGTGCCGTTGTTTTCCACGGCACACAAAATTTTATTCAAAACTAAAGGGTCATATTCAGTTCGCATTTGTGCAGCTTGCGTTTGTGCAGAGAGACTTTTCTCGTCTACCGCCTGACCTGCCTCTACTGATTCATCATCAGAAGATTCATCAGTTTGGGGGATTTTCGCGGGTTTCTTCAAATTAGCAGACAATTTTGTCTTAGCTGTATTCTTTTCATTTGGGAAGGGTGATTTCAAAAACTTATCAATTTTATTCTCGGGCGTCTTAGACGCCGGCTTCGCTGCAGAGGAATCCACCGAACGTTGTTTTGGGGCCATTTTGCCTCCCTTTTTTTTTCCCCCTCCCCCCTTCCCTTTTCTTTATAAACCCTCTATCCCCTCCTCTCCAAACTACACGAAAAGAAAGGGGTAAGACAAAAAAAAAGTTCTGCGCCTGTTTGACAGGGGGCTTAACAAAGCAAAAAAAAATAAAGTCACAAATAACGGATAGCAATATTCTCACGTGTCCAATACGCTAACAATCCCAATTTTCGCCACAAGCCAGGCGGAAAGTCCAGGGCCGGCCAGAAGAGAGGAGGTGAGGAATCTTTGCAGGTAGTGGATTGCTGGTCGCCCGGATAGTAAATGGCCAGAAAATCCGCGGATCCAGGTGCCTGGCTCAAGCCGCAAGGTAAAGACCAGCTAGGAGAAAGCAGCAGGGAGGAATGAGGATGGAATTCCATGGACCACCAGCAGAGGGCAGGCAACGCACATGCAGAGGAGCAGCCAACTCAGGCAAACGCCGGCAGCCACCGCACACCAGGACAGAGAGCCAGAACCAGAGACCGCCGGAGGGGAAGACCAGGAGACCCCCAGGGCCAGCCGGAACCACAGACCGGGAGGACACGCACCGACAGCACCCCCAGCCAGCAGCGGACGGAGCAGCCGACCGACAAGCCAGCGGGGCAGAGAAGAAGGTAAGCCGCGCCGGGACTCAGCGTCAGGGTATCAGCTGTTTCGGCACAGGAGCATGGAGGGAGGCGGCTAGCGAAAAGGGAGAGCGAGACGCGTCGCTCACGTCATCACGCCCACGACTACCATGACACCCGGGTTATTCAAGCGTGTGTGATCCTGCATAACTTTGTCAGGATTAATGATGGTCCCTCAGTTGATGAATTGGAATCTGGTACATCTTCATCAGGAGGATTGGACCAGACCCTTCACAGATGACCTGGAACTGCAGCCCTTGCAGTTCGGGACCTCTATGAAGAATATTTTTCAAGTCCTGAGGGAGCAGTGCCGTGGCAGATGGGCGTAGTTCATGGCAGAGTGTAAATTAATCTGGACTCTGGTAATCCTAGTAACTTTATTTTCCTAGGTTTTATTTACGTTTTTTTTGGTGGTGGGGTTATATGTTGATAGTGCAGGGACTCACAAGACAAAGAGGACCCTTGACGTGGGCTTGTGGGCTGGGGTTATATTGTATAAATTGTCAAATAACATTAGGCCATTTTCATGACTACAGAAATCTTATATTTGATTGTCTACAACAACCCTCTAGTATCTCGTAAAAAACATAACTAAATCGGACCTACGTTATAATTGCATATGCACCCATATGTTGCAATACTTATTCCAAACTTGTTGTTTTTCCAAAGGCATGCAGAAGACTTCAAGATGCTGTCCAAGGTCCTGGATTCAGAGATTATTCAAGCACATACAACATGTTTCGAATAGATGTTGAATATGTTTTTTTGGGGTTAAGCTGGTCTGGCCATCCTGTGTCCCTGCAATTGTATACAAACTACAATTCCCAGTCTGGGTTGATATTTTAGAGCTCTTGGGGCATGCTTGGAGTTGTAATTTTTATACAGCTGGATGGCGGAAGGTTGAGCAGCGTTGACTTACGTATATTGCCGTCCCGAGTTGTAATGATTCACCAATAAAAAGATGTGTATGACGTTTGGAGTGTAGTGATATAAATAATACATGTAATGTTGTATACCGTAAAAATGTTGATGGTTTGCAAATAAAAGGCTAGAGATTTTTGGATTCTTTGTTTATATTTAGAACGAACATTTCCCAGGTAAAAAATAAAAGTGCTTAATATTCAGCAATAAAAAACATAAGACATAACATACAAATTAAAGTTGGGTTAATTCCCACATAAAAGGGCCCTGTGTGCTAAGGCCAGCCACATTAGGGGGTGGTGGGTATCTTATCCTTGGTACAGGACAAGGGGGGCGAGGGTCAAAATCTGGTTCTTGCGAAAATAGGGGCTGGGAATATGTTGGTTGGATGGGCTGCTGGTAAAACATACTGGGCCCAGGTTGGGCTTGTGTGCCACTGCTTATTGTTAAAGCACGACAATGGACATTATGGACGGCCCGCACTAGCTCCACTGGGTCCATAGGGCTTTTGTTGGCTACAGTAGCCTGAAACTGAAACAAAAATGTCTTGCTTTTTGGCAGACAATGGTTCTATAAGTGGCGCTAGGCCACTGACCATTCGCTCTACTTTGCCCTCAGCCCTTCTCTGCCTTAAATACTCAAACACCTGACTTTCTACAATGGCTCGAGTATTTAACCACTTAAGGACCACAGGTTTATACCCCCCTAGTGACAAGGCCCTTTTTTACAAATCGGCACTCCACAACTTTAGCGGTTTATTGCTCGGTCATGCAACTTACCACCCAAATGAATTTTACCTCCTTTTCTTCTCACTAATAGAGCTTTCATTTGGTGGTATTTCATTGCCGCTGACATTTTTACTTTTTTTGTTATTAATCGAAATTTAATGATTTTTTTGCAAAAAAATGACATTTTTCACTTTCAGCTGTAAAATTTTGCAAAAAAAACGACATCCATATATACATTTTTCGCCAAATTTATTGTTCTACATGTCTTTGATAAAAAAAAAATGTTTGGGCAAAAAAAAAAAATGGTTTGAGTAAAAGTTATAGCATTTGCAAACTATGGTACAAAAATGTGAATTTCCGCTTTTTGAAACAGCTCTGACTTTCTGAGCACCTGTCATAATTCCTGAGGTTCTACAATGCCCAAACAGTAGAAAACCCCCACAAATGACCCCATTTCGGAAAGTAGACACCCTAAGGTATTCGCTGATGGGCATAGTGAGTTCATAGAACTTTTTATTTTTTGTCACAAGTTAGCGGAAAATGATGATTTTTTATTTTTTTATCTTTTTTCCTTACAAAGTCTCATATTCCACTAACTTGCGACAAAAAATAAAAAATTCTAGGAACTCGCCATGCCCCTCACGGAATACCTTGGGGTGTCTTCTTTCCAAAATGGGGTCACTTGTGGCGTAGTTATACTGCCCTGGCAATTTAGGGGCCCAAATGTGTGAGAAGTACTTTGCAATCAAAATGTGTAAAAAATGGCCGGTGAAATCCGAAAGGTGCACTTTGGAATATGTGCCCCTTTGCCCACCTTGGCATCAAAAAAGTGTCACACATCTGGTATCGCCGTACTCAGGAGAAGTTGGGGAATGTGTTTTGGGGTATCATTTTACATATACCCATGCTGGGTGAGAGAAATATCTTGGCAAAAGACAACTTTTCCCATTTTTTTATACAAAGTTGGCATTTGACCAAGATATTTTTGTCACCCAGCATGGGTATATGTAAAATGACACCCCAAAACACATTCCCCAACTTCTCCTAAGTACGGCGATACCAGATGTGTCACACTTTTTTGCTGCCAAGGTGGGCAAAGGGGCACATATTCCAAAGTGCACCTTTCGGATTTTGCAGGGCATTTTTTACACATTTTGATTGCAAAGTTCTTCTCACACATTTGGGCCCCTAAATTGCCAGGGCAGTATAACTACGCCACAAGTGACCCCATTTTGGAAAGAAGACACCCCAAGGTATTCCGTGAGGGGCATGGCGAGTTCCTAGAATTTTTTATTTTTTGTCGCAAGTTAGTGGAATATGAGACTTTGTAAGGAAAAAAGAAAAAAAAAAGAAAAATCATCATTTTCCGCTAACTTGTGACAAAAAATAAAAAATTCTAGGAACTCGCCGTGCCCCTCACGGAATACCTTGGGGTGTCTTCTTTCCAAAATGGGGTCACTTGTGGCGTAGTTATACTGCCCTGGCAATTTAGGGGCCCAAATGTGTAAGAAGTACCTTGCAATCAAAATGTGTAAAAAATGGCCGGTGAAATCCGAAAGGTGCACTTTGGAATATGCGCCCCTTTGCCCACCTTGGCATCAAAAAAGTGTGACACATCTGGTATCGCCGTACTCAGGAGAAGTTGGGGAATGTGTTTTGGGGTGTCATTTTACATATACCCATGCTGGGTGAGAGAAATATCTTGGCAAAAGACAACTTTTCCCATTTTTTTATACAAAGTTGGCATTTGACCAAGATATTTTTCTCACCCAGCATGGGTATATGTAAAATGACACCCCAAAACACATTCCCCAACTTCTCCTGAGTACGGCGATACCACATGTGTGACACTTTTTTGCAGCCTAGATGCGCAAAGGGGCCCAAATTCCTTTTAGGAGGGCATTTTTAGACATTTGGATCCCAGACTTCTTCTCACACTTTCGGGCCCCTAAAAAGCCAGGGCAGTATAAATACCCCACATGTGACCCCACTTTGGAAAGAAGACACCCCAAGGTATTCAATGAGGGGCCTGGCGAGTTCCTAGAATTTTTTTTGCATAAGTTAGCGGATATTGATTTTTTTTTGTTTTTTCCCTCACAAAGTCTCACTTTCCGCTAACTTAGGACAGAAATTTCAATCTTTCATGGACTCAATATGCCCCTCACGGAATACCTTGGGGTGTCTTCTTTCCGAAATGGGGTCACATGTGGGGTATTTATACTGCCCTGGCTTTTTAGGGGCCCTAAAGCGTGAGAAGAAGTCTGGAATATAAATGTCTAAAAATGTTTACGCATTTGGATTCCGTGAGGGGTATGGTGCGTCCATGTGAGATTTTATTTTTTGACACAAGTTAGTGGAATATGAGACTTTGTAAGAAAGAACAAAAACAAACAAAAAATTTCCGCTAACTTGTGCCAAAAAAAATGTCTGAATGGAGCCTTACCAGGGGGGGGGGGTGATCAATGACAGGGGGGTGATCACCCATATAGACTCCCTGATCACCCCCCTGTCATTGATCACCCCCCTGTAAGGCTCCATTCAGACATCCGCATGATTTTTTACGGATCCATGGATACATGTATCGGATCCACAGAACGCATGCGGACGTCTGAATGGAGCCTTACAGGGGGGGTTATCAATGACAGGGGGTGATCAGGGTAATCAGGGTGATCACCCCCCTGTCACTGATCACCCCCCCTGTAAGGCTCCATTCAGACATCCGCATGATTTTTTACGGATCCATGGATACATGTATCGGATCCACAAAACGCATGCGGACGTCTGAATGGAGCCTTACAGGGGGGTTATCAATGACAGGGGGTGATCAGGGTAATCAGGGTGATCACCCCCCTGTCACTGATCACCCCCCCGGTAAGGCTCCATTCAGACATCCGCATGATTTTTTACGGATCCATGGATACATGTATCGGATCCACAAAACGCATGCGGACGTCTGAATGGAGCCTTACAGGGGGGTTATCACCGACAGAGGGTGATCAGGGTAATCAGGGTGATCACCCCCCTGTCATTGATCACCCCCCCTGTAAGGCTCCATTGAGACATCCGCATGATTTTTTACGGATCCATGGATACATGGATCGGATCCACAAAACGCATGCGGACATCTGAATGGAGCCTTACAGGGGGGTTATCAATGACAGGGGGTGATCAGGGTAATCAGGGTGATCACCCCCCTGTCATTGATCACCCCCCCTGTAAGGCTCCATTGAGACATCCGCATGATTTTTTACGGATCCATGGATACATGGATCGGATCCACAAAACGCATGCGGACGTCTGAATGGAGCCTTACAGGGGGGTTATCAATGACAGGGGGTGATCAGGGTGATCACCCCCCTGTCACTGATCACCCCCCCTGTAAGGCTCCATTCAGACATCCGCATGATTTTTTACGGATCCATGGATACATGGATCGGATCCACAAAACGCATGCGGACGTCTGAATGGAGCCTTACAGGGGGGTTATCAATGACAGGGGGTGATCAGGGTAATCAGGGTGATCACCCCCCTGTCACTGATCACCCCCCCTGTAAGGCTCCATTCAGACATCCGCATGATTTTTTACGGATCCATGGATACATGGATCGGATCCACAAAACGCATGCGGACGTCTGAATGGAGCCTTACAGGGGGGTTATCAATGACAGGGGGTGATCAGGGTAATCAGGGTGATCACCCCCCTGTCACTGATCACCCCCCCTGTAAGGCTCCATTCAGACATCCGCATGATTTTTTACGGATCCATGGATACATGGATCGGATCCACAAAACGCATGCTGACGTCTGAATGGAGCCTTACAGGGGGGTTATCAATGACAGGGGGTGATCAGGGTAATCACCCCCCTGTCACTGATCACCCCCCCTGTAAGGCTCCATTCAGACATCCGCATGATTTTTTACGGATCCATGGATCGGATCCACAAAACGCATGCGGACGTCTGAATGGAGCCTTACAGGGGGGTTATCAATGACAGGGGGGTGATCAGGGAGTGTATATGGGTGATCACCCGCCTGTCATTGATCACCCCCTGTAAGGCTCCATTCAGACGTCCGCATGTGTTTTGCGGATCCGATCCATGTATCCATGGATCCGTAAAAATCATGCGGACGTCTGAATGGAGCCTTACAGGGGAGTGATCAATGACAGGGGGTGATCAGGGAGTGTATATGGGTGATCACCCGCCTGTCATTGATCACCCCCCTGTAAGGCTCCATTCAGACGTCCGTATGCTTTTTGCGGATCCGATCCATGTATCCGTGGATCCGTAAAAATCATACGGACGTCTGAACGGAGCCTGACAGGGGGGGTGATCAATGACAGGGCGGTGATCAATGACAGGGGGGTGATCAGGGAGTTTATATGGGGTGATCATGGGTGATCAGGGGTTTATAAGGGGTTAATAAGTGACGGGGGGGGGGGGGTGTAGTGTAGTGTTTGGTGCGACTGTACTGACCTACCTGAGTCCTCTGGTGGTCGATCCTAACAAAAGGGACCACCAGAGGACCAGGTAGGAGGTATATTAGACGCTGTTATGAAAACAGGACCTGCGCAGATAGTTGTCCCTTATCGCTATCCTGGACCTGCGCAGATAGTTGTCCCTTATCGCTATCCTCACCTGTTTATAATGTCAGCCATTTGTGCAGGTCATATCAGGATAAACAATGGTAGCTGGAATACTTTAACGATCATTGTGGTGACAAGGCCAGTATATTCCCACAAGATATTATAACAACATGTACCTGGCTTGTGCACTCCAGTCCTAGTTGTATACTAGGCTATAAAACATTACTGGTAAAATGAGAACAATTTTACCCCAAAAAAAGCCACTACAAATATTTTTGGGGACATTTCTAAGATAACATTAAAAATAATCTATACATTTTATACTAACGGCCTAAGGTCCAGCACTGGTTTTAAGAAACCCAACTGCCGGGTATAAATATAGGGCTTCTTTCGGACGCCTCCATCGCCACTTTTCCCCATGGCCTGGACTCGTTCCCGGTGGAACTGATCCCGGCACGACTGCCAGCGAGTCTTTAAGCGTTGGACTGTAGAAATATCATCACACGTATAAAATCACATCACCAAATATTGTTACTACTACATTAAAACCAGCAAATACTTAATTATATACAGGAGATTTTCTATTTTCCTAGGCTGAATAACCTTATGTTCACATCACTTCACAAACTTTGTGTTTCTATTGTTGTAAATACTATCTAATCCATCCACATGGACTGCGCTTGACCAGTACACAAAAAAAAGATGAACTAACCCAGTTTCAGTGATCCCAGCCAACAGAGAGTGAGGAACATTTTGGAATAATATGCAAGCATGGCCACCACTGCGAGATAGCAGGGTTGTTGTAACCCGGTAATCATAACAGGCCTTCAAACATTATTCAGACTTGATATTTTGACATTACAGGGATACACAATATGAAGCTATAAAGCAGTTTAAAATGTATACCTCTAAGCATGTCCACACATAAAAAATATATCAGACTGCAGCAGGCCATGATTATAATTGATGTTTTACTACAGCAGGTAAGCCACCGGTGGCCATGACTGATGAATAATCATATAATATATAGTGCTGAGCACTTTCACATTGAAAAAACAAGTGGTACACAACATCCTCATGGTGCCCATTAACCACTTCAGCCCCGCTAGGTGAAACCCCCTTCATGACCAGAGCACTTTTTACACTTCGGCACTACACTACTTTCACCGTTTATCGCTTGGTCATGCAACTTACCATACAAATGAATTTTACCTCCTTTTCTTCTCACTAATAGAGCTTTCATTTGGTGGTATTTCATTGCTGTTGGCATTTTTACTTTTTTTGTTATTAATCAAAATGTAACGATTTTTTTTGCAAAAAAATGACATTTTTCACTTTCAGCTGTAAAATTTTGCAAAAAAAACGACATCCATATATAAATTTTTCGCCAAATTTATTGTTCTACATGTCTTTGATAAAAAAAAAAATGTTTGGGCAAAAAAAAAATGGTTTGGATAAAAGTTATAGCATTTACAAACTATGGTACAAAAATGTGAATTTCCGCTTTTTGAAACAACTCTGACTTTCTGAGCACCTGTCATGATTCCTGAGGTTCTACAATGCCCAAACAGTAGAAAACCCCCACAAATGACCCCATTTCGGAAAGTAGACACCCTAAGGTATTCGCTGATGGGCATAGTGAGTTCATAGAACTTTTTATTTTTTGTCACAAGTTAGCGGAAAATGATGATGATTTTATTTTTTTCTCTTTTTTCCTTACAAAGTCTCATATTTCACTAACTTGCGACAAAAAATAAAAAATTCTAGGAACTCGCCATGCCCCTCACGGAATACCTTGGGGTGTCTTCTTTCCAAAATGGGGTCACTTGTGGCGTAGTTATACTGCCCTGGCAATTTAGGGGCCCATATGTGTGAGAAGTACTTTGCAATCAAAATGTGTAAAAAATGACAGGTGAAATCCGAAAGGTGCACTTTGGAATATGTGCCCCTTTGCCCACCTTGGCAGCAAAAAAGTGTGACACATCTGGTATCGCCGTACTCAGGAGAAGTTGGGGAATGTGTTTTGGGGTGTCATTTTACATATACCCATGCTGGGTGAGAGAAATATCTTGGCAAAAGACAACTTTTCCCATTTTTTTATACAAAGTTGGCATTTGACCAAGATATTTTTCTAACCCAGCATGGGTATATGTAAAATGACACCCCGAAACACATTCCCCAACTTCTCCTGAGTACGGCGATACCAGATGTGTGACACTTTTTTGCAGCCTAGATGCGCAAAGGGGCCCAAATTCCTTTTAGGAGGGCATTTTTAGACATTTGGATCCCAGACTTCTTCTCACGCTTTAGGGCCCCTAAAAAGCCAGGGCAGTATAAATACCCCACATGTGACCCCACTTTGGAAAGAAGACACCCCAAGGTATCCAATGAGGGGCCTGGCAAGTTCATAGAATTTTTTATTTTTTTTTGCATAAGTTAGCGGAAATTGATTATTATTTTTTTTTCTCACAAAGTCTCACTTTCTGCTAACTTAGGACAAAATTTTAAATCTTTCATGGACTCAATATGCCCCTCAGCAAATACCTTAGGGTGTCTTCTTTCCAAAATGGGGTCAGTTGTGGGGTGTTTGTACTGCCCTGGCATTTGAGGGTGTCCGCAATCATTACATGTATGGCCAGCATTAGGAGTTTCTGCTATTCTCCTTATATTGAGCATACAGGTAATGATATTTTTTTTTCCGTTCAGCCTCTGGGCTGAAAGAAAAAAATGAACGGCACAGATTTCTTCATTCGCATAGATCAATGTGGATGAAAAAATCTCTGCCCAAAAAAAAAAATGGAGGGGAAAGGCGTCTGCCAGGACATAGGAGCTCCGCCCTACATCCATACCCACTTAGCTCGTATGCCCTGGCAAACCAGATTTCTCCATTCATATCAATCGATGTGGATGAATAAATCATTGCCGGGATTTTTATTTTTATATATATATACAAAGTGTTTGCCAAAGCATAGGAACGCCGCCTCCTCCTCAGCTCGTATGCCTCAGCAAACGTATCTGTCACTGCAGAGGAGAAAATCCCGTCTTGCAGCACCGCATACACCGACTTGCGTGTAATCTGACAGCAGCACAATGCTTCTGTCAGAATGCACATCGGTGCTGCAGCTAGTCAATCGGTTGGTCCACCTGGAAGGTATAAAAAGAAAAAAAAAAGAAAAAAAAGAAAAAACCAGGCCGCAACGCAATAATTTTTATTAACTTTGCAACAGAACATATAAACTTTAACTTTTTTAACTGAACATTAACGTGTTTGCTTACTGGTTTTTTTTTTTACCTTTATAGAACAAACCTCTCCTTCCCCATAGGTCAATGTGCAAAGCGCAAAGCGCCCAAAGATGTGGCGAAGTGCGTTATGCACTTTGTCCCATGTGAAAGGAGACGTTTGCAGCAGCAGTGAGTGAATGGGCCCTAATAGCCCTGTGTGCCTGTCCTGGTGAGATGATCCCTATGCTAATAGTGTACCTGTGAGTGGTACTTCCGGAAACACTCTCCAAAGCATAGGGCAAGGTGGTCCGGACAGTCAGGACAGAAATAGCGGATGTCACGCCTTATTCCACTCCTGCTACAGACACGACATCTTTTTCGGGGTGACTGTTGGGTTGAGGTACCAGGAACGACATTGGGGAAATGTCGCTCGTGTAGACGGCTAACTACACTGGTGGTTGGGGCCACGGAACCTCCTGGATACAGGAGATTCTCGATGATCTCTTCCTGAAATTTGAGGAAGGATCCAGTTCTCCCAGCCTTACTGTAGAGAACAAAACTATTGTACAGAGCCAATTGAATTAAATGTACAGACACCTTCTTATACCAGCGTCTGGTGCGCCGGGAAACTAAATACGGAGACAACATCTGGTCATTGAAGTCGACCCCTCCCATGTGGAGGTTATAGTCGTGGACTGAGAGGGGCTTTTCAATGACACGGGTTGCTCGCTCAATTTGTATTGTCGTGTCTGCGTGAATGGAGGAGAGCATGTAAACGCCACGCTTGTCTCTCCATTTCACCGCGAGCAGTTCTTCGTTACACAGTGCGGCCCTCTGCCCCCTTGCAAGACGGGTGGTAACGAGCCGTTGGGGGAAGCCCGCGGTACCACAGGCGCCAATCCGTTCTAGAAACAAATGCCTAAAGAGGGCCACACTTGTGTAAAAATTGTCCACATAAAGATGGTACCCCTTGCCGAATAAGGGTGACACCAAGTCCCAAACTGTCTTCCCACTGCTCCCCAGGTAGTCAGGGCAACCGACCGGCTCCAGGGTCTGATCTTTTCCCTCATAGACCCGAAATTTGTGGGTATAGCCTGTGGCCCTTTCACAGAGCTTATACAATTTGACCCCATACCGGGCGCGCTTGCTTGGGATGTATTGTTTGAAGCCAAGGCGCCCGGTAAAATGCATCAGGGACTCGTCTATGCAGATGTTTTGCTCTGGGGTATAAATATCTGCAAATTTCTGGTTGAAATGGTCTATGAGGGGCCGAATTTTGTGGAGCCGGTCAAAAGCAGGGTGGCCCCTGGGACGGGAGGCGGTGTTGTCACTAAAGTGCAGGAACCGCAGGATGGCCTCAAAACGTGCCCTGGACATGGCAGCAGAGAACATGGGCATGTGATGAATCGGGTTCGTGGACCAATATGACCGCAATTCATGCTTTTTTGTCAGGCCCATGTTGAGGAGGAGGCCCAGAAAAGTTTTAAGTTCGGAAACTTGGACTGGTTTCCACCGGAAAGGCTGGGCATAAAAGCTTCCCGGGTTAGCGGTGATAAATTGTGTGGCATACCTGTTTGTTTCGGCCACAACTATGTCTAAAAGCTCCGCAGTCAAGAACAGCTCAAAAAATCCCAGGGCCGAACCGATCTGAGCTGTCTCAACCCGAACTCCAGACTGGGCAGTGAAAGGGAAAACTACAGGTGCGGCTGAAGTTGGGGACTGCCAATCAGGGTTTGCCAGCACCTCTGGGATTCTAGGGGCTCTACGGGCACGTCTTTGCGGTGGCTGCGACGGGGTCACTACTGCACGTGCCACCGTACCAGCTTCAACTGCCCTTCTGGTGCTCGCTACTTCACCAGGTTGTACGGCAGTGCTGGTACTAGGTCCAGGGAGGGCTGGGCTGCTGGTGTATGCCTCACCACGCAATCCGACAGCACCAGCCCCACTCTGCTGCTCTTGAAGCGGATCCTGCGCAACCTGCGGTCTAGCGACACGGGGCCGGGTACGTCTGGTGGTATCAGGGACCTCAGCCTCCTCGTCCGAACTTTGGGTCAGAGAGCCACTGCTTTCTACAGGTTCGTATTCTGACCCGCTGGATTCATCAGATGAGGGTTCCCACTCCTCATCCTAATGGGTCAGAAGCCTGTAGGCCTCTTCAGAGGAATACCCCCTGTTAGACATTTTGGGCAACTAAATTTAGGGGTATTCCCTGAGACTAACCAAGAAAAAAAAAGCAAGCCTGTCTTACAAAGGCGAGGCTAGCGAAGTACCGGAGGCCGCTGCGGTTGATAAAAAATATCAAAACTGATTTTTTTATCGCCGCAGTGCGTGTAAAGTGAATGTGCAGTGATCAAAAAAAATTTTTTTTTTTGTCACTGCGGTGGGGCGGGTGTGGGCGAACGCACGTGTGGGCGACCGATCAGGCAAACACTGCGTTTTGGGTGGAGGGCGAACTAAAGTGACACTAATACAATTATAGATCTGACCGTGATCAGTTTTGATCACTTCCAGATACTATAAAAGTACAAATGCTGATTAGCGATACGCTAATCAGCGAATAACGGACTGCGGTGCGGTGGGCTGGGCGCTAACTGATCGCTAACTACCTAACCAAGGGACCTAAACTATACCTAAAACCTAACGGTCAATAACAGTGAAAAAAAAAGTCACAGTTTGCACTGATCACTTTTTTCTTTTCACTTGTGATTGACAGGGGTGATCAAAGGGGTGATCAAAGGGTTAATTGGGGTTCAGGGGGGTGATCAGGGGCTATAGTGTAGTGTTTGGTGTACTCACTGTGAAGCCTGCTCCTCTGCTGGATCCAACCGACGAAAAGAACCAGCAGAGGAGTAGGCAGCCATATAACAGATCATATTTACTAATATGATCTGCTATCTGGCACTTTGATTGGATTTTTTAAAAATCAGCAACCTGTCAGCCACGATCATTGGCTGGCAGGTTGCTGATGAAATACTTCTGTGCGAAATGCCGGCTCGCGAGATGACGCGTATATGCGTGACTGTGCGCAGCGCTGCCACCTCCGGAACGCACATGTGCGTTAGGCGGTCCGGAGGTGGTTAAAATAAACAGATACTGATTTACCTGCTTCTCTAATATACTCCAATATACACCATTGCTTGACAAGTAACAATTACATTATAGGCATTTTATACATAAAACACATCAACATGGGTTCTCATACCTAATTTTCACCTTTTGGAGGAACTGGCTTTCTCCCAATCTCTGGGCAACATGTCACGGGTCACCTCGTCCCACGACCGCTCCTTGCAGATGCGGTCCTGATATTCCTCTGTTCGAGTGTCCCAAAGCAGGGGACGTTTCTGGATCAGCAAGATAAACTTTTCAACATCCATGTTGAGTTGCTGGTATCTTGCAAGGCAGACAGGCTGGGGCCCGTTTCAGCACATGCACATGTGCTCTTGGCAAAGTTTGTAAACACACAACACATGGCTAAAGTAGGGTGGGCCTAGAATTTCTAAATTAGTGATCCACAAAAAACGGATAAAATACGGATGTGTTCCATATGCATTCTGTGGACCCATTGACTTTAATGGAGCTACGACCCGTGATTTACGGCCCAATATAGGACAAGCTCTTTATTTATACGGAAATACAGAAACGGAATGCTTACGGAACACATTCCGTTTTTAATGTGGAACCATTGAAATGAATGGTTCCGTATACGGAACACAAAAAAAGGCCCGTACACTCGCAAAAAAAACTTTCGTGTGAACTAGGCCATACTCTCATAAAGTTTGTACATTTTAATTCCAAAACATGCCCTCTTGCTGGGCAGATACTGAGCAGTTGTCTTTTTTCTAAAGTGAATAACCCTAATTTTAATAATCTTTCAGGGTACTGTAGCTGCCCCATTCCAGTTATTACTTTAGTTGCCCTTCTCTGCACCCTCTCCAGCTTTGCTATGTCTGCCTTGTTCACAGGAGCCCAGAACTGTACACAGTACTCCATCTGTGGTCTGATTAGCGATTTGTAAAGTGGTAGGACTATGTTCTTATCACAGGCATCTATGCCCCTTTTGATGCAACCCATTATCTTATTGGCCTTGGCAGCAGCTGCCTGACACTGTTTTTTGCAGCTTAGTTTGCTGTTTATTAAAACTCCTAGATCCTTTTCTATGTCAGTGTTACCGAGTGTTTTACCATTTAGTATCTATGGGTGGCTTGCATTATTCCTTTCCATGTGCATAACCTTACATTTGTCAGTGTTAAACCTCATCTGCCACTTATCTGCCCAAGCCTCCAATCTATCCAGATCCCTCTGTAGTAGTATATAGTCCTCTTCAGTGTTAATTATTTTACACAGTTTAGTGTCATCTGCGAAAATTGATATTTTACTTTGCAAGCCTTCTACAAGATCATTAATAAATATATTAAAGAGAATAGGGCCCAATACTGACCCCCTGAGGTACCCCACTAGTGACAGAGACCCAATCTGAGTGTGTACCATTAATAACCACCCTCTGTTTTCTATCACTGAGACAGTTACCCACATACAGATATTTTCTCCCAGCCCAAGCATTCTCATTTTATATATTAACCTTTTATGTGGTAGAGTGTAAAATGCTATGGAGAAGTCCAGATATACCCTTTTTGAATACTGGCACCACATTTGCTATGCGCCAATCCTGTGGGACATTCCATGTTTGTATAGAGTCCGCAAATATCAGAAATAAGGGTCTGACTATGACATTTTATGACATGATACTTAATTCCCTAAGGATACGGGGGTGTATGCCATCCGGTCCTGGTGATTTGTCTATTTTAATGTTTTTAAGTCGCTGTCGTACTTCTTCCTGGGTCAGACAGGACACTTTTTATGGGGAATTTATTTTTACATTCAGCATTTCATCTGACAGTTTATTTTCCTCAGTGAATACATTAGAGAAAAAAATATTTAACAGCTTTGCTTTCTCCTCATCGCTCTCTGCGACTTCCCCCTCATTACTCATTAAAGGGCCGACACCTTCAGATTTATACTTTTTAACATTTATATAATTGAAGAACATTTTAGGGGTAGTTAAACGCTCTGTGGCAATTAATCTCTCGGTCTCTGGTTTGGCCACTTTTATTTGTTTTTTACATGTTCTATTTTTGGTGGTAACCCTTATCAAGCAGTTCGTGCATAAGATCCCACACAAGTTTCCCGTTAACACCCAGAGTGGGGGGGATATTCTGGGGGTTCAATACAGGAATCTCACAAAGTTTGTACAGCTTCACGCCATACCTCGCCTGCTTAGAGGGAACATACTGGCGGAAAATGAGTCTCTCCTTGAAAGCAATGAGAGACTCATCAGCTGCGACCTCCCTTCCAGGTACATAGGCCTGCGACATGCTGCATTATCTGCATAATGCAGGCATTTTCAAATGGCCTCAAAACGGGAACATGTCATGGCCATACAGTAGAGTGGGGTCTGGTAGAGGATGTCCCCACTGCCTGACACTTTTTTTTTTTTTTTTACTAGGCCCAAGTGCAGCACGAGGCCCCAAAACATCCTCATCTCAGTTGCACTGACCGGAGTCCAGCAACTCGGACCTAGCCAAAAAGGAGCCCGGGTGTTGAGCAATGAACTGTTGGGTGAACAAGTTTGTTTGCTCCACCATTAGATTCACCAAGTGGTCACTGAAAAAAAACAAAAAAAAGTCATATTCAGTGAAGCCCACTGTGGGAATCTGGATTTCTGGTTGGCCAACAAAGTCAGGAATCATGGGCTCAAAATCCTCTGGGGTTCACCAGACAAGTTCACCGGTAGAAGGCTCAGGTGGACTTATCTGGTGGGCCAAAAAACTAGTATTAGCCCTCGGGCGGCTCATACTAGTATGGGCCACAGGGTCCCGGGCAAGGGGGTCCCCTGGCTCCGCCTGGTGGATTCTCCGCCGCCTTAGGGGCTCATCATCATTACTAGATGATGAGGAGGACGCGGATGAAAAGAGCAAAGTGGGGTCGTCCTCGCTGGGGCTATCGAAGACAAGCAGGGCGTATGCCTACTCGGCCGAGAACGTCTGGCGGGCCATAGGACAGTGTGTATGCGTGTGTGTAAAACTTTATTTAGTGTGCGTGTGTGGGAGGAAACGGGTGTTCACGCTCACTACCCTAACCCACCCTAAACTTAACAGAGAAAAAAAAAAAAAAACATTCAAACTCTCTGATCAGCGGTCTGAAGCTCTTTAGCGGTGGGGTGGGTGATGCGCTAACAGTGGCCGGACACTAAGAGTGTCGGCCACAGTCAGTGCACGCACACAAAAAAAAAAAAAAGGCGCTTGCGCCCCCAAAAATGTGTGTGTGACTGGGGGCAGGTGGGCAATTTGGTGGGCTGCCTCAACTGTTGTCGTGGGTCATCTCCTTGAAGGTCCCACATCAATGGATAATGATGAGGGAGTAGAGGAATGTGGTATCCTCTTCTCTCTCGCTTGCACACCCAGTTTCAGAGGCAAGATACGCGTATTCTTCCTCAGCTGAATACATTCTTTGGGATGGATGGGCCATCCTTACTTCTAGGGAAAATGTGTAGGAACACCTGAAAGGATCTGGCAAGACAAGACCAGATATAGTTTAAAAATGTTTTTTACTTTCCCCCAAAAAAACAAAAAAAAAAAACACTCAGGCCAGTATAAACCACTAGTACAACAATGAACAATTAATATAATAAACATATGATAATTATAAGTACTTAATATAAAAATACAAAGGTAAAACAATATAGTTTACGGTAAAAATAAATATCAAACACTGTATGTATACAATCATGGGCAGTAATTCTGAAAAGTGATTGTAAAAAGCTCCACTTATTTCTATTGTCTAAGCTGTGCAGCATTGGGTGTACCTAATTCCAGCGTATAAAAAGGTAATCACAGTGTTAGGCCTCTTTCACACTACAGTTTTTTGCGTTCCGTATACGGTCCGTTTTTTGCGTTCCGTATACGGTCCGTATACGGAACCATTCACTTCAATGGTTCCGCAAAAAAACGGAATGTGTTCCGTATGCATTCCGTTTCCGTATTTCCGTTCCGTTGAAAAGATAGAACATGTCCTATATTTGGCCGCAAATCACAGTCCGTGGCTCCATTCAAGTCAATGGGTCCGCAAAAAAAAAGGAACACATACGGAAATGCATCCGTATGTCTTCCGTTTCCGTTCCGTTTTTTGCGGAACCATCTATTGAAAATGTTATGCCCAGCCCAATTTTTAATATGAAATTACTGTATACTGTATTTGCCATACGGAAAAACGGAACGGAACAACGGAACGGAAACGGAACCACAACGGAAGCAAAAAACGGAACAACGGATCCGTGAAAAACGGAACGCAAAACACTGAATTCAACATACTGTAGTGTGAAAGAGGCCTTAGACTGATTTAACAAAAAACTTCAACAGTGTCTCCGTATAAATGTTGCTAAAGATGAGCTGTTGTAACAATGAGCTGGTTAGCTCTTACCACCATTCGTTATATCAGGCTGTTTGAGAAGACTCAAAATATCCCTCTGGCTGCATAGATCTCAGGGAGAGGAATGCTGTAATTAGTAGCACGCTAAGATCGTGCAGAGATTATTCCAAATATGTTAGCTGTGGTGCTCCCACTTGTCTTGGTTACTGACAGCAGGTCTGTGCAGTTTGTTCATCGTTCAGAGTGGGCGGAGATACATAAGCTGTAGCACTATGGATTATGCTGATATGGATGATCGTGGAGGATGGTGGCATGCATATTCTTGTCAGTCTTTTCTTACTGGGGTACCAGACGATACCAAGAGATTTAGTTAGATTATCATTAAACTTCTCAACCAAGCCCGTTCCAGAGTGTCCACCTCCTTCAGTGGTTAAAGTTTGATCTCCAACAGTTGAACTTTTATAGAGCCTCTTATTAAATAGTGTGCTGGGCTATTTTGGCTGGCTTCATTAATTGTTCATTATTGTAACACAATAGCCCTTGTTGAATCCCTTTTTGGAAAGCCAACTCTGTCCGGCAGAGCAAAGACACTGAATTTCAAAAAGGCTAAGGCTATCCCTAGGTTGAGGGCAGCATTTTAGGACATAGATTGGGAGCAGCTACTGTCACATAATAACACAGAAGATAAATGGGAGAGCTTCAAATCCACATTGAGTACTTGCACAAAAAAAATTATCCCTTTAGGTAACAAGTATAAAGGCTAAAATTAAACCCCCCATGGCTTACAGCTACTGTAAAAAGAGCAATAAAAGACAAAAAGAGGGTATTTAAAAAAATACAAAACATGGGTTGGACGATATCAAAAATATTCAGACGATAACGATATTAACCACTTCATCCCCGCTAGCTGAAACCCCCTTCATGACCAGAGCACTTTTTACACTTCAGCACTGCACTCCTTTCCCCGTTTATCGCTCGGTCATGCAACTTACCACCCAAATGAATTTTACCTCCTTTTCTTCTCACTAATGGAGCTTTCATTTGGTGGTATTTTATTGCTGCTGACATTTTTACTTTTTTTGTTATTAATCAAAATGTAACGATTTTTTTGCAAAAAAATGACATTTTTCACTTTCAGCTGTAAAATTTTGCAAAAAAACGACATCCATATATAAATTTTTTGCCAAATTTATTGTTCTACATGTCTTTGATAAAAAAAAAATGTTTGGGCAAAAAAAAAAAAAATGGTTTGGGTAAAAGTTATAGCGTTTACAAACTATGGTACAAAAAGGTGAATTTCCGCTTTATGAAACAGCTCTGATTTTCTGAGCACCTGTCATGATTCCTGAGGTTCTACAATGCCCAAACAGTAGAAAAACCCCACAAATGACCCCATTTCGGAAAGTAGACACCCTAAGGTATTCGCTGATGGGCATAGTGAGTTCATAGAACTTTTTATTTTTTGTCACAAGTTAGCGGAAAATGATGATGATTTATTATTATTTTTTTTTCTTACAAAGTCTCATATTCCACTAACTTGCGACAAAAAATAAAAAATTCTAGGAACTCACCATGCCCCTCACAGAATACCTTGGGGTGTCTTCTTTCAAAAATGGGGTCACTTGCGGCGTAGTTATACTGCCCTGGCAAATTAGGGGCCCATATGTGTGAGAAGTACCTTGCAATCAAAATCTGTAAAAAATGACCAGTGAAATCCGAAAGGTGCACTTTGGAATATGTGCCCCTTTGCCCACCTTGGCATCAAAAAAGTGTCACACATCTGGTATCGCCGTACTCAGAAGAAGTTGGGGAATGTGTTTTGGGGTGTCATTTTACATATACCCATGCTGGGTGAGAAAAATATCTTGGTCAAATGCCAACTTTGTATAAAAAAAATGTGAAAAGTTGTCTTTTGCCAAGATATTTCTCTCACCCAGCATGGGTATATGTAAAATGACACCCCAAAACACATTCCCCAACTTCTCCTGAGTACGGCGATACCAGATGTGTCACACTTTTTTGCTGCCAAGGTGGGCAAAGGGGCACATATTCCAAAGTGCACCTTTCGGGTTTCGCAGGCCATTTTTTACACATTTTGATTGCAAGGTACTTCTCACACATTTGGGCCCCTAAATTGCCAGGGCAGTATAACTACGCCACAAGTGACCCCATTTTGGAAAGAAGACACCCCAAGGTATTCCGTGAGGGGCACTGCGAGTTCCTAGAATTTATTTTTATTTTTTTGTCACAAGTTAGTGGAAAATGATGATTTTATTTCTCTCTTTTTTCCTTACAAAGTCTCATATTCCACTAACTTGCGACAAAAAAAAAAAAGAATTCTAGGAACTCGCCATGCCCCTCACGGAATACCTTGGGGTGTCTTCTTTCCAAAATGGGGTCACTTGTGGCGTAGTTATACTGCCCTGGCAATTTAGGGGCCCATATGTGTGAGAAGTACTTTGCAATCAAAATGTGTAAAAAATGGCCTGCGAAATCCGAAAGGTGCACTTTCGAATATGTGCCCCTTTGCCCACCTTGGCATCAAAAAAGTGTCACACATCTGGTATCGCCGTACTCAGAAGAAGTTGGGGAATGTGTTTTGGGGTGTCATTTTACATATACCCATGCTGGGTGAGAAAAATATCTTGGTCAAATGCCAACTTTGTATAAAAAAATGTGAAAAGTTGTCTTTTGCCAAGATATTTCTCTCACCCAGCATGGGTATATGTAAAATGACACCCCAAAACACATTCCCCAACTTCTCCTGAGTACGGCGATACCAGATGTGTCACACTTTTTTGCTGCCAAGGTGGGCAAAGGGGCACATATTCCAAAGTGCACCTTTCGGGTTTCGCAGGCCATTTTTTACACATTTTGATTGCAAGGTACTTCTCACACATTTGGGCCCCTAAATTGCCAGGGCAGTATAACTACGCCACAAGTGACCCCATTTTGGAAAGAAGACACCCCAAGGTATTCGGTGAGGGGCACTGCGAGTTCCTAGAATTTATTTTTATTTTTTTGTCACAGGTTAGTGGAAAATGATGATTTTTTTTTTCTCTTTTTTCCTTACAAAGTCTCATATTCCACTAACTTGCGACAAAAAAAAAAAAGAATTCTAGGAACTCGCCATGCCCCTCACGGAATACCTTGGGGTGTCTTCTTTCCAAAATGGGGTCACTTGTGGCGTAGTTATACTGCCCTGGCAATTTAGAGGCCCATATGTGTGAGAAGTACTTTGCAATCAAAATGTGTAAAAAATGGCCTGCGAAATCCGAAAGGTGCACTTTGGAATATGTGCCCCTTTGCCCACCTTGGCATCAAAAAAGTGTCACACATCTGGTATCGCCGTACTCAGGAGAAGTTGGGGAATGTGTTTTGGGGTGTCATTTTACATAAACCCATGCTGGGTGAGAGAAATATCTTGGCAAAAGACAACTTTTCCAATTTTTTTATACAAAGTTGGCATTTCACCAAGATATTTATCTCACCCAGCATGGGTATATGTAAAATGACACCCCAAAACACATTCCCCAACTTCTTCTGAGTACGGCGATACCAGATGTGTCACACTTTTTTGCAGCCTAGATGTGCAAAGGTGCCCAAATTCCTTTTAGGAGGGCATTTTTAGACATTTGGATCCCAGACTTCTTCTCACGCTTTAGGGCCCCTAAAAAGCCAGGGCAGTATAAATACCCCACATGTGACCCCACTTTGGAAAGAAGACACCCCAAGGTATCCAATGAGGGGCCTGGCAAGTTCATAGAATTTTTTTTTTTCCGCATAAGTTAGCGGAAATTGATTTTTTTTTGTTTTTTTCTCACAAAGTCTCACTTTCCGCTAACTTGGGACAAAAATTTAAATCTTTCATGGACTCAATATGCCCCTCAGCAAATACCTTGGGGTGTCTTCTTTCCAAAATGGAGTCAGTAGTGGGGTGTTTGTACTGCCCTGGCATTTGAGGGTCTCCGCAATCATTACATGTATGGCCAGTATTAGGAGTTTCTGCTATTCTCCTTATATTGAGCATACAGGTAATTCAGCCTCTGGGCTGAAAGAAAAAAATGAACGGCACAGATTTCTTCATTCGCATCGATCAATGTGGATGAAAAAATCTCTGCCAAAAAAAAAAATGGAGGGGAAAGGCGTCTGCCAGGACATAGGAGCTCCGCCCTACATCCATACCCACTTAGCTCGTATGCCCTGGCAAACCAGATTTCTCCATTCGCATCAATCGATGTGGATGAATAAATCATTGTCGGGATTTTTTTTATTTATTTTTTATATATATATACAGTCATGTGAAAAAATTAGGACACCCTTTGAAAGCATGTGGTTTTTTGTAACATTTTTAATAAAAGGTTATTTCATCTCCGTTTCAACAATACAGAGAGATTAAAGTAATCCAACTAAACAAAGAAAACTGAAGAAAAGTCTTTTCAAGATCTTCTGTAAATGTAATTCTACAAAAATGCCTATTCTAACTGAGGAAAAAGATAGGACACCCTCACATGTATTCCCTCTTAAATTGGCTCAGATCTCACACAGGTATATCACACCAGGTGCACATAATTAGTAGATCGTTACTCTGCATGTTGAATGAGGCTTGCCCTATTTAAACCTCAGACATTTAGTTTGGTGTGCTCCTGACTGTTGAAGTGAGAGTGAGCACCATGGTGAGACCAAAAGAGCTGTCAGAGGACTTCAGAAAAAAGATTGTAGCAGCCTATGAGTCTGGGAAGGGATTTAAAAAGATCTCAAAAGATTTTGAAATCAGCCATTCCACTGTCCGGAAGATAGTCTACAAGTGGAGGGCTTTCAAAACAACTGCCAACATGCCCAGGACTGGTCGCCCCAGCAAGTTCACCCCAAGAGCAGACCGCAAGATGCTAAAAGAGGTCTCCAAAAACCCTAAAGTGTCATCTCGAGAACTAC
The DNA here is from genome assembly GCF_014858855.1 of Bufo gargarizans. Classification (NCBI taxonomy): domain Eukaryota; kingdom Metazoa; phylum Chordata; class Amphibia; order Anura; family Bufonidae; genus Bufo; species Bufo gargarizans. Next base: position 233,717,324 of record NC_058084.1, read on the forward strand.
AGCAGGCTCTGGCTACTGTTGATGTAGAAGTACATGCCTCTACAATCAGAAAGAGACTGTACAAGTTTAACTTGCATGGGAGGTGTGCAAGGAGGAAACCTTTGCTTTCCAAGAGAAACATCGAGGCCAGACTGACATTTGCCAGAGATAAAGTTGACAAAGACCAGGACTTCTGGAATAATGTTCTTTGGACAGATGAGTCCAAAATTGAATTATTTGGACACAACAGCAGAGGACATGTTTGGCGTAAACCAAACACAGCATTCCAAGAAAAGAACCTCATACCAACTGTGAAGCATGGAGGTGGAAGTGTCATGGTTTGGGGCTGCTTTGCTGCAGCAGGACCTGGTCAGCTCACCATCATAGAATCCACGATGAATTCTACTGTGTATCAGAAGGTGCTTGAAGAACATGTGAGACCATCAGTTAGAAAATTAAAGCTGAAGCGGAACTGGACCATGCAACATGACAATGACCCAAAACATACTAGTAAATCAACCAAAGATTGGCTGAAAAAGAAGAAATGGAGAGTCCTGGAATGGCCAAGTCAAAGTCCAGATTTGAATCCCATTGAAATGCTGTGGGGTGACTTGAAAAGGGCTGTACGTGCAAGAAACCCCTCAAACATCTCACAGCTGAAAAAGTTCTGCATTGAGGAGTGGGGTAAAATTTCCTCAGACCGATGTCGAAGACTGGTAGATGGCTACAAGAACCGTCTCACTGCAGATATTTCAGCCACAGGAGGTAACACTCGCTATTAGGGGCAAGGGTGTCCTATCTTTTTCCTCAGTTAGAATAGGCATTTTTGTAGAATGACATTTACAGAAGATCTTGAAAAGACTTTTCTTCAGTTTTCTTTGTTTAGTCGGATTACTTTAATCTCTGTGTATTGTTGAAACGGAGATGAAATAACCATTTATTAAAAATGTTACAAAAAACCACATGCTTTCAAAGGGTGTCCTAATTTTTTCACATGACTGTATATATATATATATATATATATATATACAAAGTGTTTGCCAAAGCATAGGAACGCCGCCTCCTCCTCAGCTCGTATGCCTTGGCAAACGTATCTGTCACTGCAGTGGAGAAAATCCCGTCTTGCAGCGCCGCATACACCGACTTGCGTATAATCTGACAGCAGCGCAATGCTTCTGTCAGAATGCACATCGGTGCTGCAGCTAGTAGATCGGTTGGTCCACCTGGAAGGTAAAAAAAGAAAAAAAAAAAAAAGAAAAAACCAGGCCACAACGCAATAATTTTATTAACTTTGGAACAGAACATGTAAACTTTAACTTTTTGAACTAAACATTAACGTGTTTGCTTACTGTTTTTTTTTTTTTTACCTTTTTTTTATAGAACAAACCTCTCCTTCCCCATGGGTCAATGTGCAAAGCGCAAATCGCCCAAACATGTGGCGAAGTGCGTTATGCACTTTGTCCCATGTGAAAGGAGACGTTTGCAGCAGCTGTGAGTGAATGGGCCCTAATAGCCCTGTCCTGGTGAGATGATCCCTATGCTAGGTGTACCTGTGTGTGGTACTTCCGGAAACACTCCCCTAAGCATAGGGCAGGGTGGTCAGGACAGTCAGGACAGAAATAGCGGGTGTCACGCCTTATTCCACTCCTGCTACAGACACGACATCTTTTTCGGGGTGATGGGTGGGTTGAGGTACCAGCAACGACATTGGGGAAATGTCGATCGTGTAGACGGCTAACTACACTGGTGGATGGGGCCACGGAACCTCCTGGATACAGGAGGTTCTCGATGATCTCTTCCTGAAATTTGAGGAAGGATCCAGTTCTCCCAGCCTTACTGTAGAGAACAAAACTATTGTACAGAGCCAATTGAATTAAATATACAGACACCTTCTTATACCAGCGTCTGGTTCTGCGGGAAACTAAATACGGAGACAACATCTGGTCATTGAAGTCCACCCCTCCCATGTGAAGGTTATAGTCGTAGACTGAGAGGGGCTTTTCAATGACACGGGTTGCTCGCTCAATTTGCATTGTCGTGTCAGCGTGAATGGAGGAGAGCATGTAAAAGTCACGCCTGTCTCTCCATTTCACCGCGAGCAGTTCTTCGTTACACAGTGCGGCCCTCTGCCCCCTTGCAAGACGGGTGCTAACGAGCAGTTGGGGGAAGCCCGCGCGACTAGTTTGCGCGGTACCACAGGCGCCAATCCGTTCTAGAAACAAATGCCTAAAGAGGGCCACACTTGTGTAAAAATTGTCCACATAAAGATGGTACCCCTTGCCGAATAAGGGTGACACCAAGTCCCAGACTATCTTCCCACTGCTCCCCAGGTAGTCAGGGCAACCGACCGGCTCCAGGGTCTGATCTTTTCCCTCATAGACATGAAATTTGTGGGTATAGCCTGTGGCCCTTTCACAGAGCTTATACAATTTGACCCCATACTGGGCGCGCTTGCTTGGGATGTATTGTTTGAAGCCAAGGCGCCCGGTAAAATGTATAAGGGACTCGTCTACACAGATGTTTTGCTCTGGGGTATACATATCTGCAAATTTCAGGTTGAAATGGTCTATGAGGGGCCGAATTTTGTGGAGCCGGTCAAAAGCAGGGTGGCCTCTGGGACGGGAGGTGCTGTTATCACTAAAGTGCAGGAAACGCAGGATGGTCTCAAATCGTGTCCTGGACATAGCAGCAGAGAACATGGGCATGTGATGAATCGGGTTCGTGGACCAATATGACCGCAATTCATGCTTTTTAGTTAGACCCATGTTGAGGAGGAGGCCCAAAAAAGTTTTAAATTTCAGAAACTTGGACTGGTTTCCACCGGAAAGGCTGGGCATAAAAGCTTCCCGGGTTAGCGGTGATAAATTGTGTGGCATACCGGTTTGTCTCTGCCACAACTAAGTCTAAGGGCTCCGCAGTCAAGAACAGCTCAAAAAATCCCAGGGCCGAACCGATCTGAGCTGTCTCAACCCGAACTCCAGACTGGGCGGTGAAAGGGGGAACTACAGGTGTGGCTGAAGTTGGGGACTGCCAATCAGGGTTTGCCAGCACCTCTGGGATTCTAGGGGCTCTACGGGCACGTCTTTGCGGTGGCTGCGACGGGGTCACTACTGCACGTGCCACCGTACCAGCTTCAACTGCCCTTCTGGTGCTCGCTACTTCACCATGTTCTACGGCAGTGCTGGTACTAGGTCCAGGAAGGGCTGGGCTGCTGGTGTATGCCTCACCACGTAATCCGACAGCACCAGCCCCACTCTGCTGCTCTTGAAGCGGATCCTGCGCAACCTGCGGTCTAGCGTCACGGGGCCGGGTACGCCTGCTGCTATCAGGGACCTCAGCTTTCTACAGGTTCGTATTCTGACCCGCTGGATTCATCAGATGAGGGTTCCCACTCCTAATCCGACTGGGTCAGAAGCCTGTAGGCCTCTTCAGAGGAATACCCCCTGTTTGACATGTGAGCAACTAAATTTAGGGGTATTCCCTGAGACTACCCAAGAAAAAAAAAAGCAAGCCTGTCTTACAAAGAGGAGGCTAGCAAAGTACCGGAGGCCGCTGCGGTTGATAAAAAATATCAAAACTGATTTTTTTATCGCCGCAGTGCGTGTAAAGTGAATGTGCAGCGATCAAAGTGAATGTGCAGCGATCAAAAAAAAAATTTTTTTTTTTGTCACTGCGGTGGGGCGGGCGTGGGCGAACGCACGTGTGGCGACCGATCAGGCCTGATCGGACAAACACTGCGTTTTGGGTGGAGGGAGAACTAAAGTGACACTAATACAATTATAGATCTGACCGTGATCAGTTTTGATCACTTCCAGATACTATAAAAGTACAAATGCTGATTAGCGATACGCTAATCAGCGAATAACGGACTGCGGTGGGCTGGGCACTAACCGATCCATAAACTACCTAACCAAGGGGCCTAAACTATACTGAAACCTAACGGTCAATACCAGTGAAAAAAAAAAGTGACAGTTTGCACTGATCACTTTTTTCCTTTCACTAGTGATTGACAGGGGCAAGAAGGGGGTGATCAAAGGGTTAATAGGGGTGATCTGGGGGCTAAGTGTGGTGTAGTGGGTACTCACAGTGATGTGTGCTCCTCTGCTGGAACCAACCGACCAAAAGAAGGAGCAGAGGAGCACAGCAGCCATATAACCCCATCATATTTACTAATATGATGGGTTAAATGGCTGCTGATTGGTTTTTTTAAAAATCAGCAACCTGCCAGCCAATGATCGCGGCAGGTTGCTGACGAAATACTCTGCTGCGAAATGCCGGCCCGCGATGCGCATGCGCGGGCCGGCTGTGACGTAATCTCGCGTCTCGCGAGATGACGCGCCGATGCGTCCAGGAGGAACAAATCAACCACCTCCCGGACGCATCGGCGCGTTAGGCGGTCGGGAGGTGGTTAAAAAATGTATCGCGGTAACGATATATACCGCAATAAATACCCGTTTAAAAGAAGAAAACACACAAGGAGACGTTATACTGTATGGGGGGCCACAAGGAGACGTTATACCGTATGGGGGCAGCCACAAGGAGACGTTATACTGTATGGGGGCAGCCACAAGGAGACGTTATACTGTATGGGGGCAGCCACAAGGAGATGTTATACCGTATGGGGGGCAGCCACAAGGAGACGTTATACCAAATGGGGGCGGCCACAAGGAGAGGTTATACCGTATGGGGGCAGCCACAAGGAGACGTTACACTGTATGGGGCAGCCACAAGGAGGCGTTACACTGTATGGGGGGCCACAAGGAGGCGTTACACTGTATGGGGGGCCACAAGGAGGCGTTACACTGTATGGGGGGCCACAAGGAGGCATTACGCTGTATGGGGGCCACAAGGATGCGTTACACTGTATGGGGGGCCACAAGAAGGCGTTACACTGTATGGGGGGCCACAAGGAGGCGTTACACTGTATGGGGGGCCACAAGGAGGCATTATAAGGTCTTGTGGCCACAGGCCACCATACATGCAGTAATACTTTGCGATATACCTTTCCTGCGGCTGCCTCGCTTGTGTGCTCCGATTCTGACATCAGATGCCGGTGGGCGGAGATTTGAATATGGGAGCAAGGAGGAGGGAGAGCCGGGTGGCCACTGCGGGAAGTAGTAAGTTTATAATTTCGTCATCAGACAGAGCACACTAGTGAGGCAGCCGCAGGAAAAGTCTCTCCAGAGACACCAGTACTCACACAGGGGATCGCCACATATACAATAGAGCCGGCACTGGTGGGTGACGACGGTGATGATGTCAGATGGTGGGTGGAGACTTGACTAAGGGAGGCGGAGCAAGAAGGAGCCAGGCCAGGAGCGAGAGGAAGTAATGTTACCCAGCGGAAGCGCTATGCAAGGTGCAGGGGTGGGCGGGCGCACGTTTAGAAGCGGTCAGCGCACAATGTGCGCTGACCGCTTTCATGACGTCACAAAATACTGCGGTATTTTGGAAACAGCGATATCGTCGTTTTTTTTAATACCGCGGTATATCGTGATACCGGTATATCGCCCAACCCTATACAAAACTGAGGGGTCAGCTGTAGCGTTTAAAGATCACAAAAGGCTTAATAAAATCTGCAAAAAGGAGATAAAATTAGCAAAGATACAAAACAAACAGCAGGTAGAAAAAGAAAGCAAAACAAATCCCCAAAAAGTTTTTTCAATATATAAATGCTAAAAAACCTAGGTCTGAGCAGGTAGGGCCCCTAAATAATGGTAAAGGGGGGGGGGGGGGTAGTCACTGAAGATAAGATAAAGGCAGAGTTCCTAAATATTTTTTTTTTAGCTCTGTATATACAAAAGAAGAGAAAGAAGCTGATATCTGTGGCGCCGGGGCTATTAGTACATCCAGTGATATACTCAATTGGCTAACTGTAGATATAATCCAAGAGAAGTTAAATAAGGTAAATGTGAACAAAACTCTGGGTCCAGATGGATTACACCCAAGAGTGCTTAAAGAGCTCAGTTCAGTCATTGCTGCGCCCCGGTTTATAATTTTTAAGTATTCTATAGGGACTGGTACAGTGCCAAGTGATTAGTGCAAGGCAAACATGGTGCCCATATTCAAAAAAGGATCAAGGTCCTCCACAGGTAATTATAGACCAGTTAGTTTAACTTCTGTTGTGGGAAAAATGTTTGAAGGACTCTTAAGGGACTGTATACAGGAGTATGTGACTATAAATAACATTATCAGTGATAACCAGCATGGGTTTACCAAGGACAGAAGTTGTCAGACTAACCTGATTTGTTTTTATGAGGAGGTGAGTAGTAGCCTGGACAAAGGAGCGGCTGTGGATGTAGTGTTTCTACATAGACGTCCCTCATAGACGCTTAATGAGTAAAGGTCTATTGGCTTGGAAAGTATAGTTAGTAATTGGATTGAAAACTGGCTGAAGGACAGTGTCCAGAGAGTTGTGGTCAAATATTTATATTCAGAATGGTCCCAGGTTATAAGAGGTACACCCCAAGGTTCAGTGCTGGGCCCTTTATTATTTAATTTATTTATTAATGATATTGAGGATGGGTCTAAAAGCACCATATCTATTTTTGCAGATGACACTAAGCTGTGTAGAACTGTACGGTGTATGGAAGATGTCCACAAACTACAAGCTGAATTGAACACTCAGTGATTGGGCATCAACTTAGCAAATGAGGTTCAATGTGGACAAATGTAAAGTTATGCATCTTGGTAGTAATAATCTCTGTGCTTCATATGTCCTAGGTGATGTAGCACTGGGAGAGTCACTTATAAAGAAGGATTTGGGTGTCCTTGTGGATGGTAGATTAAATTACAGCATACCATGTCAATCGGCTGCTTCTAAGGCCACCAGGATATTGTCATGCATTAAATAAGGCATGGACTCGAAGGGGGCAGGGATGTAATACTACCACTTTACAAAGCGCTGGTGGCAGTCTCATCTGGAATATTCAGCCCAGTTCTGGGCACCAGACCATAGAAGGGATGCACTGCAGCTGGAAAGAGTACAGAGGAGAGTGACTAAAATGATAAGGGGCATGGAGGGTCTTAGTTATAAAGAAAGATTAAAAGAATTTAATTTATTTAGTCTTGAGAAGAGACGTCTAAGGGGGGGGGGGGGGGGGGGGACATGATTAACCTATACAAGTATATGAATGGGCCATACAAAAAATATGGCTAACAGCTGTTCCATGTAAAATGTGCTCAAAAGACAAGGGGGCACTGCCTCTGATTGAAGAAGAGAAAGTTCAGTCTCCAGAAGCGTCAAAGCTTCTTTACTGTAAGAACTGTGAATCTGTGTAATAGAGTTCCTCAGGACGTGGTCACAGTAGGAACAGTGGACATTTTCAAAAAGGGTTCAGACAAATTCTTAAAAGTTAAAAACATTAAGGCCTCATGACAATGACAGTTGTTGTGTTCCGTTCCGCAAAATGGGGTTCCGTTGTTCCGTGATCCGTTTCCGTGTGTCTTCCTTTATTTTTGGAGGACATAAAGGAAGGTAAAAAAAAGTTTAAGACAGGTTTGCCATGCAAATGATAGGAATAAAGCAGACGCGGATGACAATTTTGTGTGCCTCCGCATTTTTTAGCGGTCCCATTGACTTGAATGGATCCGCGAACCGTTTTCCGCAGACAAGAATAGGACAGGTTATATTTTTTCTACAGACTGGAACCACGGATCTCGGACGCGGATGGCAAACGGTGCACTATCCACATTTTCAACAGCTCCATAGAAATAAATGGGTCCGCATCTGAAATGCTAAAATCGACAAACAACGGTAGTGTGCATGAGGCCTAATGCTTATGAGAACGTGTAAAAATCCGAGTCTCACTTCCTTCTGGGATTCGCGTCACCACCTATCCCTTGGTTGAACTTGATGGACGTTTCTTTTTCAACTGTATTAACTATGTACGTAACTATGTTTTTTAAACTGTACATGGTCGTGTCTTGCCAGATCCTTTCAGGTGGGGTGTACCTACATATATTGCCTATACATTTGTTCTCTATCAGACTGTGGGTTGGTCTGTTGGTGGTGCACCCCCTTTCCATACACCCAGTCGTGGTGAGCAACCATACTTTTATGCCTCTATCCTTATTGGAACGTGTGATTGAACACCTCTAAAATTGTATTTATTCTCAGGGGTGTTTTGTGCTTTCACATGTGAAGGGGCTAGTAAATTTCAAATAAAATTTAGGAGACAAAAATTACATTATAATATATTAGCTACCACTAATGGATAAAAAAACATGCACAGAAAACTGAGCACTGTGATCAGTAATAAATGTTGGGTGTAGGACACACGCAAGCCGATGTTTTGATGTTTTTTGTGTCCGTGTGTCCAAAAACTGTGGTATAAAAATTACCACAGTAAAAATGTATTACACCAGCTAAAACTCTCTTTCGAAATAAATAATATATATATATATATATATATATATATATATATATATACAGGTCCTTCTCAAAAAATTAGCATATTGTGATAAAGTTCATTATTTTCTGTAATGTACTGATAAACATTAGACTTTCATATATTTTAGATTCATTACACACCAACTGAAGTAGTTCAAGCCTTTTATTGTTTTAATATTGATGATTTTGGCATACAGCTCATGAAAACCCAAAATTCCTATCTCAAAAAATTAGCATATCATGAAAAGGTTCTCTAAACGAGCTATTAACCTAATCATCTGAATCAACTAATTAACTCTAAACACCTGCAAAAGATTCCTGAGGCTTTTAAAAACTCCCAGCCTGGTTCATTACTCAAAACCGCAATCATGGGTAAGACTGCCGACCTGACTGCTGTCCAGAAGGCCATCATTGACACCCTCAAGCAAGAGGGTAAGACACAGAAAGAAATTTCTGAAAGAATAGGCTGTTCCCAGAGTGCTGTATCAAGGCACCTCAGTGGGAAGTCTGTGGGAAGGAAAAAGTGTGGCAGAAAACGCTGCACAACGAGAAGAGGTGACCGGACCCTGAAGAAGATTGTGGAGAAGGACCGATTCCAGACCTTGGGGGACCTGCGGAGGCAGTGGACTGAGTCTGGAGTAGAAACATCCAGAGCCCCCGTGTCCAGGCGTGTGCAGGAAATGGGCTACAGGTGCCGCATTCCCCAGGTCAAGCCACTTTTGAACCAGAAACAGCGGCAGAAGCGCCTGACCTGGGCTACAGAGAAGCAGCACTGGACTGTTGCTCAGTGGTCCAAAGTACTTTTTTCGGATGAAAGCAAATTTTGCATGTCATTCGGAAATCAAGGTGCCAGAGTCTGGAGGAAGACTGGGGAGAGGGAAATGCCAAAATGCCTGAAGTCCGGTGTCAAGTACCCACAGTCAGCGATGGTCTGGGGTGCCATGTCAGCTGCTGGTGTTGGTCCACTGTGTTTTATCAAGGGCAGGGTCAATGCAGCCGCTATCAGGAGATTGTGGAGCACTTCATGCTTCCATCTGCTGAAAAGCTTTATGGAGATGAAGATTTCATTTTTCAGCACGACCTGGCACCTGCTCACAGTGCCAACACCACTGGTAAATGGTTTACTGACCATGGTATTACTGGGCTCAACTGGCCTGCCAACTCTCCTGACCTGAACCCCATAGAGAATCTGTGGGATATTGGGAAGAGAAAGTTGAGAGACGCAAGACCCAACACTCTGGATGAGCTTAAGGCCGCTATCGAAGCATCCTGGGCCTCCATAACACCTCAGCAGTGCCACAGGCTGATTGCCTCCATGCCACGCCGCAGTGAAGCCTCCTGGGCCTCCATAACACCTCAGCAGTGCCACAGGCTGATTGCCTCCATGCCACGCCGCATTGAAGCATCCTGGGCCTCCATAACACCTCAGCAGTGCCACAGGCTGAATGCCTCCATGCCATGCCGCATTGAAGCAGTCATTTCTGCAAAAGGATTCCCGATCAAGTATTGAGTGCATAACTGAACATAATTATTTGAAGGTTGACTTTTTTTGTATTAAAAACACTTTTATTTTATTGGTCGGATGAAATATGCTAATTTTTTGAGATAGGAAATTTGGGTTTTCATGAGCTGTAGCCAAAATCATCAATATTAAAACAATAAAAGGCTTGAACTACTTCAGTTGGTATGTAATGAATCTAAAATATATGAAAGTCTAATGTTTATCAGTACATTACAGAAAATAATGAACTTTATCACAATATGCTAATTTTTTTAGAAGGACCTGTATATGTCCCTAGCTATTTTTTTTTATATAAAAAAAGAGCACTGATCGGATAAGAAAAAAAAGACTCCTGTGCCAAAAACTGAGCACGGGTGCTCAATAGGCATGTACTCACTAATCAGCGCTTGGCAGTCACAGCTCTCACACAGAAAAATTTGTGCAAAACTGGAAAAGCCACACACAAAAAAAAATGTGCTAAAGGGACAGGTATTGGAATAGATTAGCCTGGATTGCCTAAACTTGGGGTGAAATAAGCTCTGGCTTATTCAACATCAGTCACCCCTGTCAAAGGGTAAATCTATTCAATACTTTCTGAATTACACAAATTTAAATTATTACCTCTAACCCATATGTTACTGTGGATTTGTTAGGTACAGTAAAAATGTTTGGTATGCATTAGTGAATACCGTATGTCACTAGTGGCAGGGTCAGGTGATGCAGTAAAAGAAAAACCTTTGTTTAATCCTTTTGAGCGGTGAGTATCTAAACTATGAGTTTGGCAGGCCTCTTCTTGAAGCAATGTTGTATCTAGGTTTTCTAGGGCACAGCTTTAATTGATAAATACTCAAAAAAAATTCTGTCTGGGCACTCAAATGGCCCAAGATGCATCGTCAAAATTCTTGTATTGTCTAATCTATATCTACACAATGTAGGACAGGTACAGAAAACAACATCCCTTGGCTACAACAATTAAGAAATTACCTAAGCGGATTGGTGAACTCTTGCTTTCAAAATAAACCTAGAGAAAATACAATTGCCGCAGGGAAAAGATCATCTTAGAGATTATTTAAGTCCACTTTTATACTTGAAAAGGGACTATGAACTAAACTCGCAGATTTCGTCCTCGTCTACAGGTCACAGTACACTGGTATATGCCGTCACCACCTCTGCCAAGTCTGGATCCAACCTTAAAATTGGCTAGTATCTGAGAAGGGTCTTATTCACTTATGCATCTTAACTTACCAATACATTTTACTTGTTTACAGTTATCATTTTCTTGTAATTTCGCAGACAGTCTATCTTGTTTGTTTTGCTGTACTATAAGCCCTCCTCAAGGGTTTATCCAGGTAACCTCTAGATATGAATGTCTAAAAAATGTATTGCACGTCGATTCGAAATCTTTTGACGTACTGTTCTGTCTAGCTCTTAAATACTAGCCTACTGCTATTTCTTTTTTTGAAGTATGAGGATGCCAATTCTCCCAATGTAAAAAATGATTTGTGGCTGTAAGCTTCCTGAAGATATTTGTGAGCATGCGACCACCAGGATATTTTTATTTTTAAATCTTCTTAAAATCTCTATATCATTATTATTGAAAACATGTACAAAATCAACAAAAAGGTGTATTTATGTTCCTCCCAGAAAATGTCATCAATATAATAGCCCCAAAATAAAACTTATATGCGTATAAAAACTCAATTCCTCTGTAAATACATGTTAATCTTCTCACCACCCAAAAATAAATTTACATAAGTTGGTGCACAAACTGTACCCATTGCAGTACTTTTTATGTGGTGTTAAAACAAACTGATGTTAATTCTGAAAAGTGAAACCTTTTGTGCCAAATATGGTTTTAACACTCGTAGGCCCAGTGGGTGTTATATGTCGCTTCACAATGACTCCACATCCGAGCTATCACTCAGAAAGAGTGATTTCACAGATCTTGGTGGTATGGTCTTATGTAGGATGGTAGACTGCTGACAAAAGGTTTTAGAATTGCAGCCATATACATGCCTAACCCCTAAGTAAAATAATCATAATCCAAGACAATTTGTAGCCTGGAATCGGGTGTTGATTCTTATTCACTTTTGGTGGTACATAAAAAGCCACAATAGTTAGACTGGAATTATATATAAACTTCCATTCATCATCAGATACAAGGTTCTCTCTTTTTCTCTGCTACATCAATAATTTTGGTTTTGCTATATAATTTTCAGATGCATTTGGTGGGGGGAATATATGTTCCTCTGTCTTGTAATCTTAGTGTCAGGACTCAAACCCAGGGACTCCTGTGTCCCAGGCATTAGCTCTTGCAAATGATCTATTCTGCTTTCTGGACAGCTCCTGTGCTGAACTTATGCCTAGTTTCTGTGCCTTTAGTTTCGGTTCCCGCCTCCCTCGTTTGCTCCACCCTGTTCCATGATTGAATATCCTATTTAAGCCCAGCCTTGCACTTCCTGCCTTACAAGATTATTGTGCTCCTAGCCTGTAATCAAGCTAGTTTCTACTGCTTGCCGACGTTATCCTGTGCATCGACCACTAGCTTCCTTCTGACTACGGTATTGGCCTTCTCCTGCTTGCTGACATTATCCTGTGCATCGACCACTGGCTTCCTTCTGACTACGTTACCCCAGGTAGTTGCTATAAAGACTCGGAACCAGACCCAGACCGTTACACTTAGAAACACATTTACATAGTCAGATCTTGTACTACCGTATTTGCGCCATTATGACTAGGTTTTATAAAATCTTAATTTTCCTTCAGTTCGAGGAGAGCTTGCTACTCGTCCTGACAAATTTGATATTTTATTTTTATTAGGTTTTATTTTTTCAAGATCTTGACTTACTAAACTCACAAAAGTTGCTATCTGTTGATAATGGAAAAAAGGTAGGTCTCAACTTTGAATCTGGTTTGAGTGATGTCAGGGAAGGATCAATTTAATAAAAAAAAAACTTAATTTTCTAATTCTAAATCCTCTAAAGTTTCTATTGCTTTCCTTTCTTTATACTGTAGTCATTTAATGTTGCAAATTTTTTACACTCTATGTGAGGTCTGTTTTACACTGGTGTTAATGGTTTTGGCAGTTATGGATCCGGCAGGCTGTACCCCTACCGGAAATATTAATGCCAGTGTGAAAAAAGGCCTAAGAAAATTTATGTGCAAATAGATTGATCTATTCATTGGATTAAAAATGTCAAACAAACATGCAGGTGTACAAGTAAAGCCTTTACATAAAAAGGAAAGCTGGAAACATGTGAGAGCATGAGAAGGTTTATACCCTAAGTGGATTATTTTACAAAACATCTCCTGGTTGGGATCCATTCTGTTTGATATTCTAACTCCAGCTGTTCCAAACTTTTGGCTTCATTCCTGGCTGTCCCAAAAAGAGGGCCGCACAAGTAGTACTGATGTTCGAATGGTTCACTGATACAGGTAATAGATAAGATAAAGGTAATAATGGATTTGAACCCATATTGGCATTTAATACTGGCAGAGAATGGATTTTATTCCAAGACACGGAGGCTCCTATTGCTTTATCTTCCTTTACTGACAACCACAGCAGCAAAGAAAAAATGGAATACATTAACATATTGCCATGGCAACTGACCCTCCCCACACAGCAGACCCTATAAATGTCCACCAGTCCTCCTAACTTCCTCTTTCTTTGCTGCTGCCACAGCTAAGTATACTCTTATCTTGCAGCATCTATTTCAAGTATTGTATTTCATTTTGGGCTTGTTTTTTCACCATTAGTCTTGTTGTTGCCTAGGGGGGACATTTATTTGTATTAGGTATCTCCTATATAGGTTTTTTCTTTTAGGTTTTATCTTTATTTACTGATTTCCTCATCTGGTTCCCTCTGCCTTCCCGCTCCTGTCTCCCTTCTGGAAGCGTGTTCGGGGGTCGTAGGGGTTAATTTCTGGTCCCTTTTTTCTCCTGGTGCGGCGTCCCTGCTTCCCCCCGTCTCCCCCCTCTCTTCCTGGTGAGCGCCCGCTCCGTTTTATCGCTTACCGCTTGCCTTCCCTGTATCCAGCCGGTGCCTGGTGCTGGGCCGCAATCTCGTGGGACTTCGGCCGCCGGAGTTCTCGGCGGCCATTTTCTTGTAGTCTTTTCTTCGTCTGCCTATTTTCCCTCTGGCGCGGCGGTCTCTCTTCCGGCTGTTGCCACGCCCACTTCCGCCCAGCGCCAGTTCCGTTCTACTCCGTCTCTGCGCGCACACTAGCTGGGTGACTACCCTCTGTGTGCCTCCGGTCCTCTTGTTCTATTGCGGTTAGGCAAGTTTTCACCCCCCCCCCTTTTGTGCTGGCCTGCCTTATAGTTACCAGACCCATCTGATTTTTGCTGGCCACTGTCTGGGCATATATCTATACCGTTCTACAACATCATGTCTCATTCTGGGCATCCCTCACAGGCGGGTGAGACAGGGAGAGACGCACTGATCTCTTCTCCTGCACCTGCAGCTGCTGGCACCGCATTCTCTGCGGAGGCTTTTCAGCGGTCCGTCTCTGAAGCCATCATGGCTGCTATGGGGTCAGTTACCAACACCCTCACTAGGTCTATTTCTGATGCCCTTTCAGCACGCTCTAGTGTCTCTAGTGACACATTACAAGCTGAAGTACCTATACCTCACGCCTCCAGAACCACTGTGATTGGTGAGTCCAATGCCACCCAAGAGAGCGCGTTATCGCGCAAAAGAGCCTCATCCCACCGGGCAGAACGGGCGCGGAATTGGAAGTGTGCGAGAACGCACCCTGAGCTAGAGATCGACTCTGAGGTTGACTCTGATGAGGAGGTGAGATTTGAGGACATGGTTTTCCCTGAAGACGAGCTGTCCGATTCTGCCCCTGCCGACCTTGTTTCGGCTCCCACCCCGACGCCTCCGGGCGCTTCGTCCTCTGACGGTATACAGGGGCCTTCGGGCGTCCTAACCGACCCTCTTGGAGAACCTCTCTTTGATCCCGACAGTCTCCACCACCCGAGATCTGCCGAATGGCTGCCCATTGATCATGTGGCACAATACCTAGAGGCCCGGGTGCGTTGCCCTCTGTCTAAAGAGGCTCGCAACAAGATGAAAGCGGAATGCCCTAGACCTATCGTGGCGAATAAGGTTTGTGAGACCCCGTCGGTGGATCCTAAAATGATCCAATTCTTATCAAAATCAGGGTGGAACCCCAGAAGGGGCTTGGAATTGGCCTTAAAAGCGTGCCAGGACAAACTCCTGGATGTTTTCGGCCCACTGGCCAAAATCTTTGAGATGGCTGAGGTCGCCAGAGAGTCCAACACATCTGTGGATCCGGAGGAACTCCATGGGTGGATACAAAGGGCCATCTGTATAGCAGGCAACGTGAACAGTTCCCTGTCTATTGAACGCCGTAAGGCTATTTTATTTAAGATTGAGCCTAAATTAGTGAACTTGTCCCTCACTGAGGCCGGAAGTGCTGCGCAGGGTCTCCTGTTCGGAGATTCCTTTATTAAGGATATGGGGAAATTCGTTGGAGCCTTTACGGCTCTTGACAAGGCCCAATCTTCCATGAGGAAGGTATTCCCAGGGACGTTTTTCCTCAAGGGCCGGCAAATTCAGGGGCCTTTCTGCCGGCCGCTCCTCCTTCCATGCCCTCCTTCACGTCGGACGGCTGGGTGTTAGCCACTATCCAGGGTTTCCAGCTAGAACTGGTTCAGTCCCCTTATCATCTCCCTGCTTCCCCTCCTATTCCAGCTTCCCGGGCTGCGTCACTAGCCATAGACAAGGAACTCACAGACCTCTTCCTCAAGAGCACAATCAAGTTGGTTCCGCACCCTTCGGTGGGTCTGCTCAGCAGTATTTTCCTTGTTCGAAAGAAAGGGGGGCAGATGTGCCCCGTCATAAACCTCAAACCTCTGAACAGATTTGCTTGCTACAGGCACTTCAAAATGGAGGGTATTCACCTACTCAGAGATCTCCTTCTTCAAGGGGATTGGATGGTGAAGTTAGATCTGAAGGATGCCTATCTCACTGTCCCGGTGGCGGCGCCATCCAGGGATCTCCTCCGCTTCCTATGGAAGGATCAGGTTTGGCGTTTCACCTGTCTCCCCTTCGGGCTGTCCTCGGCCCCCTGGTGCTTCACCAAGGTCATGCGCCCGGTGGTAGCTTGGCTCCGCAGTCGCGGAATCAGGTTGATCATCTACCTGAACGACCTCTTTCTAATGGCCCAGGACCCCGCTGTTCTCCGCTCGCAGTTACAGGTAAGTATGAACCTCCTATCCCGTTTCGGTTTCCTCATCAACTATGAGAAGTCGTCCCTGGACCCCTCCAGAGTTATGGAATTCCTCGGCTTCTCTGTGGATTCCGTCTCAGAGACTCTCAGCCTCCCTCTGGCGAAACTCCTGTCCATACGCAAGGAGCTACGCAAGACGCTAGCTGTTCCTCGGATTACGCTTCCCCACCTGGCGCGGATTATAGGACTCCTCTCCTATTCCATTCAAGCGGTGTTTCCGGCTCCTCTCCATTACCGGGCTCTTCAGCGATTGAAGCACGCTCACCTTCAGTCCGGGGCTTCATACGCGGATACGATCTCGCTGGATTCCGAGACTCGGGACGAGTTGCGTTGGTGGATCCCGAACCTTCAGGCGTGGAATGGGAAGGCGATTTGCGGTCCTCGTCCGGATTTCACCATTGACTCCGACGCCAGCCTGCTCGGGTGGGGGGCCCACTGCGGCGGAGTTTCCACTGGAGGTCCCTGGTCTCAAGAGGAGGCCTCACTCCATATCAACGCCCTGGAGCTCCTGGACGGCTCTTTTGCCATCCGCAGTTTAGCCAAGAACAGTGCCAGTGCCTGCATTCGCCTACGCATGGACAACGTATCGGCTGTCCGATATGTCAACTCCATGGGAGGTACCCATTCGAGCATGTTATCTCACTTGGCCAAGGAGTTCTGGTCCTTCTGTCTCAACCAGCAGGTTACGGTGGTGGCGGAGTACCTCCCGGGTCTGCAGAACGTCCTGGCGGACTGGAACTCTCGGTATCTCAGGGATGGCAGCGATTGGAAGTTAGATGGTCTGGTGTTCTCACACATCTCCTCCCTCTGGGGTCAGTTCTGTATCGACCTGTTTGCCTCTCGGTTGAACACTCAGTTGCCACGCTTCTTCAGTTGGCGCCCGGATCCAGACGCAGAGGCTGTGGACGCATTCCTGCAGGATTGGCACGGATCTCTACTTTACGCATTTCCACCGTTTGCGATGCTTCAACGGGTCCTATCTCAGGCGCGTTGGCAGCAAGCGGAGTTGGTGTTGATTGTCCCGTTTTGGACCTCTCAGTCATGGTTCCCTCACCTGCTGGACCTGCTCATCCTACCACCGTTGCTCTTACCGGATCTTCCAGAGCTTCTCTTAGGCGCCAGAGGCGCGCAACACCCGCTCCTGCTGGAGGGATCTCTCCGTCTGCTAGCGTGCAGAATATCAGGCGTTTCGGACAAGGCGAGGAGCTTTCAGGACGTGGCTAGAAGACTCTTGGAGCAGTCGTGGGCTTCTGGCACCAGAAGAGCCTATAGAGCGGCCTGGGGATCATGGACTAGTTGGTGCGTCGCACGGAGTGTGGATCCCTTTTCAGCTCCTGCCTCTGTCGTCTTATATTTTTTGACCTCTTTATTCGAGGCGGGTAAGGCATACCGTACCATCAACCTCTTTCGGTCTGCAATTTCCTCCTTCCATCAGGGTTTTGAGGGTCGTCCTGCGGGGCAACATCCTCTGGTATGTCGTCTCCTTAAAGGTTTGTGTATGTCGCGGTCCCCTCGGCCGCGTTTTTCTTCCACCTAAGATGTTTCCTTGGTCTTAGATCTTTTCACGGCTTGGCCGTCTAACTCCCATCTTTCTCTACGCCAGCTCTCTGCCAAGTTGGTTACCCTCTTTTGCCTGGTATCTTGCAAAAGGGTTTCCGATGTCAGGGCATTGGATTTCGATGCCAGGTCTTTTTCCCCGGAAGAGGTCACCTTCAATATTTCGCGCCGAACCAAAACGCATATTCGCTCGGTCTCTTATCCCAGCTTTCCGACCATTCCAAATCTTTGCCCAGTTGCTTGTCTCCAGGAGTATGAGGCTCGTACCTCTTTGCATAGGTTGACCGACAGTTTTCAATTGTTTCTCTCTTATCGGCGCCCTTTTGCTCCGCTTGCGACTCCCACGCTGGCTCGTTGGGTTTAATGGGTTTTACTGTCATTTTATTGCTTAACATATTTGCAGGTGCTCTGATGCGGATGGAACATTTCTTTTATGCATTTTTATTCTCTTGCAGGTTGAATAGGATGGCGATTTACATCCAGGTGTTCATACGGGGTGCCTTCTGCCTGTTCCAGTTCGGCAGTTACGTATTCGCAGGAGGACTCCTTTTTTCCGTCTGTTCCGTGAATGGAGTTGGTCGCTGTCCCTCCGGCCTTCCAGTTTCTGTGGGTTTGCAGTTTCTTGAGGTCCATTTCAGAGTATCCAGTATCGGTTCCGGTAGAGGTGGCATTCGCCAAGAAAGAGGAAGTTATGAGGATTGGTGGACATTTATAGGGTCTGCTGTGTGGGGAGGGTCAGTTGCCATGGCAATATTTTAATGTGTTCCATTTTTTCTTTGCTGCTGTGGTTGTCAGTAAAGGAAGATAAAGCAATACTCGCCTCCGTGTCTTTCATAAAATCATGGTAAACAGAGTATGGTGGCTCTCTGTCGCCTATAACTATGAGTGGGTGCTGCTAAGCCTGAGTGACTCACCCAGTCACAAATGGAAATAAATGTAATATATAGAAAGGCTGAGCACTCTCCCGATGGACCACACAGAAACTATTCAAAGATTATTTAAATTTATTACACCAATATATAGATCTAAAATTCAACAAAATTACAATAAAACTATAATAAAAATAAAGATGCTCTATAAAAATGCACTACAAGTGTGATAAAAGGTTATACAGATTAAGAGCATAATTAGTTAAATGGCGTTGGCTTACAAAAGCATAATGTATCTAACTTTGATGAAAAATGTCCTGGATATGCAGAAAAATCGATGATAATTTGCGGATAATTCGATGTATAAATATTCGACAGTCAAAAAATATATGATGATATTTTCGGATATATATTCGCATAAATGTCCAGACTGGAATTGAATATGTGCTTGCGATAATTAGTCAATATCCCCTGTGGGGCAATTTAAAGGAAACACTTACTCTTGCAGACAGCCGTCTGACTATCGCACACGGTGGCGTCCCACGTGGCTAATGGAGTTGAATTTCGGCGGTGTCTGTTACTTGCAGTACAGCAGGAGCAGTGTAAGCGATATAGCCCTCCGTATAGAGATTCTTTGTAAAAGAGGTTAAGATTGTAGCTCTACTTCATGGGACTAAATGTTCGCTTTATGCCATAAAGTTCCTCAGGGTAAAAGGAATCGATTCAAATTGTTAACATCGGGACGTCCATCAGCTGATGTGCGGGTCTTTTGAAACCAGACGCGTTTCGGGGTCTTTTCCTAGCCCCTTCCTCAGTGGTAGCCCGCAAAGGGAAATAAACCCCTTTTTATACCAAAAATCCTCCATAATTCAACAGATTGGAAAATCTGGAGTGGATTTGGCGATTTGTGTCAGCCAGTCGCATGTTAAATCCGGTATGGAATAGAAGATGGATGTGCATATTAGATACATCAGTAAATGCCAGTTTTCCAAATATAACTCTTATGAAGAATCCTAAATGGTATCTCATAGGGTTATATATACACATACATATCAATTTATAAAACGTCTGTGCAATTTTCCGAAAAAACGCAGATGCGATTTCTTCAACCTTTATGCGTTTTTAATGCGTTTTTTGCGTTTTTTCAAAATCTTGCATCTACAGCCTATGAATATATATGAGGTACCAATTTTCAAAGAAAACACTCTCCTAAAAGTGTTTAACAGTATCTTATATACAGACGTGGACAAAATTGTTGGTACCCTTTGGTCAATGAAAGAAAAAGTCACAATGGTCACAGAAATAACTTTAATCTGACAAAAGTAATAATAAATTAAAATTCTATAAATGTTAACCAATGAAAGTCAGACATTGTTTTTCAACCATGCTTCAACAGAATTATGTAAAAAAATAAACTCATGAAACAGGCATGGACAAAAATGATGGTACCCCTAGAAAACACAGAACATAATGTGACCAAAGGGACATGTTAATTCAAGGTGTGTCCACTAATTAGCATCACAGGTGTCTACAACCTTGTAATCAGCCATTGGGCCTATATATATGGCTCCAGGTAATCACTGTGTTGTTTGGTGATATGGTGTGTACCACACTCGACATGGACCAGAGGAAGCAAAGGAAAGAGCTGTCTCAAGAGATCAGAAAGAAAATTATAGACAAGCATGTTAAAGGTAAAGGCTATAAGACCATCTCCAAGCAACTAGATGTTCCTGTGAGTACAGTTGCACATATTATTCATAAGTTTAAGATCCATGGGACTGTAGCCAACCTCCCTGGACGTGGCCGCAGGAGGAAAATTGATGACAAATCTAAGAGACGGATAATCCGAATGGTAACAAAAGAGCCTAGAAAGACTTCTAAAGAGATTCAAGGTGAACTTCATGCTCAAGGAACATCAGTGTCAGATCGCACCATCCGTCGTTGTTTGAGCCAAAGTGGACTACATGGGAGACGACCAAGGAGGACACCATTGTTGAAAACGAATCATAAAAAAGCAAGACTGGAATATGCCAAACTACATGTTGACAAGCCACAAAGCTTCTGGGAGAATGTCCTGTGGACAGATGAGACAAAAATCGAAGTTTTTGCCAAGGCACATCAGCTGTATGTTCACAGACGAAAAAATGAAGCATATCAAGAAAAGAACACTGTCCCTACTGTGAAACATGGAGGAGGCTCTGTTATGTTCTGGGGCTGCTTTGCTGCGTCTGGCACAGGGTGTCTTGAATCTGTGCAGGGTACAATGAAATCTCAAGACTATCAAGGAATTCTAGAGAGAAATGTACTAGCCAGTGTCAGAAAGCTTGGTCTCAGTCGCAGGTCATGGGTCTTGCAACAGGACAATGACCCAAAACACACCGCTAAAAACACCCAAGAATGGCTAAGAGGAAAAAATTGGACTATTCTAAAGTGGCCTTCTATGAGCCCTGACCTCAATCCTATTGAGCATCTTTGGAAGGAGCTGAAACATGCAGTCTGGAAAAGGCACCCTTCAAACCGGACACAACTGGAGCAGTTTGCTCATGAGGAGTGGGCCAAAATACCTGCTGAGAGGTGCAGATGTCTCATTGACAGTTACAGGAAGCGTTTGATTGCAGTGATTGCCTCAAAAGGTTGCGCAACAAAATATTAAGTTAGGGGTACCATCATTTTTGTCCATGCCTGTTTCATGAGTTTATTTTTTTACATAATTCTGTTGAAGCATGGTTGAAAAACAATGTCTGACTTTCATTGGTTAACATTTATAGAATTTTAATTTATTATTACTTTTGTCAGATTAAAGTTATTTCTGTGACCATTGTGACTTTTTCTTTCATTGACCAAAGGGTACCAACAATTTTGTCCACGTCTGTATCTGTATGTGGATATTAGTCACTGTCTGTGAGTGACCCAGCAGTACGATTTTCTAATTGAGCTCATACTCAATGGTTTCATTAATTTTATTAAACTCTGATATATAGAAAGTTTTAATACCTATTTTATAAGATTTATTGTTTATCATACGTTTTAATTATTCAAAATGTCTGTTATTATTATATGCAAAATATATCTATATGTGGAATGAAAATGGAGAAAAAAATCCAGAAAATTTATAAAAAAAAACGCATGTAAAAACGCACGAAAACCGCATTGGTCATAAAAAAACGCAGTTGCGTTTTTTAGAAAATCGTACTGCTGGGTCACAGACAGTGACTAATATCCACATACAGATATATAAGATACTGTTAAACACTTTTAGGAGAGTGTTTTCTTTGAAAATTGGTACCTCATATATATTCATAGGCTGTAGATGCAAGATTTTGAAAAAACGCAAAAAACGCATGAAAAACGCATAAAGGTTGAAGAAATCGCATCTGCGTTTTTTCGGAAAATTGCACAGACGTTTTATAAATTGATATGTATGTGTATGTATAACCCTATGAGATACCATTTAGGATTCTTCATAAGAGTTATATTTGGAAAACTGCCATTTACTGATGTATCTAATATGCACATCCATCTTCTATTCCATACCGGATTTAACATGCGACTGGCTGACACAAATCGCCAAATCCACTCCAGATTTTCCAATCTGTTGAATTATGGAGGATTTTTGGTATAAAAAGGGGTTTATTTCCCTTTGCGGGCTACCACTGAGGAAGGGGCTAGGAAAAGACCCCGAAACGCGTCTGGTTTCAAAAGACCCGCACATCAGCTGATGGACGTCCCGATGTTAACAATTTGAATCGATTCCTTTTACCCTGAGGAACTTTATGGCATAAAGCGAACATTTAGTCCCATGAAGTAGAGCTACAATCTTAACCTCTTTTACAAAGAATCTCTATACGGAGGGCTATATCGCTTACACTGCTCCTGCTGTACTGCAAGTAACAGACACCGCCGAAATTCAACTCCATTAGCCACGTGGGACGCCACCGTGTGCGATAGTCAGACGGCTGTCTGCAAGAGTAAGTGTTTCCTTTAAATTGCCACACAGGGGATATTGACTAATTATCGCAAGCACATATTCAATTCCAGTCTGGACATTTATGCGAATATATATCCGAAAATATCATCATATATTTTTTGACTGTCGAATATTTATACATCGAATTATCCGCAAATTATCATCGATTTTTCTGCATATCCAGGACATTTTTCATCAAAGTTAGATACATTATGCTTTTGTAAGCCAACGCCATTTAACTAATTATGCTCTTAATCTGTATAACCTTTTATCACACTTGTAGTGCATTTTTATAGAGCATCTTTATTTTTATTATAGTTTTATTGTAATTTTGTTGAATTTTAGATCTATATATTGGTGTAATAAATTTAAATAATCTTTGAATAGTTTCTGTGTGGTCCATCGGGAGAGTGCTCAGCCTTTCTATATATTTCATAAAATCATGACTTTACGTCATAGACTAGTAAAATCCAACAATTATCATCCATATTTGTGTTTTATTGTCACAACCAGACAGCTGAGAAGCTCTGACAGAAGCCTTTCAGAACCTCCTCCTTGAGTTTTCTTTGTTTTGGTTTTCAGTTCCTCATCTCGTTAGCCTCTCTCAGCTGTCATGTAGTTGGACTGATTGCATCCCTTTAAATTCCTCCCCATAATGCATTAGTGTGCGGTTTATACAGCTTCCTGGAGTGTGTGTGCGCATGCTGATCCTATTTCCCAGTCTTCTACAAGTTAAGTGTTGTACATTCATTTTTGATTTTCTGTTTGCTGGATCCCAGGTGACCCTGACTTCCTCCGTGTCTAGTGTAGGGAGCCGGTGGTCGTGTCCCTTCACTATTGTAGGGTGTTCAGGTGTTATATAGTCGAGGTACGAGGATATGCGATCATCCACCATTTGGATTATCGCATAGGCTGAGCAGTAAGGGAGAGAGCCAGGTCTGATGCAGGGGTCTCCCTTTTTGTTCCTTAGTTTTGGATCCAGTGAGTCATATATTCATTTTGCATTGTCTTGTTTCCTGTACACCTTCCGTGACATTATAAACCGCCAAAACCGTCTCAAGCATGGATCTGGTTTCACTTTTGACTGAACGCTTCCAGGGTCTTTCATTTGAGGTAGCTGATCTCCGTAAGACTCTTTCTCAGTTTCTAGTGACCGGTTCAGCTTGCGTTCATGGAGTTTGTTCTGAGCCTAAGATCTCGCTCCCGGATATGTTCTCCGGCGGTAGTGAGAATTTTGTGCGTTTCAGAGAGGCTTGCCAACTCCATTTTCGCCTTCTTCCCCATTCCTCTGGTGATGAGGAACGGAGGGTGGGGATCATTATATCGCTGCTCAGGGGTAACGCTCAGTCGTGGGCCTTTTTGCTGCCGGTGAGGGCACGGCCCCTCCATTCAGTGGATGAATTCTTTTTAGCCCTGGGTCAGATATATGATGATCCGGATCGTGTTGCTTTGGCTGAGTCTAGACTATGTCTGTTATGCCAGGGTAAACAATCCGCAGAGATATACTGCTCAGAATTTCGGAGATGGGCAGCTGATACTGGTTGCAATGATGCTGCACTCCGAAGTCAATTTTGCCATGGTCGATCAGAGGGATTGAAAGATGCATTTGCCTTTCATGAGAGGCCTATCTCCTTGGACTCTGCTATGTCTCAGGCCGTTCGTATTGACAGGCGTCTTAGAGAGAGAGGAGAGATCTCTCCTTCCTGTCATACTCAGTCCCAGGACAGTGCAGTGGTATCATTCTGTGCGCAGGGGTCTCAGTCGCTGTCAGCCCCTTCTGAGCAGGAGCCCATGCAGCTGGGGTTGATTGCCTCTGACAATAGAAGATTCAGCCCGCATGGGAAGGTTTGTTTTTGTTGTGGAGGTAAAAAAAATCATTTGGCAAATGTTTGTCCCTCTAGGAGATTCAGGCAGTTTTCTGGGAGTAATAAAGAAACAAAAAGGAAAAAATCTTTTAAAAATGTTCCATCTGTTACTATTGGTAGGGTTGAGGCGGAAATTGAAGGTTTTCCGTTTGCTTGTAGTTCCCGTTTTGTCCTGCCTGCCAGGGTGGCGCTAGAGAGCAAGAACATTTTTGTAGATAGTGGAGCAGCTGTCAATCTCATTGATAATCATTTTGCGATAACTCATGGTTTCCAGGTGTGCACTTTGGGAAAGGATATTCCTGTTTTTGCTATTGATTCCGCTCCACTTTCTCAGAATAGTCTCAGGGCATAGTTCACAATATTCGTTTAATTGTGAGTGATGCTCATGTTGAGGATGTGTCATGTTTCGTCCTTAGCGGATTACCTACTCCTCTTGTGTTGGGGCTACCCTGGCTCACTAAACAGAACCCCACCATTGATTGGCAAGCAAGGCAAATAAATGGTTGGAGTGACTTTTGCAGAGAGAATTGCCTCACGACATCTGTTTCTGAGGTTTCTACTAAGACTGTACCACCTTTTCTTTCTGAATTTTCGGATGTCTTCTCAGAGTGGAGTTCAGGATTTGCCCCCGCACAGGGAGTACGATTGCCCTATTAATCTCATCCCAGGCGCCAAGCTGCCTAAATCTCGTTTATACAATCTTTCCTAACCTAAAAGGGTCGCTATGCGTGCTTATATATCAGAGAGTCTGAGAAAAGGACACATACGACCCTCGAATTCACCTGTTGACGCTGGTTTTTTCTTTGTTAAGAAAAAAGATGGTTCTTTAAGAACTTGTCTGGATTTCAGGGAGCTGAACAGTATCACTATTCGTGACCCTTATTCGCTTCCTCTGATCCCGGACCTGTTTAACCAGATTGTTGGGGCTAAAGTCTTTTCCAAATTAAGCTAAGAGGGGCATACAACCTGGTCAGGGTCAGAGAAGGAGACGAATGGAAGACGGCCTTCAATACCCCTGAGGGGGTATTCTGGTTTTCGCATGGACCCCGAGAAGGTCCGCGCTGTGCTTGAGTGGGAGCTTCCTGAGAATCAGAAGGCGCTGATGCGTTTTTTGGGCTTTGCCAATTATAACAGAAAGTTTATTTTGAATTATTCCTCTATTGTTAAACCACTCACTGATATGACCAGAAAGGGGGTAGATTTTTCTTCCTGGTCGGTAGAGGCGCGTAAGGCCTTTTCTAATATCAAGGAGAGTTTTGCTTCCGCTTCCATCTTGGTACAACCTGATATTTCTCTACCCTTCATAGTTGAGGTTGATGCTTCTGAGGTGGGTGTGGGTGCGGTCTTGTCTCAGGGTTCCTCTCCTGCCAAATGGCGACCGTGTGCCTTTTTCTCGAAGAAACTCTCCTCAGCAGAGAGAAATTACGATGTGGGAGATAGGGAATTGTTGGCCATCAAGTTGGCTTTTGAGGAATGGCGCCATTGGCTAGAGGGAGCCAGAAACCCTATTATGTGTTTACTGACCATAAAAATCTGGCCTACTTGGAGTCAGCCAAGCGTCTGAACCCGAGACAGGCCAGATGGTCTTTGTTCTTTTCAAGGTTTAATTTTGTTGTCACGTTCCGCCCTGGGGTTAAGAATGTGAAGGCAGATGCCCTGTCACGTTGTTTTCCGGGAGGTGGGAATTTTGAAGACCCGGGTCCCATTTTGGCTGAAGTTGTGGTGGTATCTGCTCTTTTTCCTGAATTGGAGGCAGAGGTGCAGGCAGCCCAGTCAGAGGCTCCTGATCTTTGTCCTCCTGGGAGGTTGTTTGAGCCTCTCGCTTTAAGACACAAGATTTTTAAGGAACACCACGATACGGTCCTTGCTGGGCACCCAGGGGCAAGAGCCACAGTGGATCTCATCGCTCTGAGATTCTGGTGGCCTGCGCTTCGAAGTCGGTTGATGGTTTTGTGGCAGCCTGCGAGACTTGTGCTCGCACCAAAGTCCCTCATTCACGGCCATCAGGTCCTCTCCTTCCCTTACCCATTCCTTCCCGTCCTTGGACACATCTGTCCATGGACTTCATAACGGACCTGCCTCGTTCCTCGGGGAAGACTGTGATTCTGGTGGTGGTGGACCGTTTTAGCAAAATAGAGCATTTCATCCCTTTTCCTGGTTTGCCCAATGCTAAGACGCTGGTGCAGGCATTTATTGATCACATTGTCAAATTGCATGGTATTCCTTCAGACATAGTCTCTGATAGGGGCATGCAGTTTGTTTCCAGATTCTGGAAGGCTTTCTGTTCTCGCTTGGGGGTTCGGTTGTCATTCTCTTCTGCTTTCCACCCGCAGTCGAGTGGCCAGACAGAGCGCGTCAATCAGAATCTGGAGACATGTCTGCGCTGTTTTGTGGCGGAGAATCAGGAGGATTGGTGTTTTTTTTTGTCCCTTGCTGAGTTTGCTTTAACCTCCTCACGACCGCCGTACGCAGGATTGCGTCTTCTCGGCGGTCGTGCTCTTCTGGGTGGACACGCCGGTGCGTCCTCTCGCGAGACGCGAGATTTCCGGGTATGCCGGCCCGCGCATGCGCATCGCGAGCCGGCAAAATTCAAAGAAGAAGTTCGTCATCAACCTGCCGGCAACGATCATTGGCTGGCAGGTTGATGATTTTCAAAAAATCCAATCAGCAGCCATTTAACCACACATATTAGTAAATATGATGGGGTTATATGGCTGCTGTGCTCCTCTGCTCCTTCTTTTGGTCGGTTGGTTCCAGCAGAGGAGCAGAGGAGCACACATCACTGTGAGTACCCACTACACTACACTTAGCCCCCAGATCACCCCAATTAACCCTTTGATCACCCCTTCTTGCCCCTGTCAATCACTAGTGAAAAGGAAAAAAGGATCAGTGCAAACTGTCACTTTTTTTTTTCACTGGTATTGACCGTTAGGTTTTAGGTATAGTTTAGGTCCCTTGGTTAGGTAGTTAGCGATCAGTTAGCGCCCAGCCCACCGCACCGCAGTCTGCTATTCGCTGATTACCGTATCGCTAATCAGCATTTGTACTTTTATAGTATCTGAAAGTGATCAAAACTGATCACGGTCAGATCTATAATTGTATTAGTGTCACTTTAGTTCGCCCTCTACCCAAAACGCAGTGTTTGCCCGATCAGGCCTGATCGGTCGCCCACACGTGCGTTCGCCCATAAAAAAAAATCAGTTTTGATATTTTTTATCAACCGCAGCGGCCTCCGGTACTTCGCTAGCCTCCCCTTTGTAAGACAGGCTTGCTTTTTTTTCTTGGGTAGTCTCAGGGAATACCCCTAAATTTTGTTGCCCAAATGTCTAACAGGGGGTATTCTTCTGAAGAGGCCTACAGGCTTCTGACCCAGTCGGATGAGGAGTGGGAACCCTCATCTGATGAATCCAGCGAGTCAGAATACGAACCTGTAGAAAGCAGTGGCTCTCTGACCCAAAGTTCGGACGAGGAGGCTGAGGTCCCTGATAGCAGCAGGCGTACCCGGCCCAGTGTCGCTAGACCGCAGGTTGCGCAGGATCCGCTTCAAGAGCAGCAGAGTGGGGCTGGTGCTGTCGGATTACGTGGTGAGGCATACACCAGCAGCCCAGCCCTTCCTGGACCTAGTACCAGCACTGCCGTACAACCTGGTGAAGTAGCGAGCACCAGAAGGGCAGTTGAAGCTGGTACGGTGGCACGAGCAGTAGTGACCCCGTCGCAGCCACCGCAAAGACGTGCCCGTAGAGCCCCTAGAATCCCAGAGGTGCTGGCAAACCCTGATTGGCAGTCCCCAACTTCAGCCGCACCTGTAGTTTTCCCTTTCACTGCCCAGTCCGGAGTTCGGGTTGAGACAGCTCAGATCGGTTCGGCCCTGGGATTTTTTGAGCTGTTCTTGACTGCGGAGCTCTTAGACTTAGTTGAGGCCGAAACAAACAGATATGCCACACAATTTATAACCGCTAACCCGGGAAGCTCTTATGCCCAGTCTTTCCGGTGGAAACCAGTCCAAGTTTCCAAAATTACAACTTTTCTGGGCCTCCTCCTCAACATGGGCCTGACAAAAAAGCATGAATTGCGGTGATATTGGTCCACGAACCCAATTCATCACATGCCCATGTTCTCTGCTGCTATGTTCAGGACACGATTTGAGACCATCCTGCGTTTCCTGCACTTTAGTGATAACAGCACCTCCCGTCCCAGAGGCCACCCTGCTTTTGACCGGCTCCACAAAATTCGGCCCCTCATAGACCATTTCAACCTGAAATTTGCAGATTTGTATACCCCTGAGCAAAACATCTGCATAGACGAGTCCCTGATACATTTTACCGGGCGCCTTGGCTTCAAACAATACATCCCAAGCAAGCGCGCCCGGTATGGGGTCAAATTGTATAAGCTCTGTGAAAGGGCCACAGGCTATACCCACAAATTTCGGATCTATGAGGGAAAAGATCAGACCCTGGAGCCCGTTGGTTGCCCTGACTACCTGGGGAGCAGTGGGAAGACAGTTTGGGACTTGGTGTCACCCTTATTCGGCAAGGGGTACCATCTTTATGTGG
Organism: Bufo gargarizans; assembly: GCF_014858855.1. Lineage (NCBI taxonomy): Eukaryota > Metazoa > Chordata > Amphibia > Anura > Bufonidae > Bufo > Bufo gargarizans. The sequence continues at coordinate 233,746,264 of NC_058084.1, forward strand.
ACAATTTTTACACAAGTGTGGCCCTCTTTAGGCATTTGTTTCTAGAACGGATTGGCGCCTGTGGTACCGCGCGAACTAGTCGCGCGGGCTTCCCCCAACGGCTCGTTACCACCCGTCTTGCAAGGGGGCAGAGGGCCGCACTGTGTAACGAAGAACTGCTCGCGGTGAAATGGAGAGACAAGCATGACGTTTACATGCTCTCCTCCATTCACGCAGACACGACAATCCAAATTGAGCGAGCAACCCGTGTCATTGAAAAGCCCCTCTCAGTCCACGACTATAACCTTCACATGGAAAGGGGTGGACTTCAATGACCAGATGTTGGCTCCGTATTTAGTGTCCCGCAGAACCAGACGCTGGTATAAGAAGGTGTCTGTAAATTTAATTCAATTGGCTCTGTACAATAGTTTTGTTCTCTACAGTAAGGCTGGGAGAACTGGATCCTTCCTCAAATTTCAGGAAGAGATCATCGCGAACCTCCTGTACCCAGGAGGTTCCGTGGCCCCATCCACCAGTGTAGTTAGCCGTCTACACGAGCGACATTTCCCCAGTGTCGTTCCTGGTACCTCAAACCGACCGCCACCCCGAAAAAAATGTTGTGTCTGTAGCAGGAGTGGAATAAGGCGTGACACCCGCTATTTCTGTCCTGACTGTCCTGACCACCCTGCCCTATGCTTAGGGGAGTGTTTCCGGAAGTACCACACACAGGTACACCTAGCATAGGGATCATCTCACCAGGACAGGCACACAGGGCTATTAGGCCCCATTCACTCACAGCTGTTGCAAACGTCTCCTTTCACATGGGACAAAGTGCATAACGCACTTCGCCACATCTTTGGGCGATTTGCGCTTTGCACATTGACCCATGGGGAAGGAGAGGTTTGTTCTATAAAGGTAAAAAAACAACAACAAAAAAAAAAACACCAGTAAGCAAACACGTTAATGTTTAGTTCAAAAAGTTAAAGTTTACATGTTCTGTTCCAAAGTTAATAAAATTATTGCGTTGTGGCCTGGTTTTTTCTTTTTTTACCTTCCAGGTGGACCAACCAATCTACTAGCTGCAGCACCGACGTGCATTCTGACAGAAGCATTGCGCTGCTGTCAGATTACACGCAAGTCGGTGTATGCGGCGCTGCAAGACGGGATTTTCTCCTCTGCAGTGACAGATAAGTTTGCCAAGGCATACGAGCTGAGGAGGAGGCGGCGTTCCTATGCTTTGGCAAACACTTTGTATGTGTATATATATATATATATATATATATATAAAAAGAAAAATGTGTGGCAGCACCAATTTATGCCAAAAAAGAGAAAATAGGGTGCTAGGTCCAGGGAATTCACTGCTTACCCTTGTATTTAGGCGAAAACGGACAGCAACTCCAAGTAGTACAAAAATATTAATTTATTGGGCCACAGTGGCACAGAGGCGACGTTTCGGCTCAAAATCCAGAGCCTTTCTCAAGCATCGATGCTTGAGAAAGGCTCTGGATTTTGAGCCGAAACGTCGCCTCTGTGCCACTGTGGCCCAATAAATTAATATTTTTGTACTACTTGGAGTTGCTGTCCGTTTTCGCATATATATATATATATATATATATATATCAAAAAAGAAAAAAAAATCCCGGCAATGATTTATTCATCCACATCGATTGATGCGAATGGAGAAATCTGGTTTGCCAGGGCATATGAGCTAAGTGGGTATGGATGTAGGGCGGAGCTCCTATGTCCTGGCAGACGCCTTTCTCCTCCATTTTTTTTTTGGGCAGAGATTTTTTCATCCACATTGATCGATGCGAATGAAGAAATCTATGCCGTTCATTTTTTTCTTTCTGCCCAGAGGCTGAACGGAAAAAAAAAATCTTATTACCTGTATGCTCAATATAAAGAGAATAGCAGAAACTCCTAATGCTGGCCATACATGTAATGATTGCGGAGACCCTCAAATGCCAGGGCAGTACAAACACCCCACAACTGACCCCATTTTGAAAAGAAGACACCCCAAGGTATTTGCTGAGGGGCATATTGAGTCCATGAAAGATTTACATTTTTGTCCTAAGTTAGCGGAAAGTGAGACTTTGTGAGAAAAAACAAAAAAAAAATCAATTTCCGCTAACTTATGCGAAAAAAAAAAAATTCTATGAACTTGCCAGGCCCCTCATTGGATACCTTGGGGTGTCTTCTTTCCAAAGTGGGGTCACATGTGGGGTATTTATACTGCCCTGGCTTTTTAGGGGCCCTAAAGCGTGAGAAGAAGTCTGGGATCCAAATGTCTAAAAATGCCCTCCTAAAAGGAATTTGGGCACCTTTGCGCATCTAGGCTGCAAAAAAGTGTCACACATCTGGTATCGCCGTACTCAGGAGAAGTTGGGGAATGTGTTTTGGGGTGTCATTTTACATATACCCATGCTGGGTGAGATAAACATCTTGATCAAATGCCAACTTTGTATAAAAAAATGGGAAAAGTTGTCTTTTGCCAAGATATTTCTCTCACCCAGCATGGGTATATGTAAAATGACACCCCAAAACACATTCCCCAACTTCTCCTGAGTACGGCGATACCAGATGTGTGACACTTTTTTGATGCCAAGGTGGGCAAAGGGGCACATATTCCAAAGTGCACCTTTCGGATTTCGCAGGCCATTTTTTTACACATTTTGATTGCAAAGTACTTCTCACACATATGGGCCCCTAAATTGCCAGGGCAGTATAACTACGCCACAAGTGACCCCATTTTGGAAAGAAGACACCCCAAGGTATTCCGTGAGGGGCATGGCGAGTTCCTAGAATATTTTTTTTTTGTCGCAAGTTAGTGGAAAATGAGACTTTGTAAGGAAAAAAGAGAAAAAAAAATCATCATTTTCCGCTAACTTGTGACAAAAAAAATAAAATTCTAGGAACTCGCAGTGCCCCTCACGGAATACCTTGGGGTGTCTTCTTTCCAAAATGGGGTCACTTGTGGCGTAGTTGAACTGACCTGGCAATTTAGGGGCCCAAATGTGTGACAAGTACTTTGCAATCAAAATGTGTAAAAAATGACCGGCGAAACCCGAAAGGTGCACTTTGGAATATGTGCCCCTTTGCCCACCTAGGCTGCAATAAAGTGTCACACATCTGGTATCGCCGTACTCAGGAGAAGTTGGGGAATGTGTTTTGGGGTGTCATTTTACATATACCCATGCTGGGTGAGAAAAATATCTTGGTCAAATGCCAACTTTGTATAAAAAAATGGGAAAAGTTGTCTTTTGCCAAAATATTTCTCTCACCCAGCATGGGTATATGTAAAATGACACCCCAAAACACATTCCCCAACTTCTCCTGAGTTAGTGGAATATGAGACTTTGTAAGAAAAAAAATAAAATAAATCTTCATCATTTTCCGCTAACTTGTGACAAAAAATAAAAAGTTCTATGAACTCACTATGCCCATCAGCGAATACCTTAGGGTGTCTACTTTCCGAAATGGGGTCATTTGTGGGGGTTTTCTACTGTTTGGGCATTGTAGAACCTCAGGAATCATGACAGGTGCTCAGAAAATCAGAGCTGTTTCAAAAAGCGGAAATTCACATTTTTGTACCATAGTTTATAAACGCTATAACTTTTACGCAAACCATTTTTTTTTGCCCAAACATTTTTTTTTATCGAAGACATGTAGAACAATAAATTTGGCGAAAAATTTATATATGGATGTCATTTTTTTTGCAAAATTTTACCGCTGAAAGTGAAAAATGTCATTTTTTTGCAAAAAAATTGTTACATTTTGATTAATAACAAAAAAGTAAAAATGTCAGCAGCAATAAAATACCACCAAATGAAAGCTCCATTAGTGAGAAGAAAAGGAGGTAAAATTCATTTGGGTGGTAAGTTGTATGACCAAGCGATAAACGGTGAAAGTATTGTAGTGCCGAAGTGTAAAAAGTGCTCTGGTCATGAAGGGGGTTTCAGCTAGCGGGGCTGAAGTGGTTAAATAACCGTCGTCAGGAGTCCTCTGATAAGTCACCATTTTTTGGTGCATATGGGTTTCATCCGCAGTTTGGGACTTTCTCGGGAGAGGGGTCTTCTGGTTAACCTGATGAGGACAGATTCTCCTCGTCTTTGTTATCTATTTGGCAAAAGATTCAGGATAATCTAAAGAGCATGAGTGAGAGATATAAGCGTGTGGCAGATAAGAGACGCGTGCCTGGTCCGGACCTGAATGTTGGTGATCTGGTGTGGTTGTCTACCAAGAATATCAAATTGAAGGTTCCCTCCTGGAAGTTGGGTCCTAGGTTTATTAGGCCTTACAAAATCCTGTCTGTCATCAATCCTGTTGCCTACCGTCTTGATCTTCCTCAGACTTGGAAGATCCATAATGTTTTTCATTTGTCCTTATTGAAACCTTATGTTTGTACCCTCGCCTTTGCCTCCTCCTCCGATTATGGTTGATGGGAATCTTGAATTTCAGGTCTCTAGGATTGTGGATTCTCGTCTTGTCCGCGGTTCTCTCCAGTACCTCGTTCATTGGGAGGGTTATGGTCCTGAGGAGAGGATGTGGGTCCCAGTGACGGACATTAAGGCCACTCGTCTCATCAGGGCTTTCCATAGGTCCCATCCTGAGAAGGTGGGCTCTGAGTGTCCGGAGTCCACTCGTAGAGGGAGGGGTACTGTCACAACCAGACAGCTGAGAAGCTCTGACAGAAGCCTTTCAGAACCTCCTCCTTGAGTTTTCTTTGTTTTGGTTTTCAGTTCCTCATCTCGTTAGCCTCTCTCAGCTGTCATGTAGTTGGACTCATTGCATCCCTTTAAATTCCTCCCCATAATGCATTAGTGTGCAGTTTATACAACTTGCTGGAGTGTGTGTGCATGCTGATCCTATTTCCTAGTCTTCTACAAGTTAAGTGTTGTACATTCATTTGTGATTTTCTGTTTGCTGGATCCCAGGTGACCCTGACTCCCTCCGTGTCTAGTGTAGGGAGCCGGTGGTCGTGTCCCTTCACTATTGTAGGGTGTTCAGTTGTTATATAGTTGAGGTACGAGGATATGCAATCATCCACCATTGGGATTATCACATAGGCTGAGCAGTAAGGGAGAGAGCCAGGTCTGATGCAGGGGTCTCCCTTTTTGTTCCTTAGTTTTGGATCCAGTGAGTCATATATTCATTTTGCATTGTCTTGTTTCCTGTACACCTTCCGTGACATTTATTTAGTGTAGGCGGTGCAGATTTTTTTATATTTCCTATTTTCTTTTTTACACTATGGGAGCTCTTATGGGAGTTCTTAACTAAGCTTTCGGCACCTGATGTCTCAGTTTCTGAAAGGTCAGTATAATTTTACTGTTCAATAAATTTTTATTGGATTTTTAAGAACCAGTGACAGCAAAATAATGCATAAAAACAGAAAGACAGTACAAAAACAATACAAAGGGTGCATATGTAGATACCCAGCATATAAAGGTATACAGTGTATAAATTCATCAGTCAAAGTCTCCTTTGACACTCTAAAAGTGAAAAACATTAAGACTTAGTCTTTGCATGAACCCCCTCATTGAGTACTATGCAATATGCCCAGCCAACAGTATGGGATCCCCAGGGGACCCTTACCATACTGGATCTCGAAGAGAAGCATGTGGATTATAGATCCATGGTAACCAGTGATTATGTGCCTTAATCCTGGATTATGAGGTGGGAGCATAGTTTTACTTATGCTGCATATGTTGGTCCAAAAGTTAAGTCATCTCCTCGAGTTTAATTTGAGCATGGGTATTGGATAGGGGAAGACAGAGTGGATAATCTTTCCCTAGGTCCAGATATTTTATTAAACAAATTAGCAATCTCAGAAGTCTCCATGTCCCCATGTGATAGGGAAGAAAAGAAGTGTCCAATATGAAGAAATTAGTAAAAATAAGAGTTAGGGAGGGAATACAGAGTATGTAGGATTTCAAATGAGTGCAGGAGAGGGCTATCATAGAGTTCAGCTATTGTATCTATCCCATGTGCCACCCAGAGGGAGAGATGAATATCAGCTATAGGAAATATTAGTGCCAGTAAAGGAAAGTGATATTTATCCAATGTGAGGAGTCTGGACGTGTACATTATCCATATCCAGCTGCTTAACGCGGTGCTCATGGTGTCTAGGGGCAGTGGGAAATTAAAAGGTTTCAATGCTTGGGCAGCTAGAAGGTTTATTAGGGAGGAAGTCTTAATTAGAGAATTTTCTATTTGTAGCCACCTTTGGGGGGCTATGGGAGACCTCCATTCTCTAAACTGGTCCATTAGGTTGCCCAATAATATGATTTTAGATCCATCACTACCAATCCACTTCTGATCATGGATGGGTATAGAGTGTCACTACCAGAGCTTTGAGACGTTCTCACAGCTCTGTTTCTCCACCCCTGTGATGATGTCACTACTAGAGCTTGGAGGAGTTCCCTCTGCCCTGTTTCTCTGCCCCTGTGATGAGGTCTTTACTTTCTGTTTCCTTCCTCCCAGCTGTCCCTCCTGTGTTTGATTTCGCTGCCTTTAAATCACCCCCTCCTCCTTTGTAGAGGTGCGGATTATACTTTTCATTTGAGCTGTATCTCTCGCTTGAGTATCTTCACCTGTGTGATATCTTTTCACTGGATCTGTGTTCTGCTGAAGCAAGTACTTCGGATATTGTCTGCTGACTTTGGATCTGTTTTCACTGCAGCTCCTTCAGTTAAGTGTTCAGACATTGTGTGTTTCTGTTTGTTTGCTGACTGGATCCGAGACGACCCCGGTTCCGTCCATATACTGAGCAGGGCACCGGTGGCCGTGCCCCTTCCACTATTGTAGGGGTTTCAGTGGTCATCAGCCTTAGGTACGCGGGCATGTCTTGATCCACCATCTGTATCTGGACATGTGCTTAGCAGCTTAGGTAGAGCTTTTAGGGTCTGACAGGGGTCACCCTTTATCCTCCCTAGTTTGGGTCCGGTCAGTTGCTACTCACTGTGTAGGCTCTTGTTGCTCACTTACAGCCGTGACATAGAGCTGACTTGCAAACCCTAGATCTAATTCGGACCCAAATAAATATAAGCATGTCAGATTGAAGCTGTCCTATGGTATGTAGAGGGAATTTTAATGGTATGCAGCGAATCCTATATAGAATTTTGTGTAGAATCATCATCCTTGCTATATTAATCCTTGCAATCCATGACAAACATTTAGAAGACCATGCCTCATAATCCTTCTGCAACTCTGTGATCAAAGGTTGGCAGTTAACTTTTAAAATGGATTTTAAAAAAGGGAGTTTACCCACTGATATCTAAGTCTAATATTTGGCCCCTGGTTTCTTCTGATATAAATAAAGACAAAATATGTGATTGAGTAGTGTTCAATTTTAGTTATGAGACTTTAGAGAATTGTTGTAATACGTCCCCATACTGCCGACAGTGAACACTCGGGGTCAGTTAAGGACAGAATAACAAAGAGTGACAGCATGGGATTCTGTACAAGCTTGAATACCTTTATTATGTGGGTTAGACCGTATGGCATCAGCCAGGGTCTCCATAAGGAGAACAAACACCCATGGTGAAAGCGGGCACCCCTGCCTGGTGCAGTTGGAGATACGGAAACCAGAGGCCAGCACTAGCATAAAGCAAAGAATACATCCCCATAAATTCTGTAACTATAGGTGCCTGTGAACCAGAACTCGCAGTCCTTTCTCTATTTACCCCCAGTGCACTCGGTCAAAATCTTTCTCTGCATCTAGAGATAAGAAGAGTGTGGGAGAGGTGCAGTAGAGGTGCAGTGTGGGGGAGGTGCATTTGTAACAAGGTTGATGTTCCTGGAGGGATACACCAAATGAAAAACGATTTAGGAAAACTAGAGGAATGGTCAAAAATATGGCAACTAAAATTTAATGTTGATAAGTGCAAGATAATGCACCTGGAGCGTAAAAACCCAAGAGCAGAATATAAAATCAGTGATACAGTCCTAACCTCAGTATCTGAGGAAAGGGATTTAGGGGTCATTATTTCAGAAGACTTAAAGGTAGGCACACAATGTCATAGAGCAGCAGGAAATGCTAGCAGAATGCTTGGGTGTATAGGGAGAGATTACGGCAACCTTACAAGACTACATTACATATCCCTAAAATCCTTTTTTAAAGAAAAAAGCACACAGCCCAATAGGACAGGTATATTGCGGACATGCTAGCGGCGATCGAGCCGTGCATGTCCGCAGCTCTATAGCCTAAAACTTGGTGACAGAATCCCTTTAACATGTATAGCTTGGAAGAAAGACGAGACATAGGGGACATGATAGAAACTTTTAAATACATAAAGGGAATCAACAAGGTAAAATAGGAGAGAATATTTAATAGAAGAAAAACTGCTACAAGAGGACATAGTTTTAAATTAGAGGGGCAAAGGTTTAAAAGTAATATCAGGAAGTATTACTTTACTGAGAGAGTAGTGGATGCATGGAATAGCCTTCTTGCAGAAGTGGTAGCTGCAAATACAGTGAAGGAGTTTAAGCATGCATGGGATAGGCATAAGGCCATCCTTCATATAAGATAGGGCCAAGGGCTATTCATAGTATTCAGTATATTGGGCAGAGTAGATGGGCCAAATGGTTCTTATCTGCCGACACATTCTATGTTTCTATATGACCTGGAGAGTTATTTGCAAAAGGTTAAATATGCGACTGGTCCCATCTCTACATTGCCTACCGCTAACAAATCCCACTTGGTCTATTGCCACCAATTCTGGAAGAACCTTATGTATTCTAGAGTCCAGAACTTGAGAAAACAATTTGAGGTCTGTGTTTAAATGGAATATTGGTCTAAAGTTAGCATCTGCCGGTTTACCGGGCTTAGAAAGGGTTATTACTGTAGAACCCAACATATCAGGTGGAATTTGACCAGTGGTAAGAAAATGGTTAAACATGGACATCAAATAGGGGGTAGTGGTTGTTGGAACAACTTATGATGATCATTTACATAACCATTGGGCCCGGGTGCTAATTGAAGTTTTGCCGACTTGACTGCGGATAAGATCTCCTGATCCGAGATCGGCCCATTCAAACTGAATAGGGCAGACTCAGACAAGGTGGGCAGGGAGACTGAATCTAGAAATGCTATAGATTTCGAGTCAGGCTGAGGTGTCCATGAGTCTGACTTACGGTTATACAGTGACTCCTAATAATCGGCAGATGCAATTTTCTGTGGATACTTTACTACAGGTGAATCTGGCTGATGAAGAAGGGATGTCTTTTCCAATGCTTTTTGCAATGAGTTTTAATTTTTTAGCTAGAATAACGCCAACCTTGACCCCCCAATGATAATAAATGGCTTTAGTACATTTCAGGGAACTTATATAGGTATATAATAGCAGACTGCTAATTGTTGCGTTCCTGAAATATGCCTGTTGTGACAGAAACCTTTCCCATTTGTCAGAAATATACTAGATCTTCACCTCTAGTGATAGTCATTAGAGATGAGCGAATCGAAGTTGACGAAGTGGAATTCGATCCGAATATCAGAAAAAATTGATTTGCACCGAAGCTGAATTTCCTCGCGATTCGTGGTAATGAATCGCATTTTTTCCTAAAATGGCTGCTGCACGTGGAGGACATGGAGAAAGGAACTCTGGGAAGGAGGGATCACCCATAATGCCATGCATGCAGCCAATCAGTAGCCAGCCCTGTGATGTCACAGCCCTATAAATAGCCTCAGTCATCTTGGATTCTGCCATTTCCAGTGTACTAAGTGCAGGGAAAGTAGTCAGCAGGCGCTAGGGACAGTACTAGAAAAAACGTAATTGTGCAAAAAAAATAAAAAATCCAAATTGCCATTATGAAAAAAATACTATTATGAAAAAAATGTATTGCGGTCCTATTGGTCTAAGGACCCAATACATTACATGCCAATGTTCTCTGCTGCTATGTCCAGGACACGTTTTGAGGTCATCATGCGCTTTATGCATTTCACCGACAATAAAACCTGCCATCCAAGAGGCCACCCTGCTTATGACCGGCTCCACAAAATTCGGCCCCTCATAGACCATTTGTCATCCAGGTTTGCAGATGTGTATACCCCCAATCAGAACATCTGCATAGACGAGTCCCTTGTACATTTTACCGGACTCCTTGGCATCAAACACTACATCCCCAGCAAGCGCACCAGGTATAGGGTCAAACTGTATAAGCTCTGTGAAAGGGCCACAGGCTATACATATCGTTTTAGGGTCTATGAGGGAAAAGACTCAAAACTGGAGCTGGTCGGATGCCCTGACTACCTGGGGAGCAGTGGCAATATTGTCTGGGACTTGGTGTCACCCTTACTCCACAAGGGGTACCATTTATACTATATGTAAGTGCCTATTTCGGCACTTACATATAGTCGGAATTCAATGCTCTGGCACCGCGCGACCTAGTCGCCGGGGCCTCCCCCAACGGCTCGTTAATACCCAACTTGCATAGTCTTGTCGCCATTTGCGCCTAGACCCTCCGCTGCTCTGCCGCTTTAAGAAGATCGGCATTTCATCCAGCAGGCAGAAGGCAATCCAATAACAGAGCTCCGCACAGTGGATAGAGCTCTGTTAGAGAGGAGGCTGCTGATTGGCCTTAGTATTCCCGGGCTGCCCTGCCATTGGCTGCTCCTCTCACCCCGCCCCCATTCTCCTGTACTGAACACAGCAGACGCTTGATCTCAGTAAGAGTAATGAAGAAGACAGGGAGCCATGCCATGCGGACTGCTCCATAGAACGGAGGTTAGCTTGAGAAGGAATAATTAACAATCCACAAAGAGACAGTCACTCACCCCTGCGCTGATAAAGGCTAATCCTTGTCTTTACAACCCTGATAACACTCAGGGGGCCCGCTGCTGGTGCTCCGTGTGAGCTCCCTGCCTGGGCTCACAAACATTCTTAATAAGGGAATAAAAGGGTTAATAGGAGCCCACACTGGTCAAGACACTAAAAAGCCAGTGAACCATATCTCTTTCAATAGTCGTGCTTAGTAGGAGGGGAGGTTATCTCCTATGCACGGACTTTTGAAAGAGATATGGTTCACTGGCTTTTTAGTGTCTTGACCAGTGCGGCTCCTATTAACCCTTTACATACTTAACATTAGCAAGTGGCGAGATGACTGCTGATCACCCCCCCACTTGCTAATGGCTGCCGCTGCCCAGTATCCCCCCCCTCCTAACTTTCTCTGTGCATCTCCAATTTTATGCTGAAGTGTTGGGGGGGGGGGGGGAAAGACACCTTTTCTTGTGTGAGCCTGATAAGTGCAATTGTGACCAGATCCATCAGTTGCCGCACGTGTGGCGGTATTGAGGGAGCACTCCGCCATTTGTACAGCCTACAATGTACTCCAGAGCTGCACTCACTATTCTGCTGGTGCAGTCACTGTGTACATACATTACTTATCCTGTACTGATCCTGAGTTACATCCACTCCAGCTGCAGATTGCATCGCTACGCTCCTTACTCTTTGCAGTCTCCGGTCTGACACAGTCCCGCCAAGTGCCAGAGTCTGCTAAAAACAACTCAGCGCTCCAGATGGCGATCAAAATGGTCGCCAATGCGCCTTAAAATTTGCAGATGGCGACAAGACTTTTTAGCCTTGTCGCCATTTGCGACCAGGCTGCCGCGCTGTAGCTGGATATTGTGGCGGGGCACGGGCATAAGTGACGCGCTGTCATCTCAGACTCCTAGAGAAACAGACAGGAATGGAGCGGAGCTGAAGTAAGTGTCCATGGTGCTGTAACAGGAAGAGGCAGAGCCCACAGTCATGACAACTTAGCGGCGGCCTCGCTTTTTGGCAGTGTCGGGAGCAGCTTTCAGCCGGGGTGTGTGAGATAGGCGCTCTTAGCGGGAAACTCTGTTGTTCTCGGGGCTGCTGTGTGAGTGGCACTGGTGTTCGGGGAGCAGGGCAGAGCCAAAATGGGCGCAGCCGATCGGGAGATCATCCGTATCGCTAAGAAGATGGAGCGGATGGTGCAGAAGAAAAACACGGTCAGTGGTGCCTTCTGTGCCCGGCGGGTGAGGGGGAGCTGCCTGCTGTGGGCTCACTGAGGACGACTTACCTGCGGCCAGCGGGAGTCACCTGAGGACAAAGCAGGCTGACTGCTCTGCTCTGGGCCCTCAGGTCCTTCTCGGGTGGTATCAGAAGTGCCCCCTGATGCAGCAGAATACAGGCTGCTGTGAATGGAGGGCTGTATCTGAGGCATCAGGGTGACCAGCCTCACATAGGGTACTTTCACATTAGCGTTTTTCTTTTCCGGCATAGAGTTCCGTCACAGGGGCTCTATACCGGAAAAGAACTGATCAGGCATATCCCCATGCATTCTGAATGGAGAGTAATCCGTTCAGGATGCATCAGGATGTCTTCAGTTCAGTCATTTTGACTGATCAGGCAAAAGATAAAACCGTAGCATGCTACGGTTTTATCTCCGGCCAAAAAAACTGAAGACTTGGCATTTTTTCCCATAGGAATGTATTAGTGCCGGATCCGGCATTCAAAATACCGGAATGCCGGATCTGTCCTTCCGGCATGCGCAGACCGGTAAAAATACAAGACCGATCCGTCTGTCCGCATGACATGCGGAGAGACGGACCCATCCTTGCAATGCATTTGTAATCCGGATCCGTCTCACAAATGCTTTCAGTCAGCGGCGGATCCGGCGGGCAGTTCCGACGACCGAACTGCCTGCCGGATCACACTGCCGCAAGTGTGAAAGTAGCCGAATACTCTAATTATTCCCTTTCTGATCAGGTTCTGACGTTAGGGATCTGTTCATGTTCATCGGTCTGTCAGGATCTCCAGTATCTGTTATACCGTAATTACATGTATTTTAAATTTGGCGACTAAAAATGTAATTTGGCTCCTAAATTTTTCAGGTTAGGAGCCAATGGCTCCTTGATATTTTTTTTAGTCTGGAGCCCTGGCCCCAAGTCCCTGATGCAGTTAGCCGGCTACATGACAGACACTTCCCGAGTGTCTATCCTGGTACCCCAACTCACTGTTCCCCAAGAAAAAGATGTGTCTGTTGCAGGGCTGCAATAAGGAGTGACACCACCGGTTTTTGTCCTAACTGTCCGGTCCAGCCTGCCCTATGCATAGGGGAGTGTTTCCGCAAGCATCACACACAGGTACACTATTAGTGTAGGGATCGCGTGACACAGGACAGGCACACAGGGGTCTTAGGGCCCTTTCACACAGAGCTGCTACAAACTTCTCCTTTCACCTGGGACAAAGTGCATAATGTACTTCCCCACATCTCTGGGTGATTTGCGCTTTGCACATTGTCCCATGGGGAAGGAGAGGTTTGTCCTCTAAAGGTATAAAAATAAAAAATAAATCATAGGTAAGCAAAAAAGTTAATGTTCTGTTTCAAATGTTATATAAAGTTTATAAAAGTTCATGTTAATAAATTTATTGCGTTGCTGCCTGTATTTTTTTAGTTTTTTTTTTTAGCTTCTAGGTGGACCAAGCGATCAACCAGCTGCAGCACTGATGTGCATTCTGACAGAAGCATTGCGCTGCTGTCAGATTAAACAAAGTCGATGTATGCGGCGCTGCAAGACGAGATCTCTCCTCTGCAGTAAAAAAGATACGTTTGCCGAGGCTTATGAGCTGAGGTGTTCATATGCTTTGGCAAACACTTTGTATAAAAAAAATAAAAATAAATTCTGGCAATAATTTATTCATCCACATCGATTGATGTGAATGGAGAAATCGGGTTTGCCAGGGCATACGAGCTGAAGTGGGTTTGGATGTTGGGCGGAGCTCCTATGTCCTGGCAGACGCCTTTCCCCTCCTTTTTATTTTTTTGCACATTTTTTGGCAGAGATTTTTTCATCCACATTAATCGATGCAAATGAAGAAATCTGTGCCGTTGATTTTTTTTTTGAACGGAAAAAAAAATCTCATTACCCGTATGCTCAATATAAGGAGAATAGCATAAACTCCTAATGCTGGCCATACATGTAATGATTGTGGAGACCCTCAAATGCCAGGGCAGTACAAACACCTCACAAATGACCCCATTTTGGAAAGAAGACACCCCAAGGTATTCGCTGAGGGGCATATTGAGTCCATAAAAGATTCAACTTTTTGTCTCAAGTTAGCGGAAAGGCAGACTTTGTGAGGGAAAAAAAAATATCAATTCCCGCTAACTTGTGCCCAAAAAAAAACCTATGAACTCGCCATGCCCCTCACGGAATACCTTCGGGTGTCTTCTTTCCAAAATGGGGTCACATGTGGGGTATTTATACTGCCCTGGCATTTTAGGGGCCCTAAAGTGTGAGAAGTACCCATACTGTGTGTGAGAAATATCTCTGTAAATGACAACTTTAAAAAAAAATTATACAAAGTTGTCAATTTACAGAGATATTTCTCTCACCCAGAGTGGGTATATGTAAAAATACACCCCAAGACACATTGCCCTATTTCTTCTAAGTACGGCGATAGCACAGGTGTGAAACTTTTTTGCAGCCTAGGTGCATAAAGGGGCCGAAAGTCCAACGAGTACCTGTAGGCTTTACAGGGTTGCTCACAATTTAGCCCCGCCCAAAATGACAGAACAGTAAACACACCCCACAAATGATCCCATTTCAGAAAGTAGACACCCCAAGGTATTCACTGAGGGTCATAGTGAGTCCGTGGGAGATTTTTTATTTTTTTTGCCAGAAGTTAACAGAAATGGAAACTTTATTATTATTTTTTTCCTCAGAAAGTGTAATTTTTTGCTAACTTGTGAAAAAAAAATTAAATCATACATGAACTCACTATGCCCCTCCGCGAATACTTTGGGATGTCTTCTTTCTAAAATGGGGTCATTTGGGGGGGTATTTATACTATCCTGGCATTCTAGCACCTCAAGAAACATGACAGGTGCTCAGAAAGTCAGAGCTGCTTCCAAATGCGGAAATTCGCATTTTTGTACCATAGTTTGTAAACGCTATAACTTTTGCGCCAAACCAATAAATATACGCTTATTGGATTTTTTTTTTATCAAAGACATGTAGCACAATAAATTCTGACACAAACTTGTATAGAAATTATATTTGAACAATTTTACCCCAAAAAGTTAAAAATACATTTTTATTTGAGAAAATTACGGTCTATTTTGATTAATATCAGAAAAGAAAAATCTCAGCAGCAATCAAATACCACCAAAAGAAAGAAAGCTGTATTTGTGAGAAGTAAAAGGAGGTAAAATTCATTTGGGTGCCAAGTTGCATGACCAAGCAATAAACCGTTAAAGTTGTGAAGTGCCGATTTGTAAAAAAAGGGCCTGGTTACTAGGGGGGTATAAACCTGTGATCCTTAAGTGGTTAAAAGGTATCAGCCAAGAGAAGGGCACAAAAGAATTTCCAAGGCATTAGATATACCATGGAACTCATCATCAAGTGGAGAAAATATGGCACAACAGTGACATTACCAAGAACTGGACGTCGCTCCAAAATTGATGAAAAGACGAGAAGAAAACTGGGAAGCTACTAAGAGGCCTACAGCAACATTAAAGGAGCTGCAGGAATATCTGGCAAGTACTGGCTGTGTAGTATATGTGACAACAATCTCCCGTGTACTTCATATGTCTGGGCTATGAAGAAAAACATCCAAGCCAGGCTTCATTTTTCAAAAACACATCTGAAGTCCCCCAAAAAGCATGTGGGAAAAGTTGTTATGGTCAGATGAAACCAAAATGTAACTTTTTGGCCATAATTCCAAAAGATATGTTTGGCCCAAAAACACTGCACATCAAGAAAAGAACACCATACCCACACAGTGGAGCATGGTAATGGGGGCATCATGCTTTGGGGCTGTTTTTCTTTAGCTGGAACTGGGGCCGTAGTTAAGCTAGAGGGAATTATGAACAGTTCGAAATACCAGTCAATATTGGCACAAGACCTTCAGGCTTCTGCTAGAAAGCTGAACATGAAGAGGAACTTCATCTTTCAGCATGACAACGACCCAAAGCATACATCCAAATCAACAAAGGAATGGCTTCAACAGAAGAAGATTAAGGTTTTGGAATGGCCCAGCCAGAGCCCAGACATGAATCTGATTGTAAATCTGTGGGGTTATCTGAAGAGGGCTGTGCACAGGAGATGCACTCGCAATCTGACAGATTTGGAGTGTTTTTGCCAAGAAGAGTGGGCAAATATTGCCAAGTCAAAAATGTGCCATGCTGATAGACTCATACCCAAAAAGACTGAGTGCTGTATTAAAATCAAAAGGTGCTTCAACAAAGTATTAGTTTCCCTAATATCTGGAAAGAAATCTTGTGGGGGTCACAACTCTCTAGGACATACCATTCCTGAGATATTCCCCAAAAATTACCTGCATTAGCCAATACAAGCTTGCAAGTCTTTCTCTTCATATCCCAACTGCCATACACACAGTCACATGTCTCTCAGCAGCCAATAGAAGCTCGCAGGCCCAGTCTCCACATACACAGTTTTACTCCAGGTTTCCATAACAACCCAGCAATTTTTCTTCACTGTTGCAGGTCAGCTTTAGGCTAGGGCGACACGACCACATGTGTCGCAAGACAATAAGTAACACGACACATAGGGCACAACTACACTGCTACATATGTTGCGCGACAATTTTTATAATGATAGTCTATTTTTTTGCACTGCGACATGTGACATGCGACTTCAACAGTCGCAGAAAAATCCATCTTGGATGGATATTTTGCAACTGTCGTGTTACATGTTGCAGTGCAAAACCATAGACTATCATTATAAAAATTGTTGAGACAAAGTGTGTAGCCCTGGAATTAAAGGGGAGAGCACTGTGGAGGTCATTGTTAAGGGGACAAGGGCCACTATTAAAGGGGCAACTTCTGTGGAGGTTACTGTTAAGGCAGCAGGGTACTGTAGAGATCACTGTTAAGGGGGCAGGCCCCTGAGGAGGTCACTGGCAAGGGAGTGGGGTGCTGTGAAACTCACTGTTAAAGGGGTGGGCTGCTGTGAAAGTCAAAGTTAAGGGGATAGGCTGCTGTGGAGGTCCCCATTTTAAAGTGGCGGGGAACTGTGGGGGTGGGGGGTCAGTGTTAAGTGGTGGGGTTCTGTGGAGTTTACTATTAAAGGGGCGGGGTGCTGTAGAGGTCACTGTTATGAGGGATACTGTCGATATCTTTTATTGACACACACAAACATTTAATGAAATAGATGAAATATACCCGTGCAAAGTCAGGTCCTTCTGCATATATATATATATATATATATATATACACTGTGGCAATGTGAACGTTGAGGTGTTTTTTCCCAGGTTCCAGTCCAGGACTTAGGGCATGCTCATGTCCAGGCATCCTATTTAATCCTACTACTGGATTTTGTGTGTCTCACTCTGGAGTGTCTTGTGAAGAAAATTCCTGGTGAGTGGTCTCTGCCGGATGGGCTGAGGGGCCACGAGGCTAGGCGATAGCCTGAACTTTGGGTGACGCGGTGACGCCTGTGAAACAAGGATCACAAGGCCAGAATCGGGAGAACTACTGGGCCACAATACCCCAAAAGGTATTGAAGTGTCACAGGCTGGAGGTTGCAGGACTGTATGGCTGAGGAAAGTCGCATTTGAGTTCCATGTGTGAACAGGTGAGTCAGGGATACGCTTATGTGTTTAGTTAGAGCCTAGCCGGGCAAGGGTTTGTTATTTTGTGTGGATGTCACACGTGATAAGTTGAAGCTGCGACTTCTTAACCTGTGCTTTGCTAAATTGTCTGAAATAAAGCAAGAGTTTGGACATTATAATCATGTGTGTGAAGATATCTGTGAGTGTGACCCCCTGAAAAGAGACGATCCCTTACAATACCCAAATATATATATATATATATTATGAAACCTGTCCAGGGCTGTGGAGTCGGTAGATAAATGCTCCGACTCCTCAGTTTTTTGTACTTCCGACTCCGACTCCCCTGTATTTAATATGCGAATGTATTTTATACATTCCTTGAAGGAAAGAAAGAAGTTCTTCTAAGCTCTTCTAGCACAGAGAGGTAGTTGGGCAGAAGCTGCTGCCTTCTCCTTTGTGTGCTGATCTTCTGCTGAAGATAGGGCAGTGGGAGGATCCAGGAAGGGACATTTATTTTAAAACATGATTTCCCTAGAAGAATCCCATAGTCATGTTTAAAGTTTAAGATAACATTCTGAGTTTACACGTTTTATAGCCTTAGCTGAATGACAGCAGTTTTTCCAATGGTTTACAGCTTCAGTCTTGAACTATTGACCCTCCATTCCCTTCACTTATACAAGTGTCTCTAGTCCTGCAAAACACATATTTACTTAATCCCTTATCAGTAAGAGGCTAGGTAAACCATGGGCATTGTGTTCCCTGTAACATCAGAACACAACACAATGGAAAGTATATGTATTGCCACTCCTAATTGTGCATTGCGTGCCATATAGTGAAACATATGAAAAGCATGCTTCTTCACATCACTGAACGCGTCTGTTTTGCGGTTACGTGAGGCACTGCATGCATTGGCCTTTATTCTTACAGTAGAGAAGTCATTAATTATAACTGTTTATGAATTCGGACATTTAAACTTGCTTATTTTTTTTTTTATTCCAATTTAAATTTAGTAGGAGTCGGAGTCGGTTCATTTTTTGCCGACTCCGACTCCAGGTACCCAAAATTGACTCTGACTCCTCGACTCCGACTCCACAGCCCTGAACCTGTCAGCTATATTTGATGCAGGTTGTGAATCTCGTCCCTCAGGAGAACAAAAGGAATGGTACACGATTCGATGCTCCCTTAGATGTAAGAGATGTGCTGATGCCCATCGGCATTTATTATAGTATTCATAGAGACAGCCACGAAAAAGTTCTCTCTGTATCATGGATTTAGTAACAATACCGTCTTTCAGATTCTCATGAACTTAGAGAATTTCGTTTATAGGTGTCTATTTATAAGCTGCCTCCAGTAATCAAAATTCAGGGTATTGAGAGGGACAAAGGATCTGCCGGAGGAGAAATCCAGGACCGTATATCTGTAAAGAATAAATCAAGGCAACTGGACGCACTGTAAGACTTACCTCTTACAGTAAGTCCAGTTGCCTTGATTTATTCTTTACAGATATACCATGACCTGGATAAAGGAGAACCTTCACAGACAATCCAGGACCGGTTCCATAGTTATTCTGAAATCCCCCACAATGAATTGCACTCCCTCTATAAAAATCATCCACTTTATGAAATATATCTTGTAGGGTTTTGCCCGGGTCCACATTCGGAAGGCACACACTTCCAATAGTGTAGACCTTGCCCTGGATGGACAATTTACCAAAAGCAAATCTGTCTTTAGGGCAGGTCAAGGTTTCAAACAGGGAATGATTTAAAGACCTGTACAGAGTAGTCTAAACTCCTTAAGATATCAACTCTGATTTAGAGTTGTGTAGCCAAAATGTGTAGTGTTAGATTGCATACCTGGAATATAGCCCTTTTTAAAGTGTGATTCCTGCGGAAGTAAGATGATGGCATAATGACATAATCCCAAAGACTGAGCGACAACACATAAAAAAATAAAGAGTGGGTGGGAGAAAGAGAGAGCAAAGAGAGAGGAAAAAGAAAGATGAAGAAGAAGAAGTCAGTAGTGAACAAGCACTACCACGTAGGTCATGATATGCTATCTTGCTTCACCACTTAACACTATGACTACGGCCGTGATCAAGGTCTATTGTTGACCAAAACGTTGGCCAGTGGCTCCAAAAAAACTTTTGGATGGATATAATAAGACAATAAAAATAAGCATTTGACGTAACAGCAAAAAGAAAGTGCTGCTGTCTTTCCTTCAAATACATGAACTTGTATACCACTGAGCACCTCCCTGCACACATTGAGGAGTGCCTTTCAAACTTTTCTTTACATGATATGAACTAGTGCTTACAGAAGAGCTCCGCAACTGTAAGGTAACTAAAGCGCAAAGAAATTGTAATTGGTTAAATAAACACCTACTGATGTTCACCTAGGTTAGGATTGACCGACAATGGCAGAGTAAGTAGAGGCTGCCACTTTGCTAAACTCAAAGGGGTTCTGCAGATTTTTTTTTTCACTGATGTTCTGGATAAATCATCAGCATCTGGATGACGGCGATCCAACACCCAGGCCCCTTGCCAATCAGCTGTTTGAGAAGGCAGTGGAGTAGGCAGTAGGGCTGCAGCCTTCTCACTTTACCTCAGGCCCAGTGATGTCACGACCAGTATCACTGGCCCTGGCGTGGCTAAACCATATTCAAGTGAACAGCGCTTAGCCGGGCACAGGCCAGTGATACTAGTAGTGCCCCTTGCATATAATTCAGCAGTGTATCATTTTAAGCATATTTTGATAAATAAGAATACTACTTGCACTTCTGAAGAACCTTCAGTACTTTTATTATTTTATTCTCCAAAATTAAAAATGTTGCATGGCTCGCAGGCATATATTTTCAGAGAACGCCAAGTTGTAGCACGTACAGTACATTCAAGTGCAACATTTTGGGGGTCACTATCCCTTACTCATGCATGACACCCGAAACGTCGCGTTTCAATGTACGTGCTACAACTTTGCGTTCTCTGAACATATGGGGGGAAAATAGCAGTGTGTCTTATGGGTGAATGCTGCAATTTACAATGATACACGGCTGCTGCGATGCCGCACAGCACGATCAATGGGTGTATCAAAAGAGAGGGAGGAGGGCCTGGGGGCCGGCATCTGGATTAGGAATGACAGCGGGGACCGGTGCAGTCCCTGTATTCTAATGCACCGGCCCTGCTCACTGTTGTATAATCTTATCTAACCAGTAGTCATTCTTAAAATATAATCATCATGTGCATCCATCTGTAATACTTACAACATTAAGTTCCGTAGCAGAGAGGAGGCAGGCCAGGAGGGCGGCGCGTCACTCACTATGTCATGCGCCTGTGCCACCAACTTTATGTATGAAGCAGGCGGAACGAGCGCGTGGCGTAGTGAGTGACGTGCCGCCCGCCACCCCAGGCCTGCCTCCTCCCTCCTCTCTGCTACGGAACTTAATGTTGTAAGTCATACAGATGGATTACACATGATTATTATATTTTAACAATGACTACAGGTTAAATAAGATTATACAACAGTGAGCGAGGCAGAAGCATCAGAATACAGGGACTGCACCGGTCCCTGCTGTCATTCCTAATCCAGATGCAGGCCCCCAGCCCCTGTGTTGGAGGTCATTCACACTGCAGAGACACTATTATGGGGGAAATCTTTGGATGGCACATAGCACAAGATTATTATTATTTTTTATTATAATTTATTATTAAAGCGCCATTCATTCCATAGCGCTGTACATATGATAAGCGGTGCACATACATAACACAGACAATTGCACTAATCATAAACAAGATGAGTTACAAACTGGTACAGAAGGAGGGGGCCTTACAATCTACATGGTATGGGAGAAGGACACAGTAGGTGCGGGTTAAGCTGGTCATGGCGGTATAGAGGCAGCAGTGTCACTGGTTGTAGGCTTGTCTGAAGAGATGGGTTTTCAGGTTTCTTTTGAAGGATTCCACTGTAGGTGAGAGTCTGATATGTTGGGGTAGCGAGTTCCAGAGTATGGGGGATGCACGGGAGAAATCTTGGAGTCGATTGTGGGAAGAGGCGATAAGAGGAGAGGAGAGAAGGAGGTCTTGTGAGGATCGGAGAGTGCGTGTGGGGATGTATCGGGAAAGTAGCTCAGAGATGTAGGGAGGGGACAGGTTATGGACGGCCTTGTATGTGTTTGTTAGTACTTTGAAGTGGATTCGTTGGGCAATGGGGAGCCAGTGAAAGGATTGGCAGAGGGGAGAGGCAGAGGAGTAATAAGGTGAGAGGTGGATTAGTCGGGCAGCAGAGTTGAGGATAGATTGGAGGGGTGCGAGAGTGCTAGATGGAAGGCCACAGAGGAGAATGTTGCAGTAGTCTAGGCGGGAGATAATGAGGGCATGTACGAGAATTTTCGCAGATTCAAAGTTAAGGAAAGCACGGATGCGGGAGATGTGTTTGAGTTGGAGGCGGCAGGTGGTAGAAAGGGCTTGGATGTGCGGTCGGAAGGAAAGGGCAGAATCTAAGGTCACTCCAAGGCAGCAGGCTTTGTTGACTGGGGATAATGTGCAGCCATTGATCGTGATAGATAGGTCTGTTGGGGGGGGGGGGGTTGAACAAGATGGGGGAAAGATAACATGGATAAGACAGAATTCGTAAAGTTTAAGAAAGCGAGAGGCGAAGAAGGATGATATAGAAGATGGACATTGTGGGATTCTTGATAGTAAGGTGGTGATGTCTGGACCAGAGAGGTAGATTTGTGTGTCATCAGCATAGGAGTGATACTGAAAGCCATGGGACTCTATGAGCTGTCCCAGGCAAAAGATTGAGAAGAGCAGGGGTCCTAGGACAGAGCCTTGCGGGACACCAACAGAGAGGGCATGAGACGAGGAGGTGGTGCGGGAGTGGGAGACGCTAAACGTCCGGTCTGTGAGGTATGATGTGATCCAGGAGAGAGCCAGGTCAGTGATGCCAAGAGATGAGAGAGTTTGCAACAGAAGGGAGTGGTCAACAGTGTTGAAGGCAGAGGACAGGTCAAGGAGAAGGAGGACAGAGTATTTTTCTTGGTTTTGGCTGTCAGTAGGTCATTGGTGACTTTGGTAAGGGCAGTCTCGGTCGAGTGGTGGGTTCGGAAGCCAGATTGTAGGCGGTCAAAGAGGGAGCAGGAGGAGAGGTGGGAGGAGAGTTCTGAATGGACATGTTGTTCAAGTAGCTTTGAGGCATATGGAAGAAGTGATATGGGGCGATAACTGGACAAGGAAGATGGGTCAAGTGAAGGCTTTTTGAGGATGGGTGTAATGGTAGCATGTTTAAAAGCAGAGGGGAAGACACCAGAGTTTAGTGATAGATTGAAGAGATGAGTTAGGGCTGGGATAAACACTGCGGTGAGGTTAGGGATGAGGTGGGATGGGATCGGGTCAAGTGCACAAGTAGTGAGATGTGATCTGGAGAGTAGAGTGGAGAGTTTTTCTTCTGTAATGGTGGAGAAGCGGGATTTGGGGGGAGAGGACCGAGCAGTTGTGTAGAGGGTCTGTGGGGACAATGCAGTAAAGCTTTCTCTGATGTGGACTATCTTTTGTTTGAAATATTTGGCAAAGTCCTCAGCTGAGAAGAGAGGAGAGGGTGGGGGTGCTGGGGGGCGGAGCAGGGAGTTAAAAGTGCTAAAAAGTTGTTTAGGGCTGTGTGACAAGGACGATATGAGAGATGTGAAGTAGGCCTGTTTTGCATCAGCGAGTGAGGATTTGAATATGAGAAGGGATTGCTTGTATGCAGTGAAATGATCTTTAGAAGGGGATTTTTTCCATCGCCGCTCAGCAGCCCTGGAAGCTTGTCTGAGTTTCTTGGTCAGGTTGGTGTGCCAGGGTTGTCTGTTTATTTTCCGGATTTTGTTATGTGTGAGGGGGGCAACAGTGTCCAGAGCTGTACTTATTGTGGTGTTATATAGGGTGGTAGCAGCTTCTGGGTCTTGGAGGCAACAGATGGTAGAGAGTGGGAGAAGAGAGTCAGAAAGCAAGTGAAAGTCGAGATGTTTAAGGTTCCTGCGGGGGTGTGCTAGTGTGTGGATCGGGGGGGGCTACAGAAGAGACCAGTGAAGAGAAGGTGAGTAGGTTGTGGTCGGATAGGGGGAGAGGCGAGTTAGAAAGGTTAGATAGGGAGCAAAAGCGGGTAATGATCAGATCCAGAGTGTGACCATCTCTGTGGGTGGGAGCTGAAGACCACTGTGATAGGCCGAAGGAGGAAGAGAGCGACAGGAGTTTAGAGGTGGCCGAGTGACAGGTGTCAATAGGGATGTTGAAGTCACCCATGATGATAGTGGGGATGTCGGCAGAAAGAAAGTGTAGTAGCCAGGTGTTGAAGTGGTCAAGAAATATGGTGGCTGGGCCTGGAGGGCGGTAAATGACTGCTACTTGAAGGTTGGAGGGAGAGTAGATGCGAACAGAGTGTACTTCAAATGAGGTGAGCGTAATGGAGGGTGGCAGTGGAGTTGGGCTGTAGGAGCAGGTGTCTGATAGGAGAATACCAACTCCTCCACCATGTTTGCAGCCGGGGCGGGGGGTGTGAGTGAATTGAAATCCACTATAAGAGAGTGCAGCAGCAGGGGAGGAGGTGTCTGATGGTGTCAGCCATGTTTCTGTGAGACCCAGAAAGGAAAGGTTTTGAGAGATAAACAGTTCATGAATGTACAACAGTTTGTTACGGACAGAGTGTGCGTTCCATAATGCTCCTGCAAGAGGAACCAAAGGGGCATGGGTCAGAGGAATGGTAATTAGGTTTAAGGGGTTGCAGAATTTTGCAGAAGGAGATTTGTAGTGGGACATGGAGGTGATAGTGGGGATTTGCTGAGGGGGTCCTGGATTTGGAGTGATATCACCAGCAGTAAGGAGAAGCAGAGAAAATGTTAATAGATGAGAATAGGAGAGGGCATGAGGTGTTTTATGTTTGCAAACAGGTTTGTGCAAGCGGTCAGATGAGAAGGTAAGATGGAAGAAGAGATGAATAGTTCCTTGCTGGGTGAATGGATGTGGGGGTATTTCAGGAGGTTGTGGAAAAGTAGGAGGAGTAAGAGGAAAAATTTAAACATTGTTAGCATTTACTATGTCTGGAATTACCTGTGGTCCCCTTCTGGTATAATTCAGTCTATGCACTTAAAGAGTTGCACTTGAGAGATGTTGCATGTGGAAAGACCAAGGTCTGAGAAGACCTAGGATCTTAGATTTATACCACTCAGTGATCAATCAGGTGTGACCAAGAGGGGAGGGGGCTACATATGTCCTAATCAAGGAGGACCAGATACAGGGGTGAAATAGTGTAAACAAATACTCAATAAATCCAGCAGGAAAAGAGACATTAATAGTTCAGACAGACATACCAGGATTTAGAAGGAGAGATGAGAGGGGGTGGACAATATCAGACTGGAAAAGCTGGGTGTAGCAGTAAGGTTCAATACAGACATACAAGGATTAAGAAGGAGAGATGAGAGGGGGTGGACAAGATCAGACTGGAAAAGCTGGGTGTAGCAGTAAGGTTCAATGCAGACATACCAGGATTTAGATGGAGAGATGAGAGGGGGTGGACAAGATGCTATTTATGTGTCATCCACAGATCCCCCCCATAGCAGTGTCATCCACAGATGTCTCCATAACAGTGGCATCCAGAGATCCCCATAACAGTGGCATCCAGAGATCCCCATAACAGTGGCATCCAGAGATCCCCTAGACAATGCCATCCAGAGATCCCCATAACAATGCCATCCAAAGATCCCCATAACAATGCCATCCAGAGATCCCCATAACAGTGCAATCCAGAGATCCCCCATAACAGTGCCATCCAGAGATCCCCCATAACAGTGAAATCCAGAGAACCCCTCCATAACAGTGTGTCATCCACATATCCCAAATAACAGTGTCCTCCACAGATCCCCCATAACAGTGTCTCATCCACAGATCCCCCATAACAGTGTCATCCACAGCACACCTTTTGGATCAAAATACACCTTTTGGTTCAAAATATTATTATTTTTTTCCTCCTCAAAAACCTAGGTGCGTCTTATGTGCAGGTGCGTCTTATAGGGTGAAAAATACAGTATCTGTTCTTTCCTGTAAATATCCATGCTTCTTTTGAGATTTTTTTCATTCCTGGCCTGAAGAAGAGACCTCAATCTCGAAAGTTTGCCTTATAACATCATGTACCCTAGTTAGACATTAAAAGGTATCAAATTACAATATTTTATATTGTTTCTCTTCTGAAGAGCATCAAGACTTCCACAGCACTAATGGAAATTAGAGCTTCTCCTGCAAAAAACAAGCCCCTATACAGTCATGGCTACATTTTTTGAGATTGACACAAATTTTTGTTTTCACCATGTTTGCTGCTTCAGTGTGTTCAGATCTTTTTGTCAGATGTTTGTCAAGTTGTTTTTTACTTATTAACAAATACATCACGTTTATTTATCTATTTTTACAATGTTGACCCTTCTTTTTCAAGACTTCTTCAATTTGCCCTGACGTGCCAAATCCTGAATCATGGCCTAATTCTTGCCTAATTAGTTCTTGGAGTGTATCACCATTTCTGTGCTTTTATTTGTCCACCTGCTTTTTAGGATTGACCACAGATTCTCAATGGCATTAAGATCTTGGGAGTTTCTTGGTCATGGACACAAAATTTTAATACTTTGTTCACCAGACCACTTAGCTATCACTTTTGCCTTGTGATACAGTGACAGTGCTTCATCATGCTGGAAAAAGCATTGTTCATCACCAAATTGTTCCTGGAGAAGTTGCTCTTGGAGGATGTTTTGATACAATTCTTTATTCATGGCAGTATTCTTAGGCAAAACTGTGATTGGGCCACATGGTTAGTCTCAGAAAGCTTAACTGGCGGCATGAACCGGGACTCTTGGTAGCACTCACCTTTTCTTCTCTGGACAATCATTTTCCTAAATGTCCCAAACATGTCTGAAGGGGCTTTCTTCAGAGAAAATTACTTTACCCGAGTCTAATCCCTGTACTTCCTGTAGAATGGCAGTCTCTCTCTGAAGTGTCTTCTTGACACCAGGCCATCCTCCCAAAGCCTTCGTCTCACTGTGCATGCAGACACACTCACACCTTTCTGCCGCTATTCCTGAGCAAGCTATGCACTGGTGGTGAACTGATCACTGAATTCTTAGTGAGAAGATCCTGGAACTTGCTGGACTTGGGCACTCTAGAAACATAGAATGTGTCGACAGATAAGAACCATTTGGCCCATCTACTCTGCCCAATATACTGAATACTATGAATAGCCCCTGGCCCTATCTCATATGAAGGATGGCCTTATGCCTATCCCATGCATGCTTAAACTCCTTCACTGTATTTGCAGCTACCACTTCTACAGAAAGGCTATTCCATGCACCCACTACTCTCTCAGTAAAGTAATACTTCCTGATATTACTTTTTAAACCTTTGCCCCTCTAATTTAAAACTATATCCTCTTGTAGCAGTCTTTCTTCTTTTAAATATTCTCTCCTCTTTTACCTTGTTGATTCCCTTTATGTATTTAAAAGTTTCTATCACATCCCCTCTGTCTCATCTTTCTTCCAAACTATACGTCTTTCTTTCCTGGTAAGTCTTATCCTGCAATCCATGTACCAGTTTAGTAGCTCTTCTCTGAACTCTCTCCAAAGTATCAATATCCTTCTGGAGATATGGTCTCCAATACTGAGCACAATACTCCAAATGAGGTCTTACTAGTGCTCTGTAGAGTGGCATGAGCACCTCCCTCTTTCTACTGGTAATTCCTCTCCCTATACACCCAAGCATTCTGCTAGCATCTCCTGCTGCTCTATGACATTGTCTGCCTACTTTTAAGTCTTCTGAAATAACGACCCCTAAATCTGATTTTATATTCTGCTCTTTGGTTTTTACGCCCCAGGTGCTTTATCTTGCACTTATTAACATTACATTACAGTTGTCAGATTTTTGACCATTCCTCTAGTTTTCCTAAATCCTTTTCCATTTGGTGTATCCTTCCAGGAACATCAACCCTGTTACAAATCTTTGTGTCATCAGCAAAAAGTCACACCTTACCATTGAGGCCTTCTGCAATTTTGCTGATAAAGATATTAAACAATATGGGTCCCAGAAAAGATCCCTGAGGTACCCCACTGGTAACAAGACCATGGTCTGAATATACTCCATTGACTACAACCCTCTGTTGTCTGTCCCTCAGCCACTGCCTAATCCATTCAACAATATGGGAGTCCTAGCCCAAAGACTGCAATTTATTGATAAGCCTTCTATGTGGGACAGTATCAAAAGCCTTACTAAAGTCTAGATAAGCGATGTCTAGCGCACCTCCGCCATCTATTATTTTAGTCACCCAATCAAAAAAATCAATAAGATTAGTTTGACATGATCTCTCTGAAGTAAACCCATACTGTTTTTCATCTTTCAATCCATGGGATTTTAGATGTTCCATCATCCAAGTATGGTTTCCATTAATTTCCCCACTATTGATGTCAGGCTTACTGGCCTATAGTTGCCCGATTCCTACCTACTACCTCTCTTGTGAATGGGCACAACATTTGCTCATTTCCAATCTTCCGGGACGACTCCTGTTGCCAGTGATTGGTTAAAAAATCTGTTAATGGTTTTGCTAGTTCACAGCTGAGCTCTTAATAGCTTTGGCTGTATCCCATCAGGCCTCTGTGACTTATGTGTATTAATTTTAGACAGCTGACATAGAACCTCTTCCTCTGTAAAGACACATGCATCAAAAGATTCCTTCATTTTCCTTTGTAAAAACTGAACAGAAGTATTCATTGAGTCAGTCAGCTAGCTCTTTATCTTCTTCCATATACCTTCCTTCTTTTTGTTATTAATTTTGTAATTCCTTGTTTTAGTTTCCTTTTTTCATTTATTGTATCTGAAATACGCCTTATCGCCTTTTTTCCCTGACTGAGCAAATTTCTCTTCTATCTGTGTTTTGGAAGCTTTTATAACTTGTTTGGCCTTTTCTGCCTAATCTTATAAATTTGCCTGTGATCCTTTTTTTTTTTTTTTTTTTTTTTATAATTCCTAAATGCTATCTTTTTGTTTTAAATGATTTTGACCAATTCTGCTGAGTACCACAGTGGTCTCTTCTTTGTTTTTGCTGTTACTGACAAGCCTAATGCAATTTTCTGTTGCCTTCAATAGTGCCACTTTTAAGTAGTCCCATTTCTCCTGGACTCCAATGAAACTGTTCCAATCTGATAGGGACTCGTATACCACTAATCTAATTTTAGAAAAGTCAGTTTTTCTAAAATCTAAAACTTTTGTTTTTGTGTAGTGTGACTTATAGTAAACCACACTGACTGGTGATCAATAGATGCCAAGCTTTCCCCTACAGTTATATCAGATACCAAATTCCCATTTGTGAATACTAAATTTAAAATGGCCTCCTTCCGGGTTGGCTCCTCAACTACTTGCTGTAGAGATAATCCCAGTAGGGAATTTAGAATATCTGTACTCCTGGCAGAACTAGCTATTTTGGTTTTCCAGTTTACATCAGGAAGATTGAAGTCTCCCATAATGATAACTTCCTCTTTCAATGTCATTTTAGCTATTTCCTCAACTAGTAGATCATCTAATTATTTGACTTGGCTAGGTGGTCTATATATCACACCTACATGAGTTACCTTATGATTATCAAGCTGCAAAGTAACCCAAACTGACTAAATTGTTCTTGCTAACTTGTATCAAATTAGATTTTATGTTAGCTTTCACATACAGGGCCACCCCTCCCCCTTCTTGCCTTCTCTGTCTTTACTGTATAGAGAGTACCCTGGTATTGTTATATCACAGTCAATACTCCCATTGAACCACATCTTCGTAACAGCCACTACATCTATATTTTCAGATGCCATTAAAGCCTCAAGTTCAGTGATCTTATTCCCTAAACTGTAAGCATTTGTAGACAAGAATCTGAGCATGTCATTTCTTAACCTTTGTGCTACTCGCATCTTCGGGCATTGTGCCGGGGGGCAGTTGGACTGCTGGATTATCATTCTTTTGCCCCCCCTTTCCTAGTTTAAATGCTCCTTAGCAAATACTTGGAACTGTTCACCAAGGAAATGTGTTCCCTTGAGAGAAAGATGCAAACCATCTTTCTTGTACAGTTCTTTTCCATTCCAACAAGAGCTAACACGAGACACAAAGCCAAACCCTTGGTTCATACATCATTCATCAAGCCATACATTGAATTCCTTAATGCGCATCTTCCAGTCATGCTGAAGGTTATGCACAGGCAAAACTGCAGAGAATGAAACAGTTGATGCAACCTCCCGTTTATCCTTTCCAAGTGTGTGAAAAGCTTCTTTCACCTTTGAAACCTCATTGCAAGCCAGATCATTTGTCCCAAGATGGACAATAACATCCACCTCCCTTTCCTGCTTTGCTTGCCTAACAATATTAAGGATCCGTTGTCTTTCCCTGCTAGCGGTAGCACCAGGGAGACATCTCACAACACCATTCTCCTCAAACTTCATACCTCTTATGATGGAATCGCCCAACAACAGCTGCTTACTATCAGTCCTCACCTTCTCCTTTTTGTCTTAGAATGCAGTCTTGCATACTTTAGGCATGGGAGATGATTGTTCCTCACCCACTGTGCTTGAGCCATCCTCCATGTTGCTCTTGCACTCTGAAAGTGCTGCAAATGAATTATGGAGAGCCAAAGACTGTGGGACATGTCTTCTATCCACAACTCTCAGTCTACCAGAACCTGCAGTAACCCATCTTCCATTTCTAGGAAGCCTCTGTGGCAGTGGCATTGCAACATTCTCAGCCTGAGTTTAACGGTTAATTTACAAATCTCATATTTCAAAAAGGCAATTTCCTGCTGCATTATGGAGAGCTGTCTACAGATCAGAGAGTATCCAAACCTCCGAAGAGTGGAACCTGAAATAAAAGCACAACAATTCCTGAACAGAACCAGGTCTGCCATTGTAAAGAGGGGAAAGATGTTAAACAAATGTTACTTGTTTAGATAGTATCCACCTCCAGATTACCTCTTGAGTATCTCCGGAATATCTTTAATGCACTTATAAAATCAGCACTTGGAAAATTCAGTAAGCTATAATTAGGCAAGCTAATACTATGTTGCTATATATACACACACTCCCACAAAAGCTCCTCCCCCAACAGCAATTTAACACCTTACTCGCCTATGCTCATTTGCAATCAGACAATAGTGATAACCTGTCTAACAAATTCCTTACCTGTTTTGAAACACAGTGTGAGTATCCACCAGAAACACCACTGAAGTTCTGCTAAAGTGGAAAAGCTCGGAGTTAGACCAAGTTAGTCTTCTGAATATCTCCAATGCACTTATAAAATCAGCACTTGGAAAATTCAGCAAGTCTTCTTCACAGCAAATAAACCTCTCTCCTTGAATTTCTTGGTATCTGATGGTTGACTTATGTACAATCTCATAAGCAGCAATGTCCTTGCCTGTAAAGTCCTTTGGATGCAAATAAATGATGATTGCAGGTGTTTACTTGTAGGTAATCGTGGATAACAAAAGTTAAATTAATTTAAGTACGCCCCCTACCTTTTAAAATAACCAATCTGCTTTTCTAATTCAATTAGCATGACATTGTGAAATCAGCTGCCTTGTCCTCGATAACAGTTCTTCTTGAGCTGCATTGTGGCAGGACTGAAATGCAGTGTAATTTTTTTTATTGTTAATGCAATTAACTGCAATTCATCTAATAACTCATAACAATCTAGAGTTAATGCAAATTGCCACCATAAAAACTGAAGCAGCAAACTCTGTGAAAACTAGGCCTGCACAATATATCGCCAAAGCAATCGCAATTAATCGCCATATCGCAATCGCCAATTGGCCGACCCAAAAATGCTGCAATTATATTACCATATTTTTTGCTTTATAAGACAAACTTTCCCCCCCCCCCCAAAAGCGGGGGGGAAATGGCAGTGCGCCTTATAAAGCGATGGTTGACTTTTTACGTGGTTGACACGGATGTATCGCCCGCCACTATGCTGCACAGCGCGGCCGGCGATACATCAGTTACAGTATGGGGAGGGAGGAGGGGCTGGAGGCAAGTCGTTATTTTAATGAACAAATGTTCTTTTATTTATTCTATTTTATTTATCTGTTCTGTGCAGTGCTATTAAGAAAATGGCAAGATTTGCATTTTGTACTTTTGCAGTAATGCAAATATGTTATTTAATTTAGTAAAAGATGTTTTATTTTGAAAAAACACTGTGCATTTCAGTTCTTGAGTTAAGCATAACTACATTTCAGCATTATCAGTAATTTGTGTGTGCTTTTGCCTTGAAAATCCAAGCAAATAGACCTCTAGCACAATTCCCTTAAAATATCGCATCGCATACCGTTATCGCAATTTTTAGGGCCCTAATCGCAATCACACAAAATTCCCATATCGTGCAGCCCTAGTGAAAACCAAAATTTGTGTCCCTACAGCTTCTTAAAAAAAACAATAAAGAAATGATGACTCCTAGCATATGACAACACACAATGTAAATGGTAAAAATGTCATGGTTTAAAATGAATTAAACAAAAATCTATATAAATTTGTCATCACAGTAATCATATCAACCCATAGAATAGGCGGGACTGTCTGCTCATACTCCTACCTCCACGTAAGATACGGCTTGAGTCGTAGCCACGAAAAGAAATATGCAAATCAGTAAATTATTACTTTTTACCACATGAAGTCATTCAATAAACAACTTGGTTTGCATATATCATGCTACAGTATTTACTCCACATGGCGATCCCCATATAAAAATAAAAACACGCTGACAATCTTTTTTGGTTTACCTCATCTCCCAAAAGTGATCATAATACCACATGCTGGACCCCATAATAAAATAAAAACACACAATATAATTACAGAGACACCTCACCACTGAAGCTAGTCATTGGCTGCAGCGTAGCAGGTGAGCATGCCCATGCCAGGGAGGAAGTAAACAAGCCACAGACCAGAATACACATGGGGACCAACATGCATGACCAGAGCAGCAGGGAGCATGCAAGTATGTTGTTGTTTTTTTTTTTTTTCACTAGAGAAGGCAAGTTGTGGGCATTATGGAAAATTATTTATTCCTAGACAGCCCCTTTATGGGGTTAAAGGAACACAACCTAGACACTAATTTTAAAGGACACATAAAAACATAGTTATCCTCAATGTTTACAGCACTATCTGCATAATCCATACACAAAAGGACTTGTAGAAATCCTGTAGAGGACACATCTGCTGATCTCTTACATCTTTGATGGCCAGCTGCTTATGATGGGGGTGCTTAACCCCTTCCCGACCGCAATCCGTATATATAAGTGATAGCTGCACATACCTCGTGCAGCTACCACGTATATAAACGTTCCGGCAGCTCTATAATCCAAGCGCTGCAAAGCTTCTGCCCCTGCCCTGCTGCTGTCACGGACAGCATACAGTGCAGTAATGCTGGCAAAGGACCGATCAGAGAGGCCCCTTGCCGGCAATCGATCCGATTGGTTAGTCTGTGCAGACTAACCAATCGGATCGAGGCAGTAAAAAATATGCCGGTTTCAGGCTCTGATCTGCGCTCTGCAGATCAGAGCCTGAAATCACAGTGTCCTCGTGCCCACCTTCCCCCCAATCTGTGCAGCCCTCCATCTGTGCCCCCTCGATCTGCTCCCCACCTTGTGTCCACCTGTCTCAACAGTGCCCTGATGTCCGCCCCTCCTTGAGTCCGCCCCCTCCATTCCTCCTGCTGCCCCACCTCCCTCAATGCTGGCCATGACCCCCCCCCTTCCAGCGCTGCCCCCGCTCAGTCCCTCTGCTGTGTTTGATGGCGGCGGCTCCATTCCTGAGCCGCCGCCATCAGCAGAGAGTGTCAGTTGTATGCTGACACACTGCTGTAACCCCATAGATGCCGCGGCATCCATGGGGTTAATAGAGGGAGGGGGCTCCCTCTCTCCACCACTGGGGCTGCCACGATGCGATGGTAGCGCCCAATGGTTGCCATGGCAACCAGATGCTTTGCAAAAGCGTCCTCTGTTGCCACCTACAGGGCATCTGATTGTATTATACTTTGCAATGCAAGAGCATTGCAAAGTATAGTACAGCCATCAGCCCCACTGGATCTTCAAGATCCAAGAGGGACTTGATAAAAAAAAATAATAAATAAATAAAAGTAAAAATAAATAAATAAAAATGTCAAATTAAAAAAATAATTGCCTTTTCCTATAAAAAATGAAAATTACATAATATAAAAACTACACATATTAGGTATCACCGCGTCCGTAACGACCGTCTCTATAAAGATATCACATGATGGACCCCGTCCGATAAACACCATAAAAAAAACAGTGCAAAAAAAAAAGCAATGTTTGTCACCTTCCATCACAAAAAGTGCAACAGCAAGCGATCAAAAAGGCTTATGACCCCCAAAATAGTACCAATCAAACCATCACCTCATCCCTCAAAAAATGATACCCTATTTAAGACAATCGCCCAAAAAATAAAAAAGCTCTGGCTCTCAGACTATGGAGACACTAAAACATCATTTTTTTTTGTTTCAGAAATGCTATTATTGTGTAAAACTTAAATAAATAAGAAAAAGTATACATATTAGGTATTGCCACTTCTGTAACGATCTGCTCTATAAAACTGTCACATGACCTAACCCCTCAGATAAACGCTGTAAAAATAAATAAATAAAAACTGTGTCAAAACAGCCAATTTTTTGGTCAGCTTGCCCCATAAAGTGTTTCTGCCCTCAACTCTTTCTGCAAAAAACGAGCCCCTGCACAAGACGATCGGCAGAAAAATAAAAAAACATATGAATCATTTAAAAAAAAAAAAAAAACTGTGCCAAAACTATTTTTTTGTTACTTTGCCTCACAAAAAACTTAATATACAGCAATTAAAAATCATATGTACCCCAAAATAGTACCAATAAAAATGCCACCTCATCCCCTAGTTTCCAAAATAGGGTCACTTTTTGGGAGTTTCTACTGTATGGGTGCATCAGGGGGGCTTTAAATGGGAGATGACATTTAAAACCAGTTTAGCAAAATCTGCCTTCCAAAAACCATATGGCGTTCCTTTCCTTCTACGCCCTGCCACGCGCCCTTACATCAGTTTATGACCACATGTGGGGTGTTTCTGTAAACCGCAGAATCTGGGTAATAAATGTTGAGTTTTGTTTGGCTGTTAACTAGGGCTGAAACGATTATTCGAATAACTCGATTAAATCAAGTAAAAAAATTCATCGATGCAGTTT
Organism: Bufo gargarizans; assembly: GCF_014858855.1. Taxonomy (NCBI): domain Eukaryota; kingdom Metazoa; phylum Chordata; class Amphibia; order Anura; family Bufonidae; genus Bufo; species Bufo gargarizans. The sequence goes on from NC_058084.1 coordinate 233,781,019, forward strand.
CCCTGCATCGAGGAATCGTTTAGGTCACGTGATCACGGAGCGGGAGTGAAATTAAGCGACTCACTCACTGCTTCCGTGTCCTCCGGAGGCCAGAGAGGTAGGACTGAGCCGGCCGGCACAGCTGAGGAGGAGGAGGGAGTCTCTCCCTCCCCACTGTGCGCGGCTGCCGCTGAAGACCAATGAGGACAGAGTAGGAGGAGGAGGGGAGGGACTGTGGCCACTGCGCTACCAATGACTTTGCCGGCCATATCCCACAGGGTCCCCCTCCTCCCCCCCATCATTGGTGGCAGTGGCAGTTCCGATCGGAGCCCCAGCAGTGTAATGCTGGGGCTCCGATCGGTTACCATGGCAGCCAGGACGCTACTGAAGTCCTGGCTGCCATGGTATGTTAGTGAGCAGAGAGCAGCGCATTATACTCACGTGCGCTGTGGCCGGCTGTCGCTCCTTCTCATAGGTCTGTGTGGCGCATTGCTAATGCTGTAAGCATTAGCAATCCGCCGCACAGACAGAAGAAGAAGCGACCGGCGGCCACAGCGCACGTGAGTATAATGCGCTGCTCTCTGCTCACTAACATACCATGGCAGCCAGGGCTTCAGTAGTGTGACTCCTGGCTGCCATGGTAACCGATCGGAGCCCCAGCATTACACTGCTGGGGCTCCGATCGGAACTGACACTGCCACCAATGATGGGGGGGAGGAGGGGGACCCTGTGGCCACTGCCACCAATGATTAATACTAGGGAGGGAGGGGGGGTTGCGTTACCAGAGGGGGCAGGCAGATCAGAGGCTGGGGGGAGGGGGGCAGGCAGAACAGAGGCTGGGGGGAGGGGGGCAGGCAGAACAGAGGCTGGGGGGAGGGGGGGAGGCAGATCAGAGGCTCGGGGGAGGGGGGAGGCAGATCAGAGGCTGGAGGCAGGCAGATCAGAGGCTGGGGGGAGGGGGGGAGGCAGGCAAATCAGAAGCTGGGGGGATGAGGGGAGGCAGATCAGAGGCTGGGGGGAGGCAGATCAGAGCCTGGGGGGGAGGCAGATCAGAGCCTGGGGTGGAGGCAGATCAGAGGCTGGGGGGGAGGCAGATCAGAGGCTGGGGGGGAGGCAGATCAGAGGCTGGGGGGGAGGCAGATCAGAGGCTGGGGGGGAGGCAGATCAGAGGCTGGGGGGGGAGGCAGATCAGAGGCTGGGGGGGAGGCAGATCAGAGGCTGGGGGGGAGGCAGATCAGAGGCTGGGGGGAGGCAGATCAGAGGCTGGGGGGAGGCAGATCAGAGGCTGGGGGAGAGGCAGATCAGAGGCTGGGGGGGAGGCAGATCAGAGGCTGGGGGGGGAGGCAGATCAGAGGCTGGGGGGGAGCCAGATCAGAGGCTGGGGCAAGCAGATCAGAGGCTGGGGGCAAGCAGATCAGAGGCTGGGGGAGGCAGATGGAGTGGTTAATAGAGGCTGCAAGCGCCACCTTGGCATCTATAAAGTTATTGGTTTAGAGAGGGGTTAATGAAGGCACCTCCAAGGTGCTTTCATTAACCTCTTCAAACCAATAACTTTATACATGCCTAATGCCAAGGTGCTTGCATTAACCCCTCCAAACCCAATGGGCATTTATAAAGTTATTGGTTTGGAGGGGTTAATGGAAGCACCTTGGCATTAGGCATGTATAAAGTTATTAACCCCTTCAAACCAATAACTTTATACATACCTAATTACGTACGTTATTTTAAGTAGCTTTTTCTTATTAGATTACTCGATGAATCGAGAAATATAATCGATAGAATACTCGATTACAAAAATATTCGTTTACTGCAGCCCTACTGTTAACCCTCAATGTGTTAAAGAAAAAAATTAAATAAAATGGAAAATCTGCCAAAAAAGTGAAATTTAGAAATTTCATCTCCATTTTCCTTTAATTCTTGTGGAACACCTAAAGGGTTAACAAAGTTTTTAAAATCAGTTTTGAGTAACTTGAGGGGTGTAGTTTCTACAATGGGGTCATTTATGGGTGGTTTCCACTATGTAGGCCTCACAAAGTGACTTCAGACCTGAACTGGTCCTTAAAAAGTGGGATTTGGAAATTTTCTTAAAAATTTTAAGAATTGCTTCTAAACTTCTAAGCCTTCTAACATCCTAAAAAAATAAAATGACATTTCCAAAATGATGCCAACATAAAGTAGACATATGGGAAATGTTAAGTAATAAATATTTTATTAGGTATGACTTTCTGTTTTAGAAGCAGAGAAATTGAAATTTTGAAAATTGTGAATTTTTCTTTTTTTTTTTATAAATTTGGGATTTTTTCATAAATAAAAGATGACATATATTGACTCAAATTTATGACTATCATGAAGTACAATGTGTCACGAGAAAACAATCTCAGAATTGCTTGGATAAATAAAAGTGTTCCAAAGCTATTACCACATAAAGTGACGCATTTCAGATTTGTAAATTTTGACCTGGACACCTTGACCTGGACACCTTTGGCCCTACTGCAGACTGGGATCAGTAGGGAGGCCCCTCCTACAGTCATTTGTCTTACAGCCTGTTAAAGGATAGTGAGGGTGACATGGTTGAGTTTGTGGGACATGTAGATATTTCTATATGTTTATCAGTTCTAACTGTGATGTGAAATAGAATAGGACATAGGGATTGAAGAGATAAGTGATGGAAGTGCAAAGGTATTTTTCAAACTTTTTGTCCATTATCTGTGTTTAAGCATATTATAGCTGAAGATGTGAAGTATATACATACAAACATCATGTGTTCAGCAGTGCACTTCCTATTGACTCTTTGTACATGTATTTGCATTTGTCTAACCTAACTCTGCTACAATTAGGGGCTTTCGGTGTACCTGAAAAGCTTAATTTAGCTTTTGCGTTGTTTTACACTTTTTGATTTTGACTCTTATGCCATTAACTCCTTAATACCATACATGTACAAAACCATGCACAAGGATTTGTATAAAGCGGGCTGCTGCGCTGAGCCTGCTTCATAGATTGTGGGTGCCGGCTGTGTATACAGCAGGCACCCAGACGCATTGACGGTGATCAACGAAGATGCCAAAAGTGGCCATTTAACCCCTCAGATGCAGCGTTCAATAGCGGCATCTGTGGAGTTAGGCAAAGCGAGGCAGCTCCCTCTGCCTTCCGATCAGAGCCCCTGCAGTGAAATTGCAGTGAAGGTTCCCAGTCCTGTCATGGTAAGCTGCTTGTTAAGCTGTGCATGAGGTACAACTTCACCATAATAGTTCTCTATTATGGTCTATTGGAAAAGCGAACAGAAGATAGCATAAACCCCTCTGATGGGCGCTATAAGTAAAAAAAAAGAATAAAAAAAATATATAAAACACACACAAAAATTATAATCACCCCCTTTCTCAATTTACAAAAAAAAAAAATAAGTCTACAATAAAAGAAATAAACAAAAAAGATACCATCACGTTTGAAAACGTCTGAACTATTATACTATAAAAAAAAAAAATTGTAATATGAAAAGGATATTAAAAACTCTGCAATTCACAATCTTTCAGTCACCTTGTCCCCTCAAAAAAACTGACTATCACAAATAAAAAAGTTGTATGTAACCCAAAAATTGTACAAATAAAATTAAAGTTTTTCCCGCAAAAAACAAGCAGCTCTGTAGACTGAAATATAAAAGTTGGTTGTAAATAATGGCGCTGCAAAGAAAAGTTTGCAGTGCCAAAAAATTGCGCTGCAAATTTGGTATTGCCGTAATTGTATTGACTAGCAGAATAAGTCACTTTTTAGCACAAAGTGAACGTCCTAACATCAAAACACAAAGAAACTTTTCCAGAATTGTGTTTTTTTTTCCAATTCTTCCCATTTTACAATACAAGACATGGTAAATTTAATGGTGTCATAACCAAATGCATTTTGTCACGTGATAAATAAGCCCTTATACAGCTATGTGAATAGAAAATTTTATTTATTGCTTTTAGAAAGAGGGAAAATTCAAAAATTAATATACTTAGGGGGTTAAAGAAATCTGATGATTTTATCGACACTCGCTGGTGCTGTGCTATTCTGGCTCATTTGTGCCAGAAAATAGGTGTTAACAAATTAATAAATTTGCCATGTTATGTTCATTTCAATAAAAATGTAAGAGTTACTGCATCATGCTCAAATGCATAACTATTTAAAAAAGGGTATCAACGTCTGCCGATCGATATGCATGGCATTACACATCTAGTGCTATATGAGCGTGCAACCATGTAACACCGCCAGAAAGAAAATGTGTCACCAAAAATTTTATCTGACAGTTAAAACCAGATATCCTTTTTATCTAATCTGTGTTTATTTTCTGATTGCAGATTTGTTCTTAACACCTTAAGAAACCCAGCCATTTTTCACCTTAAGGACCAGGCCAATTTTAGCAAACCTGACAAGTCACTTTATGTGGTGACAACTTTAAAACGATTTTACTTATCCAGGCCATTCTGAGACTGTATTCTCAGCACATATTGTACTTCATAACAGTGGTAAAACTGAGTGAAAAAAATTTAATTTTTATTTATAATAAAATACCAAATTTACCAAAAATGTACCTCTACTTTTATTATAGATAGTAAAACCTTTCAAAAATAGTTATTACTTTACATTCCCTATATGTCTACTTCATGTTTGGACCATTTTGTGAATGACATTTTTTTTTGGGGGGGGGATGTTAGAAGGCTTAGAAATTTTGAAGCAAATCTTTACATTTTTCAAAAAATTTCCAAAACCCTCTTTTTAAGGACCTGTTCAGGTCTGAAGTCACTTTGTGAGGCTTACATAAAAGTAACAACCCAAAATGACCTCATTTTAGAAACTATACCCCTCAAGGTCTTCAAAACTGATTTTACAAACTTTGTTAACCCTTTAGGTGTTCCTCAAGAATTAATGGAAAATGGAGATGAAATTTCAGAATTTCACTTTTTGGGGAGATTTTCTATTCTAAAAAAAAAGTGTTCATCTGAGGGATTTTTTTTCCCCTATTTTTTTTCAATTTTTATTTATTTCATTTTGGGAAAAGCTTTTATTTTTACTTGAAACTTTTAATTTTTTTAATAAAAAAAACACTTTTGTTTTTACTTTTTATATTTGTCCCACTGTGGGACTTTACCATTTCATGGTTTGATTCCTGTTTCAATTCAGTACAATTCACTCTCAGCCCTCAGGCTGGATCTCTTGGGCTTCCATAGCTGGCAGGCCCCAATGTCTGTGCCAGGCATCGGGGCTGCCATGGCAACCATCCGGTCCCCACCACTGCAGCGCGGGGACCTGATGGTTAAGGAGAGGGAGCACAAACCTCCCATATGCCGCAGTCACTGCGGCATATGAGGGGTTAATCCACCGACATCGGCGTTATCACTGATGCTGGTGGATGCAGCACGGATCCCGTGCTGCTGTTTGCAGCAGCGCACATGGGGGAAGGAGGGATCGCAGGATGAGCATGCTCGTCCTGGGGAGCAAAGTACCGGCCATTTAGGACATACACGGCATTTAAAAAAATTGCTAACCTCTATTGGAGACTTTTCTAGGCATGCTCTGTGACCTGAGAAGAGGTCAATGTAGAATGAAAGAACAGATCAGCTCTGACAATCACCTATTGTGAATGGTGGATCTTGTCTTATCTATACACAAAGGTGTTATCTCTTCACTATTACAGGCAGGTTTAGAATAATATATAAGTGCAGTAAAGTGTTCTGTCTAGACCAATAAATGGTGCCTATTAGGCTTAGTGACGAGTGTGAAAACTGCAAGAATTAGTTTTTTTTATTTAAATATAGATACTGACATGGAAAATTAAAAATATAAAAAATTCTTTAAAAATATGTTGAACATTAAACAATAGGTCATTTTCTGATGACACATTCCCTTTAAATAGTGTAAGAAACTTTTTGCCAGGTCTCTCTGCTATGACTAATAGATGGGTGTCCTGAGTGGGGTAAACTCCTTAGTTAGTGTTTATTATTCAAGGGTGAAAACCCCTTTAAAATAATGTAATTCAAATTTTATATTAGGCACTGAAGAATCCCACACATAATTATGAATTTTTACAGTAATTACAGCAGTCCAATTTTACATAGCAAAAAAGCACTACAGGTAACTCAAAAGTGTAAAACATACCAAAGACAGGACGAAATTAAGAAGTGCCGTGCCACTGTAGATGATGACTGTAAAGAGTGTTGTTACGGAGGTAAAAAGTAAACTTAAATTCCGACTCATCACAATCCAGAGGGATTCTAATATCTAAAGGCAAAAGAATAGAGAAAATATATTATCAACTAGAATACTAGAAAATAACGGTGTGAAAATAATCTGTCACCATGTTTATGCTGTCTTCACACTGATTTCATCATTGTTTACTTTTGCCATTGTAGAACTTTTTGTGAAATTTAGTTTTTTAGTCATAGCACACTGTGAGCCAGGGGTAATGGCATTTATGAGCTATGGGCTTATCACACTCTCCTGTTGTCAACCGACATGTTTTCCCCTATCTAACACAGAGAGCTCAGTTAAGGCTACTTTCACACTTGCGGCAGTGTGATCCGGCGGGCAGTTCCGTCGTCGGAACTGGCCGCCGGATCCGCCGCTGACTGAAAGCATTTGTGAGACGCATTGCAAGGACGGATCCGTCTCTCCGCTTGTCATGCGGACCGACGGATCCGTCTTGTACATCTTTTCTCATTTTCACCGATCTGCGCATGCGCATGCCGGAACGACGGATCCGGCATTCCGGTATTCTGAATGCCCGATTCGGCGCTAATACATTTCTATGGGAAAAAATGCCGGATCTGGCGTTCAGGCAAGTCTTCAGTTTTTTTCGCCAGAGAGAAAACCGTAGCATGCTGCGGTTTTCTCTTTTGCCTGATCAGTCAAAACGACTGAACTGAAGACATCCTGATGCAAACTGAACGAATTACTCTCCATTCAGAATGCATGGGGATAAAACTGATCAGCTCTTTTCCGGTATAGAGCCCCTGTGACGGAACTCTATGCCGGAAAAGAAAAACTCAAGTGTGAAAGTACCCTAAGTGGCTCACAAATACTGACTACTGGATCACAACACAATCCAAATGTTACAACTAAAACTAAATTTTACAAAAGATACACCAGAAAGGCATAACAGCATACATTTAGTAATAGATTCCTTTAAAGTTCAAATTCAACAGGCCTAACAAATATTTATAATTCATAATATTGTATTTAACAATGAGCAAAGGATCAAGAAAATGTGTTTGTATATTAATAAGCATGCACTAGTAGTTTTTAGGTGTTGATCAGTACTGTGTAAATGTGTTTATCAGTGAAAACCACAGCCACATTAAAACCATGGCAAAAATGATTTTATTTTTAAACATTAAACTGCACCTGAATACAAACCGGATTCCAAAAAAGTTGGGACACTATACAAATCGTGAATAAAAACTGAATGCAATGATGTGGAGGTGCCAACTTCTAATATTTTATTCAGAATAGAACATAAATCACGGAACAAAAGTTTAAACTGAGAAAATGTACCATTTTAAGGGAAAAATATGTTGAATCAGAATTTCATGGTGTCAACAAATCCCCAAAAAGTTGGGACAAGGCCATTTTCACCACTGTGTGGCATCTTCCCTTCTTCTTACAACACTCAGACATTTGGGGACCGAAGAGACCAGTTTCTTAAGTTTAGAAATAGGAATGCTCTCCCATTCTTGTCTAATACAGGCCTCTAACTGTTCAATGTTGCACCTTCCTCTTTATGATGCGCCAATAGGTGAAAGATCTGGACTGCAGACTGGCCATTTCAGTACCCGGATCCTTCTCCTACATGATGTTGTGATTGATGCAGAATGTGGTCTGGCATTATCTTATTGAAAAATGCAGGGTCTTCCCTGAAAGAGATGACGTCTGGATGGGAGCATATGTTGTTCTAGAACCTGAATATATTTTTCTGCATTGATGGTGCCTTTCCAGACATGCAAGCTGCCCATGACACACGCACTCATGCAACCCCATACCATCAGAGATGCAGGCTTCTGAACTGAGCGTTGATAACAACTTGGGTTGTCCTTGTCCTCTTTGGTCCGGATGACATGGCGTCCCAGATTTCCAAAAAGAACTTCAAATCGTGACTCGTCTGACCACAGAACAGTCTTCCATTTTGCCACACTCCATTTTAAATGATCCTTGGCCCAGTGAAAACGCCTGAGCTTGTGGATCTTGCTTAGAAATGGCTGCTTCTTTGCACTGTAGAGTTTCAGCTGGCAACGGCGGATGGCACGGTGGATTGTGTTCACTGACAATGGTTTCTGGAAGTATTCCTGAGCCCATTCTGTGATTTCTTTTACAGTATCATTCCTGTTTGTGGTGCAGTGTCGTTTAAGGGCCCGGAGATCACGGGCATCTAGTATGGTTTTACGGCCTTGACCCTTACGCACAGAGATTGTTCCAGATTCTCTGAATCATTGGATGATGTTATGCACAGTTGATGATGACAGATGCAAAGTCTTTGCAATTTTTCGCTGGGTAACACCTTTCTGATATTGCTCCACTATCTTTCTGCGCAACATTGTGGGAATTGGTGATCCTCTACCCATCTTGGCTTGAGAGACACTGCCACTCTGAGAAGCTCTTTTTATACCCAATCATGTTGCCAATTGACCTAATTAGTGTTAATTGGTCTTCCAGCTCTTCGTTATGCTCAAATTTACTTTTTCCAGCCTCTTATTGCTACTTGTCCCAACTTTTGGGGGATTTGTTGACACCGTGAAAATTTGAATCAACGTATTTTTCCTTTACAATGATACATTTACTCGGATTAAACATTGGATCTGTTGTCAATATTTTATTTGTAATAGAACGTAGATATTTGCCATCTCCACATCATTGCATTCAGTTTTTATTCACAATTTGTTTAGCGTCCCAACTTTTTTGGAATCCGGTTTGTACATCATCTCAATACATCCTGAATAAGAAACTGTAAAATCTTATTATGACAGTCTGGCAAGAAAATATAACCTAGTAGATTCTGATTTTAGGAAATATATACAAGGAAGAAAAAAAAAAAAAAGAGCATCTGCATCAACTAAATGACCCTCAAAACTACTCTTGGAAGTCCAGTGATTGAGGTTTCTTTTGCCTAACATTTTTATAATTTCCTGTGTCTAAATCCATGTTAAAAAAAGAAAAGAAAAAACACATAATACAAATTATCTAGCTGATTTATATTGCAGAAAAATAGAATTAGCCTATTTGAATAGGACTAAGGCCCCATACACACGACTGTATTTTTGGCCACCCAATAGGCATTGTTACAATGTGTGAGCAAAAAAGCTGATGCAACATGGGTGTTACCCTTTTTTATTTTTTTGCAGACCCACATTTTACGGACAACAAAATATATACGGTAGTGTGAATGCACCCTAAATCTGTGGGCAATTGGCTGCAGAGACACAGGCAATTGGCTGCAGGGACACACCACTCCTGACACGCCTGTTTTAATAGCTGCATGCATCCCCCACGTATAAACAATTCAGGAGCATCTATTCTTATGGCTCCATGAAACAACACTGGAGCTCCAAAATTAAAAGGCCTATCCTTACCTAAGCCAGTTAATAATAAAGGGCATGGAGATGATGCAAGAAAAAAATCTTTTAAATGAACAGAATAATATCAAACAAGGTAATTATAAATGGGGGGGGGGGGGGGGGGCAGTGGCGTTAAAGAGGAGTTAACCCTTTTCCCGGCGCCTCCCCAAAGGCAATAACAGGAGGAATAACAGAGAATGAAACATAACTTAGGGTGGAATTAGCTGCTAGGCCCTTATTAGGACCCTGGAACTGGAGAAAGAGATGGTCTGACTTCCTGAACTGCTTTATTCTCTCTAGGTAACATATTAGGCAAAGTCCATGGAAGGTGAAGAGCAGTAGGGTGGCAGCACCACTTTCAGATTGCAATAGAATTTAGAAACCACTTTCTAAAGGAAGGATGGGCAATATTTTAGGACCATCAGATTTTCCTAAATTTTCAGATATGGTGGACGACAATAGAAAGCCTGCATTTCACCAATTCTTCTAGCAGTTGTTATGGCTAAAAGGAAAGTGTTTTTTAGGGACAGAAGTTTCATGGAAATGTTATCAATTGGTTTAAATGGTGACTCTATTAAGGCTGTAGCAGCGCCGCGGCCTTCTCACTGTTTACAGCCGGCCCACTGACGTCACGACTAGTATCAACCAGCGTGGGCGTGGCTAAGCTCTGTTCACGTGAATGGAGCTTAGCCGTCCCCACGCTAGTTGCTACTAGTCGTGACGTCAATGGGCCAGTGCTGCTGCCTTCTCAAACAGCTGATTGGACCCCGGGTGTTGGACCCCCACCGATCAGAAGCTGATTATCTATCCAGAGGATAGATCATCAGTTAAATGAAAGTGCAGAACCCCTTTAAGTCCCAGGTCGGAGCGGTAGAGCGTATGGTAGGTGAGATTCTGACTGCACCTTTAATAAAACGTTTGACTAAAGGTTGTTCTGCTAGTCTTGAGACCAGAAAAATACTTAAGGCCGATATTTGCACTTTGAGGGTAGAGGGCTTGAGGCCCTTGTTCAACCCTGCTTGCAGGAAATCTAGAATAACTGGAACATTTGTAAGTGAATTTCGATAATCTTTGCCTTTCGTAAAGGCAAGGAAAGCCCTCCAAGTTTGAAGGTAAATTCTAGATGTTACTGATTTCCTACCTTTTAGTATAGTTGAGATTACCGGATCTGAGAGACCTTTATTTCTTAGGGCTAGGCGTTCAATCTCCAAGCCGTCAATCTGAGTTGATGGACTCTGTGATGATAGATCAGACCCAGAATAAGAGCCCTGGAAATACTGAAGATATCCTCCTGCTAACAAGTTGAGAAGTTTAGTAAACCAGGCCCTTCTTGGCCAATAAGGAACTATCATGATTACCTGCGCCTGTTCCTCCGCCACTTTCATAAGAGTCCTCGGCCTCAAGCTGAAAGGGGGAATGTGTATAGCAGTCCTTTTGGCCATGGGTGAGATAGGGCATCCAGAATCTCTGGTTGATCATGTGGGGATAGAGAACAAAATCTCTGTACCTTCTTGTTGCCCAGATTTGCAAACAGGTCCAGGATTGGAACTCCTCATCTTACCGTTATCTGATGAAAGATATTGGGATCCAGGGCCTATTCTCCTTTTATTGTCTGCCTGCTCAGAAAGTAGGCCACGCAATTATTGCTTCCTTTTAAGTGGACTGCTGACAAGGAAGTCAGATGTTTTTCTGCCCGGAGAAAAATTTCCTTTGCAGTGGTGGCAAGAACCTTGCTTCGAGTGCCCCGTCTGTTTATGTAGTCAACTGTAGTTGTTTTTTCCTATAGGATTTTTACATGACCTAAAGGTATCTTTGAACGGAGTGCCAGAAGAACCTTCAGAACTGCTGTAAGTTCTCTTTGGTTTGACGAGGCGTTTGTCATGGAATTGTCCCAAATTCCTTGAACTGTTGGGTCTGTGGTGTGACCACCCCTGTCTCGGTTGCTGGCATCTGTAGTGACTACTAACAGATCTTTTTCTTTAAAATTTGCCTTATTTTCCACCAGGCTAGGGACTGCAATACTTTTAATGGAAGACCTACCCTTTTGTCTAGGAAAGTCTGTGAGCCGTCCCCGGAATCTAGGAGAAAGGACTGTAGAACCCTTGTATGGCTCTGTGCCCATATGACTGTGGGTATTGACAATGTTAGATGACCCAGAACAGTCATAATATTCCTGATGGTGGAGGTTTCTAACCTGCAAAACTGAGAAATTTTCTGATATAGAGTCAATTGTCCTCTGGAAGAGAAGACATCAGCCGAATTTTTGTTGACTCAGGATGAAATCGGACTTTTTGAGATGTATTATCCATCCTAAACCGAGGAAGGTCTTTTTTACCAGGTCTAGATGGAGTAGGAGAAGCTCTTCTGTTCTGGCCGCAATTAGAACGTCGTCTAAGTAGGGTATTATAAGAATTTCCTGTAGATGAAGGTAGCCTGTTACCTTGGCTATTACTTTAGAGAAGATCCTTGGAGCAGAAGATATAGCGAAAGGAAGAGCTTGGCATTAAAAGTGACAAAGGTGACTTTCTATGTAGATGGCAATTCATACAGTAAATACTTCTGGTGTTCTCAGAGGATGGGCATATGATAATAGGCATCCAGTAAATCTATAGTTACCATATAGCAGTTCTGGTAAAGGAGGTTTATGGTATATATGATGGTTTCCATTTAGAATTTTTGGTAGGTTAGGCATTTGTTTAATCTCTTTAGATTTATAATGAGCCTGAATGATCCTTCGAGGTTTTTTTTATTAGAAATACTGGAGACTAGAAACCTTCTTTGAGTTGATCTTCTGGGACCGGAAGTAATGTTTTTTTTCTGGAGAAGAATGGAGATTTCTGACCCCAGGGACAGTTACTTCTCCATGTGAGGCAATGGCTTGTTGATTATAAAATAATCTGTTGGATAGGTATCGAATTCTAGACTGAAGCCTCTTTGAATGGAAGACAGAACCCATGGGGAGTTTCCCATTTCTTTCCATTCTGGAAAAAAAAATATTAATCTTGCTCCAACTTGATATCTGGCATCATTGAGTGGATTTTGCAGTATTGAGCACTCTCAACCTGGACCACACAGAGGCTGACGCAATAAATAATGATGATAATATTTATTACACCTAAATGCAGATCAATTACTAAGACAATAAAACAGAATAAGCAATAAAATATTCAAAATAAAAACAGCATCATAAATAACTGAACATACAATGAATTGCAATGGGTGCTTTGTAAAACTCGGAATAATTAATATATCCTAGGTATGTATATAATCGATGAAAGTTCGATATTAAATAATCAAAAGTGTGAAAAAAAAATCGAGAGGTATTTTTGTCGAATAAATGCTCAGATATTTGTTCGGGTAAGTGTCCGGGACAACATTCGATAAATTTCTTTCGATTATTTCATTCGATTATTTCAATATATTCAACGGATATCCACTATCTCGCAAAACAATAATCACACTTGCGATTGCCGTCTGACTAGAGCACACAGTGGCGTCCCACATGGCTACTGGTGTCAGATCCGGCGGTACCTGATTATAATAGTTCAGCTGGAGCGGTGCAGGTAAGTTGACAGCCCTCGATATAGGTATTCTCCAGTGGTCTTCTCGGCTTTTTCAGGTGTAGCGAGTGAAAAAAGGAAGGGGCTAGGAAAAGACCCCGAAACGCGTCTGGTTTTTAAGACCCGCACATCAGCTGATGAACGTCTTGTCCCCAACAACTTGGATCGAAAATTTCACCCTGACAAACTTTTACAGCATACAGCTCATATCCTGACCTATAAACCAACAGAGTCACGATAAATGCTATACTTGATTCACAACTGAAAAAGTCGAGAAGACCATTGGAGAATACCTATATCGAGGGCTGTCAACTTACCTGCACCGCTCCAGCTGAACTATTATAATCAGGTACCGCCGGATCTGACACCAGTAGCCACGTGGGACGCCACTGTGAGCTCTAGTCAGACGGCAATCGCAAGTGTGATTATTGTTTTGCCAGACAGGGGATATCCGTTGAATATATTGAAATAATCTAATGAAATAATTGAAAGAAATTTATGGAATGTTGTTCGGACATTTACCTGAACAAATATCTGAGCATTTATTCTGATTATTTAATATCGAACTTTCATCGATTATATACATACCTAAGATATATTAATTATTCCGAGTTTTACAAAGCACCCATTGCAATTCAATGTATGTTCAGTTATTTATGATGCTGTTTTTATTTTGAATATTTTATTGCTTATTCTGTTTTATTGTCTTAGTAATTGATCGGCATTTAGGTGTAATAAATATTATCATCATTGTGGCGAAACCAACCTCGCCACTGGGTTTTGGAGAGGACTGTTTAAAAGCCTCTTGCCTCAGGATTATGGCCCATAGTAACTGTAAAGGAGAAGACAGACCGGCCGCACAGCTTAAATCTGTCTGTAGAATTGTATTTTATGTTATTATGCGTCCGGTTAAATTGTATGTTATGTGAGGGCACCCAGATAGCTAATATTATTGTATTCGTGTATTCTGAGTGCCATTCACCTAATGATATGCACTCAGAATTGAGCTATCTGGGGATATGTTAAATGTCTGTGTTTGCTGTGGGGGTGTGCCATTGTGTGTTTGGGTGGTGATTCCTGTCCTGTTGTCTCCACATGTGTATTGGTGATCTCCCCTTTGTCCTGAGAGATAATTGGATTGTCTTTGGTCGTCTCCGGGACAGAGGGGAGGAAACCATGATGCATTGTGGGGATATGTTGTATCTGCAACAAACTGTAATAAAAACCAGGCTGGGTGTGCCAGCACTTCAGACCACTGCTGACCCTCAAGACGGAGCCTTGTCTCGTTATTGGGAGGATTCCCTGTATGCTGTTGGAGACTGATTGCCAGGAGTGTAAGCGGACTGAATGCTTTTCCTGTTCGTCTGCCGGCAGCTACTCACGAGGTTCCAGTTTGGAGTGCTATGTTGTATCCAGTTCGGGAGGTTGGTGTTCTGCAGTAGCTGTGCCTGCATCTCGGAAAGGGGCATATCGCCTAAACGGATTTAAACCCCTTGTCTGCTGAAACGGTGCCGTTACATTGGTGGCAGCAGTGGGATCGTTCCTACAGCCAGAAGGACAGCTACAGGAGACACCATTTCTTTGGATTTTACAACTTAAGGGCAACGCATGTCTCAGTACAGTGACCCTAAAAGCACCAGGATGGAACCAGCAGTGGAGTACAGATACTCTGTGGAGGAATTTGACCGTATGATGTGGTTGCGGCTGAACTTCTTCGGACCCAATCCAGCTGAGAAATACGTGAAGTTCGTGAGGAATCTAGTGTCTAAGACCCTACTATACCGGGCAGAAGGTGACGGTCAGCTGCCACGTTGGGTGGACCTCCATCGGAGGTTACGGTTGCGGGACAGTGGGAGCCTAGTCTCCATTCCCCAGCGTCAGTGTGAAGTGCAGGGAGAGGAGAGCAGCGGCCTCCCTCCCCAGCGGCAGGCTGAGTTACAGGGGGCAGAGGTAGTTGTTCCTGCCCCCCAGCAGCAGAGTGATGTGCCGGGAAGGCAGTGTGAAGTGCAGGGAGGGGAGAGCAGCGGCCTCCCTCCCCAGCGGCAGGCTGAGTTACAGGGGGCAGAGGTAGTTGTTCCTGCCCCCCAGCAGCAGCATGATTTTTTGGGAATTGGGAGCCGAGTCTCCATTCCCCAGCGGCAGGCGGAGTTACAGGGGGCAGAGACAGTCGGTCCTGTCCCCCAGCGGCAGAGTGTCCTACAGGGAATAGAGAGCCCAGTCTCCTTTCCCCAGCAGCAGGACACTGTATTGGGAGCGGAGGCGGTCGGTCGCACTCCCCAGCGGCTGGAAGTATGTATGGGAGAGGAGCTCGTTACCCCCTCTCCCCAGCGGCAGCTTAACGCACCAGGGGGAGACAGTAAGCCCCACAACAGTGCAGATGGGACCGTGGTCTCTGCACTTACAGCACAGGGGGTAGAGACAGTCGGTCTCCCCCTCCACCAACCAGGCTCCAACCAGGCTTCTTCCGTGGTAGCGCTGGCACCAGGGCTGAGTACCGCTGATCCCTGCCCACAAAGCAACCTCCACTCCAAGCCAGGGAGCAACACAGAGACCGGGAGTACCAGCTTCCAACATCACCTTGGTGGACTTACTGGACAGAGACAGGCTACGAAATTCAGCAGGTCCAGTATTGGGTTGTGGGTGGGCTGCCAGACTAACTCAGGTACCGACCGGCGTGAGGTCAGGTATCTGGTTAGTCTTCCCTGGGGGGGGGAGATGTGTGGCGAAACCAACCTCGCCACTGGGTTTTGGAGAGGACTGTTTAAAAGCCTCTTGCCTCAGGATTATGGCCCATAGTAACTGTAAAGGAGAAGACAGACCGGCCGCACAGCTTAAATCTGTCTGTAGAATTGTATTTTATGTTATTATGCGTTCGGTTAAATTGTATGTTATGTGAGGGCACCCAGATAGCTAATATTATTGTATTCGTGTATTCTGAGTGCCATTCACCTAATGATATGCACTCAGAATTGAGCTATCTGGGGATATGTTAAATGTCTGTGTTTGCTGTGGGGGTGTGCCATTGTGTGTTTGGGTGGTGATTCCTGTCCTGTTGTCTCCACATGTGTATTGGTGATCTCCCCTTTGTCCTGAGAGATAATTGGATTGTCTTTGGTCGTCTCCGGGACAGAGGGGAGGAAACCATGATGCATTGTGGGGATATGTTGTATCTGCAACAAACTGTAATAAAAACCAGGCTGGGTGTGCCAGCACTTCAGACCACTGCTGACCCTCAAGACGGAGCCTTGTCTCGTTATTGGGAGGATTCCCTGTATGCTGTTGGAGACTGATTGCCAGGAGTGTAAGCGGACTGAATGCTTTTCCTGTTCGTCTGCCGGCAGCTACTCACGAGGTTCCAGTTTGGAGTGCTATGTTGTATCCAGTTCGGGAGGTTGGTGTTCTGCAGTAGCTGTGCCTGCATCTCGGAAAGGGGCATATCGCCTAAACGGATTTTAACCCCTTGTCTGCTGAAACGGTGCCGTTACAATCATTATTTATTGCGTCAGCCTCTGTGTGGTCCAGGTGGAGAGTGCTCAGCCTCTCTATATATCCTATATTTCCTTTTGACTGGGTGAGTCATTAGGCTTGGTAGCACCCACCCACAGCTACTAGCGGAGTGAGCCACCATACTCTCGATATATATCTTTTACGATTTTGCAGTATTGTCCGGATTGAAGAAGAATCCTTTCCCTCTCCCTCTGCCATCTTCCTGAGTAATTTCTTCTCTTCTGGTCTGTCTTCTGTCTGTTCCTTTCATTCCGGCAGGACCGCTTGCCTCTGGTGAAAAAAATCTGCCTTCTATAGGGAATCATTTTTGCTTATCAGAAGTCTTCTCCAAGATGTCATCAAGGACTGATCCAAAAAGTCGATCCCCTTCACAGGGGATGGAACAAAGCTGTTTTTTTTAGGTTTTCTCTGAAATGCGGGCTACAGGCGCATCAATCTTTGGAGTCTGATCCCAAATATTGGAATCAGAATCTGCAAGAGGATATTTTCTCTTAAAATAGCTTGTGACAAGGGCTCTTTTCTCAGGGTCTCTTCATTATTTAGAGATTAGATCATTAATGCTATTATGGACAGGGAAAACTCGTCTTTTCCTTTTCCCCAGACCCTGGAACATCTGGTCCTGGACTGATTGGCTTTCTCTAGAATCCACTAAGTTCATGGTAGCCCTTATGGTTTTTAGAAGACTTTGAGAATCTACTGGAAGGAACAACAGTTTCCCATAACCATCTTCTGAGGAGTCAGAGCTGTCATCAAGGATTTCCCCTTCATCAACATCAAATCCATATAACTGGAAATTGTGGGATTTTTGAGAGGTGGAGGCTTGTGGAGACAAGGGAGACGACCTTGATTCCACTGCCGCATTTACTTCCTCTCTAACCATACTCCTCATGGAGTCTAGAAATGAGCAAGATTCTTCTGATACAACATTTTCTGTGCAGTTCACACATTGTGACTTCTTAGATTTAGATATAAAGGATTTTCTGGATATGGCGCATTTCTTGCGCCCTGAATCTCCCGCTGGTGTCTTGGAGGTGGAGGTTTTTCTTTCCTAGAATAATCAAAATGATTTGAAAAAGGGTCTAGTAGAAAAAAACATTTTAAACCTCCAGCACCAGACACCCAGTAAGTGCATGAGAAAAGAGCCTCACACCAGAATATCTACCCAAGTTTGCAGGAGAGGACGCTTACCGGGCTGAGGGCTTTGGAACCAGGATCCACAGGCGTGCGGGCCGAGACTGCGTCCTGAGGAGCTGACATACTGCAGCAGGGAAACACCCCCCAGTCTCTGCTATGGCCATCTTCTTTTAATATCCCCGCCAGCACCGGCTTTCTGGTACAGGGACGCCTGCGAGTGTGCGCACCTTATGTGCCGAGGCACCTTTACCGTGTCATGACATTACTGTGCTCTGCCTGCCGTATCGGATTTACAACCTCTTTATTTGAAAGGGATTATGCCTAAGGAAGGGGAAGGGAGCACAGCATCCCTGGAGCCCTCGACCTCAGCAGCGCCCCTCCCAGTCCTGGGGAAAACATAAGGCCGTGCGGTAAATATTCTAGCATACCAGCCAGAGCAGGAGCTCCTGCGCTCTCCAGAGATAGGAAACAACACTGGCTTAGGTAAGGAGAAGAGGCTTTTTAAATCTGGAGTTCCAGTGTTGTTTCCTGTCCAGGAGGTGGGGACACCCTCCTGTCAGTGCCGTTGGGGAGGCACCGAGAAAAAATGCTTTCCTTCCTCAAAGTATAAACGGTTTTATACTAAGAGGAGGTTCTATATTATCCTGCCATATTTAAGCATAATATTGATGGAGTGCTTCTTTAACATTGCTGGTAACTTTCAGTGGGTGCAGAGATCTAGCATTTGTTAAAATGATTGCTCTCATGGTATGCTACTAACATGAAATCGCATAATTTCAATGAATGTTACATCAGTGCAACCACACATTAGGGTCTGGATAATCTTTAATAACCAATGAAAGAAGAGAATTAGAAAAAGTCTAAAGTCTCACCGATAGAAATGTTTCAATGTTCTCATGAACAAAAGAAGCAATATCCTGCCAGTCCATAATATCTCCCAGCCAACTGTTCTGACGATGTATTGTCATCTTTTGACCCTTGTGCCTGCCTGAATTTGTCACATTCTAACAACATAAGATAAAAGAAGTTAGGTTTCAACTTAAAAAAAAACCTAATTGATATTATTTCTGTACAAAGACAGGACTGAATACTTACAGATAGGCAAAATGGTTCCACATCAGAAATATATTACATATGTGCATGCATGTTTTTAAATTCATAAAAGCATTCATATTCAATTAAGCTAAAGGGGTTATCCAGTCCTAAAAAAAAAGCCCCCTACCATATGCTGGGCCCTCACACTGAATATACTTACCCAGGTCCCCACACAGCTGCTCCTACTTCAATGCAAGGGAGGCTGGTCCCAGCCTGCCATTGGCTGCTCCCCCTCCCATCCCCCGACACCAGATGTTTTCATCTGTGGACAGGGAGAAACAGCAGTGGCGGGACCATGAGCATCGCAAGGAGCGTGGACTTGGGTAAGTATATTCAGCGTGAGGGGGCACGGCATATGGGAGTTTTTTTTGGGGGGGGGGGTATTGCAGTTACCATAAATATAACTTATGTTTTAGACTAAGGCTACTTTCACACTTGCGTTAGAAGCGGATCCGTCTGGTGTCTGCACAGACGGATCCGCTCCTATAATGCAAACGCTTGCATCCGTTCAGAACGGATCCGTTTGCATAACTGTTTATTTCAGATCAGATTTTTCACTTCGGAAAACTCAGATCCGACAGTATATTCTAAACACAGAAGCGTTCCCATGGTGATGGGGACGCTTCAAGTTAGAATATACTGAGAACTGTGTACATGACTGCCCCCTGCTGCCTGGCAGATGCTGCCAGGCAGCAGGGGGCAGACCCCTCCCCCCCTCCTGTATTTAACTTATTGGTGGCCAGTGCGGCCCCCCCTCCCTCCCCAGTATTAATTGTAACCAGTGCGGCCCCCCTCCCTCCCCAGTATTAATTGTAACCAGTGCGGCCCCCCTCCCTCTATATTCATCGGTGGCCAGTGCGGATTCCCAGTATTAAATATGACCAGTGCGGCCTCCCCCTCCCCAGTATTAAATATGACCAGTGCGGTCCCCCTCCCTCTATATTCATTGGTGGCCGGCCAGTGCGGATTCCAAGTATTGTGACCAGTGCGGCCCCCCCCCCCCCCATCATTGGTGGCAGCGGAGAGTACCGATCTGAGTCCCAGTTTAAATCGCTGGGGCTCCGATCGGTTACCATGGCAGCCAAGACGCTATTGCAGTCTTGGCTGCCATGGTTACTTGGCAATAAATACAAGCATTATACTTACCTGAAGAGCTGCGATGTCTGTGTCTGGCCGGGAGCTCCTCCTACTGGTAAGTGAAAGGTCTGTGCGGCGCATTGCCTATAGCAATGCGCCGCACTATAGCACAGACCTGTCACTTACCAGTAGGAGGAGCGCCCGGCCGGTCAAACATCGCAGCTCTTCAGGTAAGTATAATGCTTGTATTTATTGCTAAGAAACCATAGAAGCCTAGACTGCAATAGCGTCTTGGTTGCCATAGTAACCGATCGGAGCCCCAGCGATTTAAACTGGGACTCCGATCGGTACTCTCCGCTGCTACCAATGATGGGGGGTGTGATTTTAATTAGGGGGGGGAGGCCGCACTGGTCATAATACTTGGAATCCGCACTGGCCACCAATAAATATAGAGGGAGGGGGAGGCCGCACTGGTCATATTTAATACTGGGAATCCGCACTGGCCACCAATGAATATAGAGGGAGGGGGGCCGCACTGGCTACAATTAATACTGGGGAGGGAGGGGGGGGGGGGGGGTCGCACTGGCCACCAATAAGTTAATTACAGGAGGAGGGGGGGTCTGCCGCCTGCTGCCTGGCAGCATCTGCCAGGCAGCAGCAGCAGGGGGCAGTCATGTACACAGTTACCAGTATATTCTAACATGAAGCGTCCCCATCACCATGGGATTGCCTCTGTGTTAGAATATACTGTCGGATCTGAGGTTTACGATGTAACTCAAATCCGATGGTATATTCTAACATAGAGGCGTTCCCATGGTGATGGGGACGCTTCAATTTAAAATATACCATCGGATCGGAGAAAACTCCGATCTGATGGTATATTAATAGGGACTCCTGACTTTACATTGAAAGTCAATGGGGGATGGATCCGTTTGAAATTGCACCATATTGTGTCAACGTCAAACGGATCCGTCCCCATTGACTTGCATTGTAAGTCTGGACGGATCCGTTTGGCTCCGCGTGGCCAGGCGGACACGAAAACGCTGGAAGCTGCGTTCGGGTGTCCGCCTGCTGAGCGGAGCGGAGGCCAAACGGTGCCAAACTGATGCATTCTGAGCGGATCCGCATCCACTCAGAATGCATTGGGGCTGTACGGATCCGTTCGGGGCCGCTTGTGAGAGTCTTCAAACGAAACTCACAAGCGGAGCCCCGAACGCTAGTGTGAAAGTAGCCTAATTCATTATCAATAATTACCGGTACCTAATATGATGTCAATTTCACATATTTACCGTTCAGTAGTTATAAAATTAGTTTTCTTCCTTTGCTACCCACTGTGTTTCCTCATAAATTACTATGGCATCGACCTGTAGTTCTGAACCTTTGTTAGGTCAAGCATGTTCAGTGTGTAGAGTAGAGGGGGCGTGACCGGACTGGTAGATCAAGCAGCCAATCAATAAATATCAACACTCATGAACAAACAGAAACTCACAGCAGGAAAGATTGTAGTTTTGTGAGGGAAGATCAGGCGCCATGATACTCAGGCTCACACAGAAGCTAGACAAATGGATTGCAAGGTAAATTGAAGCTCTGGTTGTATGTATTGGCATGGGTTCTGGTTGGGTCGCAGCTTGCAGCCTTAATGCAGTTTTTCAATAATTAAGTTACTTTACCGGAAAACCTCTTTAACTATACAGAGGATATGGTACAACTGAGGTATAACACAAACAATTGTTGTACTGTAGTAACCTTAATGTTCATGCAAATCATACAGTGTATTAAGAATTTACTTACCTTAATGACCCAAGAGTGGTACAATCTGTCCCAAAGTTCTAGGACTTGCTTCTCAATGATAGCTGTGTTGTTTACCTTTTCCCCTAGCGCTTTGTGTAGCTGTGAGAAAATAGTAGTTATTGATTTTTATGTAAATAATAAACAATATCATGGTAATTCTTTATACATTTGAGCTGAATGGGCAACCACAATTGATGGGTGTCTGCTGTTTTACAAAGCAACATCTCCCAGCAGTGTCTGTAATCAAGCAAGGGCTTAATATGAAGATTGCCGTTTTACCACAGACTGCAATACCATTTGATTGCACTTTGTGATAAAATATATCTAATGTTTGCATATTTAAAGTTAGAGGGGTTAAAAATAAAGTTAAACACAAACAATTTTTAATAATACAGTGGTCCCTTGGGATACAATATTAATTAGTTTCAGAATGACCAGTGTAAGTTGAAGCCAATGTATGGTAACTTGAGTCCATAATTCTATGGAAAATCAGTAATTGGTTCCAAAGCCACAAAATATCATCTGCTAACAAGAAACAGTGAGATTTTAAGAAAAATAATCATATAACCAAGAGAGATAAAGCAAGTCATTATGTACAATAGACAGGAATAGATGATGGAATCTGAAAATTACTTTCTATGATGGGGGCAGGGGCTTCCTTAGGGTCTTGCATAGTACACACATGTACCAGAAAGAGAATGAAGCTGCAGCTCACCTGGTGTCCAAATGAGCAGCTCATCCTGGCACAGAAAGGGGACAGTACAGAACATGTAGTACCACAGAGTACAGAACATGTAGTACCACTAGACAACCAATAAAGATGTTTTACCATTGAAATGGCCATGTTGATTGGTTGGATCTGGATCTAAGACATTGCATGTTGAGTCTAGTTTTAACTTACGATGGCCCAGAAAAGACTATTGCATATTGAAAATGTCGGATCCTGAGGTCATTATGTCTTGAAGGATGACTAGTATATAAAAAAAATATGTAAAATTTCCGCATTTTACAAATAAAAAGTAAAAAAAATAAAAAAATTATATATATATATATATATATATATATATATATATATATATATATATATAGAGAAGGAAAGTCCGCAGCACTCCTTTAAGTAAAAAAGTGAATTTTATTCACACATGTCAGACAACGTTTCGGTCCTCTCACAGGACCATTTTCAAGTCAAGTGAACAAAAAAGTGCATAGTGCAAAAATAAATACAACTCTACAGCATGACACAATCCATTATCAGCCAATAGAGTACTAGTGCACTCCCATTCCTGGGTGGACTACAATTCATATAATTAACTCCATATATTGCCGTGCATATCAACTTCAGTAGCAGTACATCAGTGTTACATTCAATAGTAATTCATCATAATATGTGTACATAAAGTGTATATAATAAAGTGAACCGTGCAGTTTTTTAAAAAAATCTTGACTGTATTACCTTGCCTTAAGCCTGCTGGAGAACCGAGAAAGTTTGTGGAGAAGGTTTATGGAGAAGGCGTCTCTACATGTGTCTGAACACGCCACTCATCCGCGTCCTCTACTCCTTACTGCGCATGTACTCAGCCCTGTTCCGTTCACGCAGCTTCTAATGCTCCTACGTCACGTCACCTCTATGGTGGAAACCAACGCGATGACGTACGGTCGATCACGTCCAGGCGCCGCACACAGACGAGTCTGCGACAGCGTATGGACAGATCGTTCACGCCCCATCACGAGTACCTATCCACCATCTTTTTTTAGGTAATGTTTTCGGGCAAAAGTATCATGCCTCCATACCTCACATAGTTATCTCGTCTCCATCTATATACGGCCCGGCACTGGCAAAAAAAGTCAACATCCATCTATGTCATCAGGCAAATCATTGTAGTTTCCATTTAATTCACTGCATATAGAGAGCAGACAACATCAGGGTATAGGCTATGTAAGCTGGGTATCTAGCTAACCATTCCTCCTGTCACCCTAAATTCTACATTTAACCCTTTGGGTTTTAGGGTATCGAGCCGAAAAATCCACCTAAGTTCAGTTTTTTTTAATTTACTTAATCGATCACCTCCTCTTTCCAATGGTTTAACATGATCTATAATCATAAATTTCAAGTCACTTTCTTTATGAGAAACCAACAAATGGGTGAGAAACAAAGATGCCAATGATGACCCTAATTCTAGCCAATCTGGAACTTTTTTAGGCTCACGAGTTGCTATGGGAGACGCCCCACAAGACGGGGAGGGCTCAGACATAGAAGAGCCTGGAAAAACCAGAGCGCAGAGATTAATGAGGACCAACAACTCCAAACAGCTGAATACAAACAAGAAAAAATAGAATCGAACGTGGTGGTCAACATTTCATCCTATACATTGACTGAACATGAATTGAAAGCCCTAAATAAGGGATTGTCCTTTTGCCCACAGGCTAGGCCGGATTGGTTTCAGTTGGAACTGGACTTGAACCGCCTCCTCAGGAATCTTAAACTGAGGGTGTGGTTCGACTCCGGTTCCACTGACGCCATGAAGGTGAATGCTAATGAATCTGGTAATGCTGATGGTCAACTTACTTTGAAACAGTTTGATTTGTACCTAAAAAGTGATTTCGTTCCACTTGTCAATTCACATGCTTTAGAATGCTTCACTGAAGCGGTCAAAAGAGATGTAGCTATGTTGAGAAAAAATACTCATCCCAGTATGTATATGAGGCCAAACATTTCGACACAGGAAATGTCTGCTCTGGAGGGATTGTCCAGTAACCCCGATCTCACCATCAAACCCGCAGATAAGGGTGGTGGGATCGTGGTGATGGACACCATTCAGTATGTTAAGGAGATAAGAAGACAATTGAGCGAACCTGGCGTCTACGAGCCATTGGCCAGGGACCCCAGGTTCGACATTGCAAGGAAAATTGATGCACATCTGACTGAGGCGATGCAGAGTGGCATTATTGATGGACAACTTAAGGATTTTTTGGTGGTGAAGTCCCCGGTTACACCCACGATATATGCATTACCAAAGATACATAAAAGGTTGGTTGACCCTCCAGGTCGGCCGATAATTTCGGGTAGGGGCTCTATACTATCCAACATTAATGTATTTCTGATAAAGATACTGAGAGAATATGCTATGGGTGCTAGATCGTACGTTAGGGATACCGGAGACTTCATCACCAAGATCAAAGGGATGCAGGTACCAAGGGGGGCCATCATAGCCTCCTTTGACATAGTGTCATTGTACACCTCGATTGACCACAACAAAGGCTTGTCGGCTGTGGCGGAGATGTTGGCACATTCGGAGCATCCCGCCCCAGTTCGACAATTTATATTGACATTGTTGGAATTGTCCTTGAGGAACAATTATTTTGTGTTCCAGGGACAATTTTTCTTGCAAAAGATGGGCGCGGCGATGGGCTCTAATGCCGCGCCCACTTATGCAAATATTTTTGTGCGGTCATTTGAGGAGCGTCTCGTCTATGTATCTCCCCACTTCAATCAAGTGTTGTCGTGGTGGAGATACATAGATGACATTTTCCTCATTTGGGATGGCACTATGGATCAGTTGATGGATTTTCACGTATACTTGAACTCCCTGGATCGGGAGATCCAGTTTACGTTAACGGCATCGACTGACCGGGTGCAATACTTGGACACACAAGTATACATTGAGGATGAACAGGTGCATATGGATTTAAACATTAAGGCCACAGATAAGAATACATTGTTGCATTTTACCAGTGGGCACCCAAGAAGGATGGTAGATTCTCTGCCGTTTAGCCAAATGCTTCGGGTGCGGAGAATTATTGTTGATAAGGATGAGAATATGTGTACAGCAATGAAAAATATGGAACAATCTTTTATAGACAGGGGATACCCTAGAAAGTTAGTGAAAAGACATGCAGAAAGGGCTAAAAAAATCCCCAGAGATGAGTTATTGACCCCGAAAACTAGGAGAAATGATGACAGAATGCCGTTTGTATCATCATATAACGAGTTGAGTCCTGAAATTGAAAAAATAATAAGGCGACATTGGAGTATACTGAGTAGTGGACACCCAAATGTTGCTGCATTTAGAAGTGTGCCAATGATGGCATATAGAAGAGCAGGCAACATCAGGGATAAGGTAGTACACTCCAAAGTACCAGATAAAGGACAATCCAGACAGACATTCCTCAAAACAAGGCGCACGGGCTCTTTCCCGTGTCTGGGATGTGTGAACTGTAAACTGATGGTCAAGGGATCGACGTTCGCACATCCAGACACGGGCGAGACCTTTGATATAGTGCATTATCTCACCTGTGATTCGTCATGGGTGATATATGTACTATGGTGCCCTTGTAAAAAATTATATGTTGGTGAAACCACTTGCGATCTAAAGACCAGGTTAAATAACCATAGGCAGTCTATTAGGAATAAAAGAAGAGATCTGCCTGTATCAAAGCATTTTGCCGAAAAAAATCATAAAGAAAGTGACTTGAAATTTATGATTATAGATCATGTTAAACCATTGGAAAGAGGAGGTGATCGATTAAGTAAATTAAAAAAAACTGAACTTAGGTGGATTTTTCGGCTCGATACCCTAAAACCCAAAGGGTTAAATGTAGAATTTAGGGTGACAGGAGGAATGGTTAGCTAGATACCCAGCTTACATAGCCTATACCCTGATGTTGTCTGCTCTCTATATGCAGTGAATTAAATGGAAACTACAATGATTTGCCTGATGACATAGATGGATGTTGACTTTTTTTGCCAGTGCCGGGCCGTATATAGATGGAGACGAGATAAATATGTGAGGTATGGAGGCATGATACTTTTGCCCGAAAACATTACCTAAAAAAAGATGGTGGATAGGTACTCGTGATGGGGCGTGAACGATCTGTCCATACGCTGACGCAGACTCGTCTGTGTGCGGCGCCTGGACGTGATCGACCGTACGTCATCGCGTTGGTTTCCACCATAGAGGTGACGTGACGTAGGAGCATTAGAAACTGCGTGAACGGAACAGGGCTGAGTACATGCGCAGTAAGGAGTAGAGGACGCGGATGAGTGGTGTGTTCAGACACATGTAGAGACGCCTTCTCCATAAACCTTCTCCACAAACTTTCTCGGTTCTCCAGCAGGCTTAAGGCAAGGTAATACAGTCAAGAATTTTTTTAAAAACTGCACGGTTCACTTTATTATATACACTTTATGTACACATATTATGATGAATTACTATTGAATGTAACACTGATGTACTGCTACTGAAGTTGATATGCACGGCAATATATGGAGTTAATTATATGAATTGTAGTCCACCCAGGAATGGGAGTGCACTAGTACTCTATTGGCTGATAATGGATTGTGTCATGCTGTAGAGTTGTATTTATTTTTGCACTATGCACTTTTTTGTTCACTTGACTTGAAAATGGTCCTGTGAGAGGACCGAAACGTTGTCTGACATGTGTGAATAAAATTGGTATTGCTGTTGTCAAAAATGGCTATAATATTACAATTTAAAAGTATTTATTACACACAGTGAATGTCATAGTGTGAAAAAAAAGTACAAATTGACGCTTTTTGGTTGCATCTCCTCCTCCCAAAAAAATTGGAATAAACAGTGATCAAGTCATAAATCCACCAAAATTGAATGAATAAAACTACAGTTTGGCCCGAAAAAAAATTATCCCAAACACAACTTAATAGAAAATATAAAACATAAAAAAATATAAAAAAAACATAAAAACAATAAAGTTAGCACCATGGTAACTGCATTGACCTGCAGAATAAAGGTGTCATTTTTATTGCCCATTGAATGTTGTAAATATGACATTTGCAAAACAATGGCAAAATTGAGGGGTTTCCCCATTAACCCCTTAAGGCGGGACTAATTCTTATTTTTGCATTTTCATTTCTCTGCTTTTTAACTCCTTAAGTACACAATCAATTTTCACCTTAAAGGGCTTCTGTCACCCCACTAAAGTGATTATTTTTTTTTTGGGCTGGTGAAATTAGTTATATTGCGATATATCACAATATAATTGTGTTACTTACTTTGATCCAGCAGTTTCTTCAAAAAACGAAGTTTTATCATATGTAAATTCGGTCTCTAACAGCAAGTAGGGCGGCTACTTGCTGCTAGCTGCTGCAGAAATCCGCCCCCTCGTCGTGTTGATTGACAGGGCCAGCCGGGATCTCCTCCTCTGGCCAGCCCTGTCGGCATTTCAAAAATCGCGCGCCTCTGTTGATTCGGCGCAGGCGCTCTGAGATGAGGAGGCTCGTCTCCTCATCACTCCCTCAGTGCGCCTGCGCCGATGACATCACCGAAATAGAAGACGTCATCGGCGCAGGCGCACTGAGGGAGTGCTGAGGAGACGAGCTGTACAGAGTAGTATACCACTGTACAGCCTCTCTAGGGGGTGTATTCCCCCTGTAACTGGGGCTACTATGTCAGCCCCAGTTACAGGAGAAATCAATAGCGAAAAAAAAAAAAAAGTGTAGTTAAATGTCCCCCAGAGGTTTGTATGACCTTATGGGGGACGAAAAGTGTAAAAAAAAAAAAAAAAGTTAAAATATGGCATAAAAAATAAAAATAAAGGTTTCATTTGTAAAAAAAAATAATACAGGGAGTGCAGAATTATTAGGCAAGTTGTATTTTTGAGGATTAATTTTATTATTGAACAAAAACCATGTTCTCAATGAACCCAAAAAACTCATTAATATCAAAGCTGAATATTTTTGGAAGTAGTTTTTAGTTTGTTTTTAGTTTTAGCTATTTTAGGGGGATATCTGTGTGTGCAGGTGACTATTACTGTACATAATTATTAGGCAACTTAACAAAAAACAAATATATACCCATTTCAATTATTTATTTTTACCAGTGAAACCAATATAACATCTCAACATTTACAAATATACATTTCTGACATTTAAAAACAAAACAAAAACAAATCAGTGACCAATATAGCCACCTTTATTTGCAAGGACACTCAAAAGCCTGCCATCCATGGATTCTGTCAGTGTTTTGATCTGTTCACCATCAACATTGCGTGCAGCAGCAACCACAGCCTCCCAGACACTGTTCAGAGAGGTGTACTGTTTTCCCTCCTTGTAAATCTCACATTTGATGATGGACCACAGGTTCTCAATGGGGTTCAGATCAGGTGAACCAGGAGGCCATGTCATTAGATTTTCTTCTTTTATACCCTTTCTTGCCAGCCACGTTGTGGAGTACTTGGACGCGTGTGATGGAGCATTGTCCTGCATGAAAATCATGTTTTTCTTACCTTGCAGACTTCTTCCTGTACCACTGCTTGAAGAAGGTGTCTTCCAGAAACTGGCAGTAGGACTGGGAGTTGAGTTTGACTCCATCCTCAACCCAAAAAGGCCCCACAAGCTCATCTTTGATAATACCAGCCCAAACCAGTACTCCACCTCCACCTTGCTGGCGTCTGAGTCGGACTGGAGCTCTCTGCCCTTTACCAATCCAGCCATCTGTCCCATCAAGACTCACTCTCATTTCATCAGTCCATAAAACCTTAGAAAAATCAGTCTTGAGATATTTCTTGGCCCAGTCTTGACGTTTCAGCTTGTGTGTCTTGTTCAGTGGTGGTCGTCTTTCAGCCTTTCTTACCTTGGCCATGTCTCTGAGTATTGCACACCTTGTGCTTTTGGGCACTCCAGTGATGTTGCAGCTCTGAAATATGGCCAAACTGGTGGCAAGTGGCATCTTGGCAGCTGCACGCTTGACTTTTCTCAGTTCATGGGCAGTTATTTTGCACCCTTGGTTTTTCCACACGCTTCTTGCGACCCTGTTGACTATTTTGAATGAAACGCTTGATTGTTCGATGATCACGCTTCAGAAGCTTTGCAATTTTAAGAGTGCTGCATCCCTCTGCAAGATATCTCACTATTTTTGACTTTTCTGAGCCTGTCAAGTCCTTCTTTTGACCCATTTTGCCAAAGGAAAGGAAGTTGCCTAATAATTATGCACACCTGATATAGGGTGTTGATGTCATTAGACCACACCCCTTCTCATTACAGAGATGCACATCACCTAATATGCTTAATTGGTAGTAGGCTTTCGAGCCTATACAGCTTGGAGTAAGACAACATGCATAAAGAGGATGATGTGGTCAAAATACTCATTTGCCTAATAATTCTGCACGTAGTGTATATATATATAAATCCCCAAGTAAAGATAAAAAAAAAAATTCAAATAGAAAAAAATGAAATAAAATAGACATATTTGGTATTGCCGTGTCTGTGATGGTCGGCTCTAAAAATATATCACATGATCCACCCAGTCTGATAACATAAAAAAACTGTAAAAAAAAAAAAAAAAAAAAAGGAAATTTTTATCACCTTACATCACAAAAAGTCCAGCACCAAGTGATCAAAAAGGTGTATGTCCCACAAAAATGGTACCAATAAACCGCAAAAAATGAAGCCCCTACATAAGGAAATTGCTAAAAAAATTCAAAAAAATATAGCTCTCAGAACATGGACACATTAAAAAAAAATTGTTTCAAAAAAGCTATTATTGTGTTATAGGGAAATAAATAAAAAAGTATACATATTAGATATCACTGCATCCGTAACAAAGTGCAAAAACAAGTGATCAAAAAGACATGTCCCACAAAATTGTACCAATAAAACCATCACCTCATCCCACAAAAGAATAAGCCCATACATAAGAAAATAATTGAAAAAATTATAACTCTCAGAATATGGACACATTAAAACATAATTTATTTTGTTTCAAAAATGCTATTATTGTGTAAAACTTAAATAAATAAGAAAAAGTATACATATTAGGTATTGCCACGTCCGTAACGATCTGCTCTATAAAAATGTCATAACCCCTTGGTAACCTTGCCCCATAAAGTGTTATAATGAATGATCAAAAAATCATATGTACCCAAAAATAGTACCAATAAAACTGGCACCTTATCCCCTAGTTTCCAAAATGGGGTCACTTTTTGGGAGTCTCTAATTGTAAGGGTGCATCAGGGGAGCTTCAAATGGGACATGGCATCTAAAAACCAGTTCAGCAAAAGCTGCCTTCCAAAAACCATGTGGTGCTCGTTTTCTTCTGCGCCCTGCCGTGTGCCCATACAGCAGTTTATGACCACATGTGGAGTGTTTTTGTAAACCGCAGAATCAGGGTAATAAATATTCAGTTTTATTTGGTTGTTAACCCTCGATGTGTTAAAGAAAAATATGGATTAAATAGAAAATCTGCCCAAAAAGTAAAATTTTAAAATTTTATCTCCGTTTTCCTTTAATTCTTGTGGTACGCCTAAAGGGTTAACAAAGTTTGTAAAATCAGTTTTAAGTAACTTGACGGGTGTAGTTTCTACAATGGGGTCATTTATGGGGGAATCCACTATGTAAGTCCCACAAAGTGACTTCAGAACCGAACTGGTCCTTAACCCCTTAAGGACACAGGGCGTACAGGTACGCCCTTGTGCCCTGGTACTTAAGGACACAGGGCGTACATGTACGCCCTGTGTATTTTCAATCACCGCCGCGCGGCCGGTGGCGATCGGAACCCCGTGCCTGCTCAAATCATTGAGCAGGCACTTGGGGCAAATGCGTCGGGGGGTCCGGTGACCCCCCCATGTATGCGATCGCAGAAAACCGCAGGTCAATTCAGACCTGCGGTTTTCTGCGTTTCCGGGTCTCTGAAGACCCGATAACCCGGAACAGGATGGTGATGGTGGTGTGATTTCACTCCACCAATCACCATCCAGCGATCCTGAGTGGTGATGGTGACATCACCACTCAGGATCGCTTTCTCATTGGTCTGTGGGCGGTCCGGTGGCAGATTCAAAAGAGGCAGGCGCCCCTCTCCTCCTCCTTTTGTGTTCCGGAGCCAGAGGAGAGAGGAGCTGCCTGCACGTGCCTGCTGCCACCGCTGCCTGCACCCCGATCTGTGCCCCCAGGACCCGATCTCTGCCACCAGCACCCCCCCATGAGGTACATAGGGACAGCTAGGGAAAGTTTGGGTTAGGCAGGGAAAAAAAAAAGGGAAAGGTAGTTTTTTTTTTTACTTTTGCATCACTCCAGTTAGGGTGTCTGGGGTCCACAGCACAGCTGTGTGACCCTAGACCCCCCAGGGGTGCTGCCACTTGCCCCCCCCCCCCACCTTTTTTGGGGTGCTTTTTTTTTTTTGTGTACGCTGACTGTGGCTGGCACTTAGCGTCCGGCCACTGTTAGCGCATCGCACACCCCACCGCTGATCAACTTCGGACGGTTGATCAGCGTTTTTGAATTTTTTTTCCCACATTTTTTGCCCTTTTTTAGTTAGTTTTTTTTTTTTCTCCTCTGTTAGTTTTAGGGTGAGTTCGTGAACACCCGTGCCCCCACACACACGCACACCAAATAAAGAGTTACACACACGCACATATACACGCAGACACACACACCCCTATGGCCCGCCGGACGTTCTCGGCCGAGGAGGCATACGCCCAGCTTGCCTCTGACTCCGAGAGTCCCAGTGAGGATGAGGATGACCCCACATTCCTGTTGTCACCCGCATCCTCCTCATCATCTAGCGATGATGATGAGCCCCCAAGGCGGCGGAGACGCCGCCAGGCGGAGCAAGGGGACCGCCATGTTAAGGACCCTGTGGCCCACACTAGTACGAGCAGCTCTGGGGCTCGTACTGGTTTCCCGGCCCACCAGTTAAATCCACCGGAGCACCCTGCCGGTGAACTTGTCTGGTGTAGCCCAGAGCGATACAAGCCCGTGATTCCTGATTTCGTAGGCCAATCAGGAATCCAGATTTCCACAGTGGGCTACACTGAATATGACTTTTTTTTGTCATTTTTTCAGTGACCCACTGGTAAATCTGATGGTGGAGCAGACGAATCTGTACGCCCAACAGTTCATCGCTCAACACCCAGGCTCCTTTTTGGCCAGGCCCAGTGGCTAACGCCGGTCAGTGCAGCTGAGATGAGGACATTTTGGGGCCTCGTGCTGCATATGGGCCTGGTCAAGAAACCCAGTGCCAGGCTGTACTGGAGTGGGGACGTCCTATATCAGACCCCACTTTACAGTACGGTTATGACACGCTCCCGGTTTAAGGGCCATCCGGAAATGTCTGCATTATTCCGATAATGCAGCATGTCCACCCCGAGGTGATCCTGCCCATGACCGTCTGTATAAAATACGGCCGGTCATCGATCACTTTGGGGCCAAATTCATGGAGGCCTATGTACCTGGAAGGGAGGTCGTGGTTGATGAGTCTCTCATTGCGTTCAAGGGGAGACTCAATTTCCGCCAGTATGTGCCTTCCAAGCGGGCGAGGTATGGCGTGAAGCTATACAAAATTTGTGAGAGTACCTCAGGGTACACTTACAAATTTCGTGTATACGAGGAGGCGATATTCCCGGATTCAACCCCCAGAATGTCCCCCCACTCTGGGTGTTACCGGGAAACTTGTGTGGGACCTTATGCACCCACTGCTGGATAAGGGTTACCACTTGTACGTGGATAACTTTTATACCAGTATCCCCTTGTTCCAGTCCCTTGCCGCCAGATCCACGTCCGCTTGTGGGACCGTGCGGAAAAATCAACGCGGCCTCCCTGCCCACCCCCTCCAGGTACCTATCCCCAGGGGTGAGACCCGTGCCTTTACCACTGGAAACCTGTTGCTGGTCAGGTATAAGGACAAGAGGGACATTCCTTCAGTTCTATAAGGCAGTCCTCAAGGCCCTGATCTTTTCGGACCGGGAAAGAGCAGGCCGGAGTACCTCGGGAACTGTAGGCGCCCGGATGGTCCCTGGCCAACACTTTCCAGGTGTGGTCCCCCATACTGGAAAGAAGGGACGAACCCCAAAAAAGTGCGGAGTGTGTCGCAGGAGGGGGATACGGAAGGACACCACTACTCAGTGCGACACATGCCCCGATCATCCGGGCCTCTGCATTGATGGTTGCTTCAGGGAGTATCACACTTCCATGGAGTACTAAATTTATATCCCAATTTAGCACTGACATCGGATAAAAAAAAAAAATGGTTCTCAGACTTGAGACACCCAAAAAAACTAAAATAATTTATTAAAAGTAGACATATTAGGTATTGCCGCGTCGGTAATAATCTCCTCTATAAAAATGCCCCATGACCTAACCCCCCAGATTAACACGGTCCAAAAAAAAAAAAAAAAGGGTGCAAAGTTTTTTTTTGTCACCTTACATAATAAAAAGTTTAATAGCAAGCGATCAAAAGGTCATATAGCCCCCAAATTAGTGCTAATAAAACCGTCATCTCAACCCGCAAAAAATGAGCCCCCACATAAGATAATCGGATAAAATAAAAAAATTGAAAATGACTCTTAGACTTTAGAGATACCCAAAAATTTTTAGGGTATCAAAAAGGATAATATAGTCTGAAAACCTAGATAACTGTAAAAAAAGTTGACTTATTAGGTATCGCCGTTTCCGTAAGAATCTCCTCTATAAAAATACCCCATTACCCAACCCCCCAGATTAACACAGTCCAAAAAAAAAAAAAAAAAGGGTGCAAAGTTTTTTTTTGTCACCTTACATAACAAAAAGTTTAATAGCAAGCAATCAAAAAGTCATATAGCCCCCAAAATAGTGCCAATAAAACCATCCGCTCATCCCGCAAAAAATGAGCCCCCACATACGATAATTGGATAAAAGAAAAAAAAAATGACACTTAGACTTTAGAGATACCCCAAAAAAATGTTGCATCAAAAAAGATATTAGTCAAAAACCTAAATAATTGTAAAAAAGAAAAGTAGACTTATTAGATATTGCCGCGTCCGTAAGAATCTCCTCTATAACAATATCCCATGACCTAACTACCCAGATTAACACGGGTAAAAAATGTAAAGGAAAAAAGAAAAACGCCAAAACCGCTATTTTTGGCACTTTTCCATTTCAGTCTGTTTTTTCTGGTAACAAAACAAGTGTTAACAACCAAACAAAAGATACAATTTATTACCCTGATACTGCAGTTTACAGAAACGCCACATTTGTGGTCGTAAACTGCTGTATCCGTAAAAGGGAGGCTGCAAAAGGAAAGGACCGACATGGTTTCTGGAAGGCCAATTTTGATGGGGTTTTTTATTGACACCATATCCCTTTTGAAGCCCCCCTGATGCCCCCCTAGAGTAAAAACTCCCTAAAAGTGACCCCATCTAAGAAACTACACCCCTCAAGGTATTCAAAACTGATTATACAAACTTTATTAACCCTTTAGGTGTTCCTCAACAGTTAATGGCAAATGGAGATGAAATATCAGAATTTAAATTTTTGGTAACCTTGCCTCACAAAAATGTAATATAGAGCAACCAAAAAATATATATACCCTAAAAATACTCCACAAAATAATGCCACCTTATCCTGTAGTTTCCAAAATGGGGTCACTTTTAGGGAGTTTCGACTCCAGGGGTGCATCAGGGGGGTTGAAACTGGACACGGTGTAAATAAACCGGTCCATAAAAATCAGCCCTCCAAAAACCAAACGGCGCACCTTTCACTCTACGCCCCGCTGTGTGGCCGTACAGTAGTGTACGGCCACATATTGGGTGTTTCTGTGAACGGCAGAGTCAGGGTAATAAAGATACAGTCTTGTTTGGCTGTTAACCCTTGCTTTGTTAGTAGAAAACATGGGTTAAAATGGAAAATAAGGCAAAAAAATTAAATTTTCAAATTTCATCCCCATTTGCCAATAACTCTTGTGCAACACCTGAAGGGTTAATGACGTATGTAAAATCAGTTTTGAATACCTTGAGGGGTGTAGTTTCTTAGATGGGGTCACTTTTAGGGAGTTTCTACTCCAGGGGTGCATCAGGGGGCTTCAAATGGGACATGGTGTAAATAAACCAGTCCATAAAAATCAACCTTCCAAAAACCATACGGCGCACCTTTCACTCTACGCCCCGCTGTGTGGCCGTACAGTAGTTTACGGCCACATATTGGGTGTTTCTGTAAACTGCAGAGTCAGGGCAATAAAGATACAGTCTTGCTTGGCTGTTAATCCTTGCTTTGTTAGTGGGAAAAATGGGTAAAAATGAAATATTAGACAGAAAAATGAAATTCTCAAATTTCATCGCCATTTGCCAATAACTCTTGCGCAACACCTAAGGGGTTAACAACGTATGTAAAATCAGTTTTGAATACCTTGGGTGGTTTCTATTATGTAAGCCTCGCAAAGCGACTTCAGACCTGAACTGGTCCCTAAAAATTGAGTTTTTGTAAATTTCTGAAAAATTCCAAGATTTGCTTCTAAACTTCTAAGCCTTATAACATCCCCAAAAAATAAAATATCATTCCCAAAATAATTCACACATGAAATAGACCTATGGGGAATGTAAAGTCATCACAATTTTTGGGGGTATTACTATGTATTACAGAAGTAGAGAAAGTGAAACTTTGAAATTTGCTAATTTTTCAAAATTTTTCAAAAACCCCACAAATGACCCTATTTCGGAAAGTAGATATCCTAAGGTATTCGCTGATGGGCATAGTGAGTTCATAGAACTTTTTATTTTTTGTCACAAGTTAGCGGAAAATGATGATGATTTTTTATTTTTATTTTTTTCTTACAAAGTCTCATATTCCACTAACTTGCGAAAAAAAAATAAAAAATTCTAGGAACTCGCCATGCCCCTCACGGAATACCTTGGGGTGTCTTCTTTCCAAAATGGGGTCACTTGTGGGGTAGTTATACTGCCCTGGCAATTTAGGGGCCCAAATGTGTGAGAAGAACTTTGCAATCGAAATGTGTACAAAATTACCGGTGAAATCCGAAAGGTGCACTTTGGAATATGTGCCCCTTTGCCCACCTTGGCTGCAAAAAAGTCACACACATCTGGTATCGCCGTACTCAGGAGAAGTTGGGGAATGTGTTTTGGGGTGTCATTTTACATATACCCATGCTGGGTGAGAGAAATATCTTGGCAAAAGACAACTTTTCCAATTTTTTTATACAAAGTTGGCATTTGACCAAGATATTTTTCTCACCCAGCATGGGTATATGTAAAATGACACCCCAAAACACATTCCCCAACTTCTCCTGAGTACGGCGATACCAGATGTGTGACACTTTTTTGCAGCCAAGGTGGGCAAAGGGGCACATATTCCAAAGTGCACCTTTCGGATTTCGCAGGCCATTTTTTACACATTTTGATTGCAAGGTACTTCTCACACATTTGGGCCCCTAAATTGCCAGGGCAGTACAACTACGCCACAAGTGACCCCATTTTGGAAAGAAGACACCCCAAGGTATTCCGTGAGGGGCACGGCGAGTTCCTCGAATTTTTTATTTTTTGTCGCAAGTTAGTGGAATATGAGACTTTGTAAGGAAAAAAAATAAATAAAAAAAATCATCATTTTCCGCTAACTTGTGACAAAAAATAAAAAATTCTAGGAACTCGTCGTACCCCTCACAGAATACCTTGGGGTGTCTTCTTTCCAAAATGGGGTCACTTGTGGCGTAGTTATACTGCCCTGGCAATTTAGGGGCCCAAATGTGTAAGAAGTACCTTGCAATCAAAATCTGTAAAAAATGGCCTGCAAAACCCAAAAGGTGCACTTTGGAATATGTGCCCCTTTGCCCACCTTGGCTGCAAAAAAGTGTCACACATGTGGTATCGCCGTACTCAGGAGAAGTTGGGGAATGTGTTTTGGGGTGTCATTTTACATATACCCATGCTGGGTGAGAGAAATATCTTGGCAAAAGACAACTTTTCCAATTTTTTTATACAAAGTTGGCATTTGACCAAGATATTTTTCTCACCCAGCATGGGTATATGTAAAATGACACCCCAAAACACATTGCCCAACTTCTCCTGAGTACGGCGATACCAGATGTGTGACATTTTTTTGCAGCCTAGATGCGCAAAGGGGCACAAATTCCTTTTAGGAGGGCATTTTTAGACATTTGGATCCCAGACTTCTTCTCACACTTTCGGGCCCCTAAAAAGCCAGGGCAGTATAAATACCCCACATGTGACCCCACTTTGGAAAGAAGACACCCCAAGGTATTCAATGAGGGGCCTGGCGAGTTCCTCGAATTTTTTTTTTTTTTGCTTAAGTTAGCGGATATTGATTTTTTTTTTGTTTTTTTCTCACAAAGTCTCACTTTCCGCTAACTTAGGACAAAAATGTCAATCTTTCATGGACCTAATATGCCGCTCACGGAATACCTTGGGGTGTCTTCTTTCCGAAATGGGGTCACATGTGGGGCATTTATACTGCCCTGGCTTTTTAAGGGCCCTAAAGCGTGAGAGGAAGTCTGGAATATAAATGTCTAAAAATGTTTGCGCATTTGGATTCCGTGAGGGGTATGGTGAGTTCATGTGAGATTTTATTATTTGACACAAGTTAGTGGAATATGAGACTTAGTAAGAAAAAACAAAAACAAACAAAAAATTTCCGCTAACTTGTGCCAAAAAAATGTCTGAATGGAGCCTTACAGGGGGGTGATCAATGACAGGGGGGTGATCAATGACAGGGGGCTGATCACCCATATAGACTCCCGGATCACCCCCCTGTCATTGATCACCCCCCTGGTAAGTCTCCATTCAGACGTCCGTATAATTTTTACGGATCCATGGATCGGATCCGCAAAACACATGCGGACGTCTGAATGGAGCCTTACAGGGGGGTGATCAATGACAGGGGGGTGATCGCCCATATAGACTCCCTGATCACCCCCCTGTCATTGATCACCCCCCTGTAAGGCTCCATTCAGACGTCCGTATGATTTTTACGGATACATGGATCGGATCCGCAAAACACATGCGGACGTCTGAATGGAGCCTTACAGGGGGGTTATCAATGACAGGGGGTGATCAGGGTGATCACCCCCCTGTCACTGATCACCCCCCCTGTAAGGCTCCATTCAGACGTCCGTATGATTATTACGGATCCATGGATACATGGATCGGATCCGCAAAACACATGCGGACGTCTGAATGGAGCCTTACAGGGGGGTTATCAATGACAGGGGGTGATCAGGGTGATCACCCCCCTGTCACTGATCATATATATCAGAATTGTGATTTTTCCCAATTCTACCCCATTTGGAATTTTGTTTACAGCTCCATACTACATGGTATGCAACTGAAAATGGTGTCATTAGAAAGTACACTTGTCCTGCAAAAAATAAGCTATATGAATAGAAAAATTAAAAAGTTAGGAATATGGGAAGGCGGGGAGTGAAAAACAAAAACGCAAAAATGGAGAATCCCAGGGTCCTTAACGGATAAAGGACTAATTCAGTTATGAAATCAGTTTGTGGGGCTTACGTAGTGGAAACCAGCCATAAATGATACTATTTTAGAAACCACACCCTTCAAGTAATTCCAAACTGATTTTACAAAATTTGTTAACCCTTTATATATTTCACAAGATAAAAATGAAAATCGTATTTTTGCCGATTTTCCATTCTAATCCATTTTTTCTTCTAAGTAAGCAAGAGTTAACAGCAAAACAAACCTCAAATATTACCCCGATTCTGTGGTTTACAGAAACATTCCATATGTGGTCGTAATTTGGTCGCAGGGATCAAAAGGGAAGAAGCGCCATATGGTTTCTGGAGGTCAAATTTTGCTAGAATGGTTTTTGGGTGCCATCTCATATTTAGCCCCTTAGGGACCCATGACGTACCGGTACGGCATGGATCCTGAATCCTTAAGGATCCATGACGTACCGGTACGTCATGGCTTTAATTCGTGATTCCGGCGCTGTGGGGGATAATCGGAACGGGATGCCGGCTGAAATCATTCAGCCGGCATCCCGTAACAACGCAATCAGAAAATCCTGTATCGACGATCGCAGAAAACCGCAGGTCAATTCAGACCTGCGGTTTTCTGCGTTTCCGGTCCATTCGGGTGTCCTGTGACCAGATGAACCGGAAAAACACTGCGATCGGTGGCGTGATTACACACCACCAATCGCAGTGCGAAGATTTGCAGAGGCGGAGCTGGCCCTGGTGCTGAACACTGCTGTCCAGGGTGCTGATTGGTGCAGGGGAGAGAGGCGCAAGATTCAAACTTCCTGCGCTCCTCTCTCCCCTCCTCTTCCTGTCCAGCACCCTGACCTGCAGCACCAGCTCCTGCGTCCCCCTAATCGGCATCCAGCACCCTCCTGCACCCATCGCCACCCAGGTAGGTTAGGGTCAGTGAGGGAGAGGCACCATTAGGAAGGGAAAGTTATTGAGGAAAAAAAAATAAAAATAACTTTTACACAAAACTTTCTTTGATCCATCTACCAGACCCCAGACCCCCCCTGCCACTTGCCCCCCCCCCCCACCAGCCAGGGGCCGCACATGCTAGGGATCCTGTGGCCCACCCTAGTACGAGCCGCCCTGGGGTTCGTACTGGTTTCCCGGCCCACCAAATAAGTTCACCGGAGCCCCCTGCCGATGAACTTAGCTGGTGTCCCCCAGTGGACTTTGAGCCTGAGATTCCGGATTTTGCTGGCAATCCTGGAATCCAGATTCCCACAGTGGGGTTTACTGAAATTGACTATTTTTTTTTTTTTTTCAGTAACCCACTGGTGAATCTGATGGTGGAGCAGACGAATCTGTACGCCCAACAGTTCGTCGCTCAAAACCCAGGCTCATTTTTGGCTAGACCCGGTGGCTGGACGCCGGTCAGTGCAGCCGAGATGAGGACATTTTGGGGCCTCGTGCTGCATATGGGTCTAGTCCAAAAACCCAGTGTCAGGCAATACTGGAGTGGGGACGTCCTATACCAGACCCCA
This sequence comes from Bufo gargarizans, assembly GCF_014858855.1. NCBI lineage: Eukaryota > Metazoa > Chordata > Amphibia > Anura > Bufonidae > Bufo > Bufo gargarizans. Next base: position 233,821,458 of record NC_058084.1, read on the forward strand.
CTGTACAGTATGGCCATGACACGTCCCCGGTTTGAGGCCATCCGGAAATGTCTGCATTATTCCGATAATGCAGCATGTCCACCCCGAGGTGATCCTGCCTATGACCGGCTGTATAAGATCCGGCCGGTCATCGATCACTTTGGGGCCAAATTTGAACAGGCCTACGTACCTGGAAGGGAGGTCGCGGTTGATGAGGCTCTCGTTTCGTTCAAGGGGAGACTCAGTTTCCGCCAATATATTCCCACAAAGCAGGCGAGGTATGGCGTGAAGCTATACAAAATTTGTGAGAGTACCTCAGGGTACACTTACAAATTTCGTGTGTACGAGGGGCGAGATTCCCGTATTCAACCTCCAGAATGTCCCCCCACTCTGGGTGTTAGCGGGAAACTCGTGTGGGACTTTATGTACCCACTGCTGGATAACAGTTACCACTTGTACGTGGATAACGTTTATACCAGCATTCCCTTGTTCAGGTCCCTTGCCGCCATATCAACGTTCGTTTGTGGGACCGTGCGCAAAAATCAACGCGGCCTCCCTGCCCACCCCCTCCAGGTACCTATCCCCAGGGGTGAGACCCGTGCCTTTACCACTGGAAACCTGTTGCTGGTCAGGTATAAGGACAAGAGGGATGTCCTTATGCTGTCCACAATCAACGGTAACAGCACCACCCTAGTCTCTGTGCGAGGTACCACGGCAACGGTCCTCAAGCCCGATTGTATCGTCGACTACAATCGGTATATGGGAGGAGTTGATCTCTCTGATCAAGTCCTCAAGCCATATTATGCCATGCGCAAAATCCGGGCATGGTACAAAAACGTTGCGGTCTACTTGGTACAGGTTGCCATGTACAACTCTTTTGTACTATCCCGAAGCGCTGGCAGCACAGGGACATTCCTCCAGTTCTATGAGGCAGTCCTCAAAGACCTGATCTTTTCGGACCGGGAAAGAGCAGGCCGGAGTACCTCGGGAACTGGAGGCGCCCGGATCGTCCCTGGCCAACGCTTTTCAGGTGTGGTCCCCCATACTGGAAAGAAGGGACGAAACCAAAAAAGATGCAGAGTGTGTCACAAGAGGGGGATACGGAAGGACACCACTACTCAATGTGACACGTGCCCCGATCATCCGGGCCTCTGCGTTATCGATTGCTTCAGGGAGTATCACACTTCCATGGAGTACAAAATTTTTATAATCCCCAACAGTCCACTAGAGAACATAAAACACTATTATATAAAATATAATATTATATAAAAACATAAAACAGCCAATTATATAAATGTTAAAAAGTATAAATCTGAAGGTGTCGGCCCGTTAAAGAGTAATGAGGGGGGAGTCGCAGAGAGCGACGAGGAGAAAGCAAAGCTGTTAAATATTTTTTTCTCCAATGTATTCACTGAGGAAAATAAACTGTCAGATGACATGCCGAATGTTGAAATAAATTCCCCATTAAAAGTGTCCTGTCTGACCCAGGAAGAAGTACAACAGCGACTTAGAAAGATTAAAATAGACAAATCGCCAGGACCGGATGGCATACACCCCCGTATCCTAAGGGAATTAAGTAATGTCATAGCCAGACCCTTATTTCTGATATTTGCAGATTCTATATTGACAGGGAATGTCCCACAGGATTGGCGCATGGCAAATGTGGTGCCAATATTCAAAAAGGGTCCAAAAACAGAGCCTGGAAACTATAGGCCGGTAAGTTTGACATCTGTTGTGGGTAAACTGTTTGAAGGTTTTCTGAGAGATGCTATGTTTGAGCATCTTAACGGAAATAAGCAAATAACGCCATATCAGCATGGCTTTGTCCCTCACATCGATCATGTCAAACAAATTTAATCAGTTTCTATGAGGAGGTAAGTTCTAGACTTGACAGCGGCGAATCAATGGATGTGGTGTATCTGGACTTCTCCAAGGCATTTGACACTGTACCACATAAAAGGTTAGTATATAAAATGAGAATGCTCGGACTGGGAGAAAACGTCTGTAAGTGGGTAAGTAACTGGCTCAATGATAGAAAACAGAGGGTGGTTATTAATGGTAAATACTCCGATTGGGTCACTGTCACTAGTGGGGTACCTCAGGGATCAGTATTAGGCCCTATTCTCTTCAATATATTTATTAATGATCTTGTAGAAGGCTTGCATAGTAAAATATCAATTTTTGCAGAAGACACTAAACTGTGTAAAGTAATTAACACTGAAGAGGACAGTATACTACTACAGAGGGATCTGGATAGATTGGAGGCTTGGGCAGATAAGTGGCAGATGAGGTTTAACACTGACAAATGTAAAGTTATGCACATGGGAAGGAATAATGCAAGTCACCCGTACTTATTAAATGCTAAAACACTCGGTAACACTGACATGGAAAAAGATCTAGGAATTTTAATAAACAGCAAACTAAGCTGCAAAAAACAGTGTCAGGCAGCTGCTGCCAAGGCCAATAAGATAATGGGTTGCATCAAAAGGGGCATAGATGCCCGTGATGAGAACATAGTCCTACCACTTTACAAATCATTAGTCAGACCACACATGGAGTACTGTGTACAGTTCTGGGCTCCAGTGAACAAAGCAGACATAGCAGAGCTGGAGAGGGTCCAGAGGAGGGCAACTAAAGTAATAACTGGAATGGGGCAACTACAGTACCCTGAAAGATTATCAAAATTAGGGTTATTCACTTTAGAAAAAAGACGACTGAGAGGAGATCTAATTAATATGTATAAATATATCAGGGGTCAGTACAGAGATCTATCCCGTCATCTATTTATTCCCAGGACGGTGACTGTGACGAGGGGACATCCTCTGCGTCTGGAGGAAAGAAGGTTTGTACACAAACATAGAAGAGGATTCTTTACGGTAAGAGAAGTGAGACTATGGAACTCTCTGCCTGAGGAGGTGGTGATGGTGAGTACAATAAAGGAATTCAAAAGGGGCCTGGATGTATTTCTGGAGCGTAATAATATTACAGGCTATAGCTACTAGAGAGATATCGTTGATCCAGGGATTTATTCTGATTGCCTGATTGGAGTCGGGAAGGAATTTTTATTCCCCTAAAGTGAGGAAAATTGGCTTCTACCTCACATGGTTTTTTTGCCTTCCTCTGGATCAACTTGCAGGATGACAGGCCGAACTGGATGGACAAATGTCTTTTTTTCGGCCTTATGTACTATGTACTATGTTACTATGGCTCTTAGACTTTGGAGACACAGAAACATTTTTTTTCCCCCAAAACAATATTAGTTTTAGAGCAGGCATCCTCAAACTGCGGCCCTCCAGATGTTGTAAAACTATAACGCCCAGCATGCCCAGACAACCTACAGCCAACAGCAGGGCATGGTGGGAATAGTAGTTTTACAACATCTGGAGGGCCGCAGTTTTTAGGATGCCTGCTTAGTGTCTCCAAAGTCTGAGAGCCATACATATTGGGCATCGTCGCGTGCGTAAAAGTCGTCGCCTCGGATGAACGGTGTTAAAAATATAAAACACCCATTTTTGGGCAAATTTTCAATTTGAATCCTTTTTGCCGGTAATAAAGCAAGGGTTAACAGCCAAACAAAACTCAATATTTATGGCCCTGATTCTGTAGTTTGCAGAAACACCCAATATGTGGTCGTAAATGGCTATATAGCCGCACGGCAGGGCATAGAACGAAGGGAACTCCATACGGTTTCTGGAAGGCAGATTTTGATGGACAGTTTTTTTTTTTGACACCGTGTCCCATTAGAAGCCCCCCCCTGATGTAGCCTAGACTAAAAACTCCAAAAAAGTGACCCCATGTAAGAAACTACACCCCTCAAGGTATTCAAAAGTTACTTTACAAACTATGTTAACCCTTTAGGTGTTCCACAAAACTAAATAGCGAATGTAAAAACAATTTTAGAATTTAATTTTTTGTTACATTGCCTCAAAAAAGAGTAATATAGAGCAACCAAAAATCATATTTACCCCTAAAATAGTCCCAAAACAACAACCACCTTATCCCGTAGTTTCCTAGATGGGGTCACTTTTATGGAGTTTCTACTCTAGGGGTGCATCAGGGGGCTTGAAAGGGTACATAGTGTAAATAAACCAGTCCAGCAAAATCTGCCTTCCAAAAACCATATGACGTTCCCCTCCTTCTATGTCCTGCCGTTTAGCCAAATAGTAGTTTACGACCACATATGGGGTGTTTCTGCAAACTACAGAATCAGGGCAACCCATTTTGAGTTTTGTTTGGCTGTTAACCCATTTTTTCCAGTAATAAAGGAAGGGTTAAAATGGAAAAGTTTCCAAAAAATTGAAATTTCAAAATTGCTTCTCCATCTGCCATTAACTCTTGTCGAACACCTAAAGGGTTAACAAAGTTTGTAAACCCAGTTTTGAATACCTTGAGGGGTGTAGTTTCTTAGATGGAGTCACCTTTTTGAAATTTCTATTCTAGGGATGCAACAGGGGGCTTAAAATGGGACATGGTATAAACAAAACCAGTCCTGCAAAATCTGCCTTCCAAAACCCATATGGTGTTCCCCTCTTTCTATGTCCTGCCGTTTGGCCAAACAGTAGTTTACGACCAAATATGGGGTGTTTCTGCAAACTACAGAATTAGGGCAACCCATTTTTAGTTTTGTTTGGCAGTTAACCCTTTTTACTCCTGGAAAAAATTTATTATATTGGAAAATTTTCCAAAAAATTGAAATTTCTAAATTGTTTCTCCATCTGCCATTAACTCTTGTGGAACACCTAAAGGGTTAATAAAGTTTGAACAGTTTTGAATACCTTGAGGGGTGTAGTTTCTAGAATGGGGTCATTTTTGGGAGGTTTCTATTATCTAAGCCTCACAATATGACTTCAAACCTGAACTGGTCCATAAAAAGTGGGATTTTGAAGATTTCTGAAAAATTTCAAAATTGTATAAACTTCTAAGCCTTGTAACACCCCCCAAAAATAAAATATCATTCCCAAAATGCTACAAACATCAAGTAGACATATGGGGAATGTAAAGCCATCACAATTTTTGGGGGTATTACTATGTATTACAGAAGTAGAGAAACTGAAACTTTGAAATTTGCTAATTTTTCAAAATTTTAAGTAAAAATTGTATTTTTTTGTGCAAAAAAATTAACTTTTTTGACCCAATTTTAGCAGTGTCATGAAGTACAGTATGTGACGAAAAAACAATCTCAGAACGGCCGGGGTAAGTCAAAGCGTTTTAACGTTATGAGCACTTAAAGGGACACTGGTCAGATTTGCAAAAAGTCCTTAAGATGAAATAGAGTCCTTAAGGGGTTAAGGAACTTGCCATTTTTCACCTTAACCACTTCCCATCTGGGCCATTTGCCCCCTTCCTGACCAGGCCTAATTTTGCAAAACTGACATATCTCACTTTACGTGGTAATAACTTTGGAGCGCCTTTATTTATCCAAGTCATTCAGAGATTGTTTTCTCGTGACACATTGTACTTCACGATCGTCCAAAAAATTTTTAGGACGTTAGAAGGCTTAGAAGTTTAGAAGAAATTCTTCAAATTTTTAAGAAAATTGCCAAAACCCACTTTATAAGGACCAGTTCAGGTCTGAAGTCACTTTGTGGGGCCTACATAGTGGATACCCCCATAAATGACCCCATTGTAGAAACTACACCCCTCAAGTTACTCAAAACTGATTTTACAAACTTTGTTAACCCTTTATGCGTTCCACAAGAATTAAAGGAAAATGGAGATCAAATTTTTAAATTTCACTTTTTGGGCAGATTTTCCATTTTAATCCAATTTTTTCTTTAACACATCGATGGTTAACAGCCAAACAAAACTCAATATTTATTACCCAGATTCTGCGGTTTACAGAAACACCCCACATGTGGTCGTAAACTGCTGTATGGGCACACGGCAGGACGCAGAAGAAAAGGAACTCCACATGGTTTTTAGATGCCATGTCCCATTTGAAGCCCCCTGATGCACCCTTACAGTAGAAACTCCCAAGAAGTGACCCCATTTTGGAAATTAGGGGATAAGGTGCCAGTTTTATTAGTACTATTTTTGGGTACATATGATTTTTTGATCATTCATTATAACACTTTATGGGGCAAAGTGACAAAAAAATTGGTTGTTTTAGCACAGTTTCTATTTATTTATTTTTACAGCGTTCACCTGAGGGGTTCAGTCAAGTGACATTTTTATAGAGCAGATTGTTACGGACGTGGCGATACCTAATATGTATACTTTTTCTCATTTATTAAAGTTTTACACAATAATAGCATTTTTGAAACAAAAAAATTATGTTTTAATGTGTCCATGTTCTGATAGCTATAGTTTTTTTATTTTTTGAGAGATTTTCTTATGTAGGGGCTCATTTTTTGCGGGATGAGGTGACTGTTTTATTGGTACCATTTTGTGGGACATACGCGTTTTTGATCACTTGGTGTTGCACCTTTTGTGATGCAAGGTGACAAAAATTGCTTGTTTTGACACCGTTTTTTTTTGTGTTTTTTTTTTACGGTGTTCATCTGAGGGGTTAGCTCATGTGATATTTTTATAGAGCTGGTTTTTACGGACGCGGCAATACCTAATATGTATACTTTTTTTTATTTGTTTCACTTTAACACAATAATAGCATTTTTGAAACCAAAAAATGATGTTTTAGTGTCTCCATGTTCTAAGAGCTATAGTTTTTTTTATTTTTTGAGAGATTTTCTTATGTAGGGGCTCATTTTTTGCGGGATGAGGTGACGGTTTTATTGGTACCATTTTGTGGGAGATACGCATTTTTGATCACTTGGTGTTGCACCTTTTGTGATGCAAGGTGACAAAAATTGCTTGTTTTGACACAGTTTTTGGGGGTTTTTTTATACGGTGTTCACCCGAGGGGTTAGCTCATGTGATATTTTTATAGAGCTGGTTTTTACAGACGTGGCAATACCAAATATGTCTATTTTATTAGACCTCTGGGGGACATTTGCTTCACTTTTTCTTTTTCTTTTCACTGTTGATTTCTCCTGTAACTGGGGCTGACATAGTAGCCCCAGTTACAGTGGAAATGCACCCCCCAGAGAGGCTGTACAGCGTGATTCGGCGCTGTACAGCCTCATAGCAGGGCTGATCGAGGTCTCTGAGAGACCTCACACAGCTCCTGCACGCTCCGGTCCCGGCGGTCACATGACCGCCGGGCCGGAACAGGAAGCGCATAGCGCTTCCTGCTCTGCAGACACAGCGCTCGGTGAGCGCTGTCTGCAGCGATCTAGAAGGCAGGGACACCTGGGCACTGTCCCTGCCTTATCTCCGGGTTGCCCTGCTGTCACCGACAGCGGGCAACCCGATCAGAAGCTGCACGATTAGCGTGCAGCTGCTATTTCTGAAAGGACGTTTTAAAACGTGCTTTCAGAAATGGAGGTCCACCCATAGGACGTTTATATCCTATGGGCGGACTTAAAGCGGTTAAGGACAAGGCCATTTTTAGCAAATCTGACATGTGTCACTTTATGTGGTAATAACTTTAAAACACTTTTACTTATCCAGGCAATTCTGAGATTGATTTCTCGTCACATATTGTACTTCAAAACAGTGGGAAAATGGAGTCAAAAAATGCAATTTTAATTATAAAAACATACCAAATTCAAATTTAAAAAAAAAAAAATATTTCCAAATTTAAATTTCCCTACTTGTATAATAGATAGTAATAGCTTCAAAAATAGTAATTAATTTACATTCCCCATATGTTTGAATCATTTTGAAAATAACATTTTATTTTTTGTGGAAGTTAGAATGCTTAGAAGTTTAGAAGCAAATCTTAAAATGTTTAAGAACATTTCCAAACCCCAATTTTCTCATGACCAGTTCAGTTATGAAATCACTTTCTGGGTCATTCGGCACAACTGCGTACATTCTTATATGTGACCTATTCTTTCTGCTTACTGCACGTACACATACCATATAAGGATGTTCCGGTAGTATTTGTATGAGCACCAATGTTTATCTTTATGATTGGTTTAATACTGTTGTTATGCAAACTACTGCCTATATAATGCCAAGCGATAGCATAATAAAGTTAGAGTATTTCTCAGTGATACCCGTGTGTGTCATGTTCTTGCTAGCAGAGAATTGCTATCTCTCCTAATATTGCTATCTCTCCTGTTATTGCTATCTCTCCTAATGTCAGTGACATCAAACCAAGGTGGTCGTAGAGGTCCAGAAAGGTCCAAATCCTTTAAGTTTGGGGGCTCTGTCCGGGATAGAGAAGGCCATCCTTGTGTCCGGTAAGAGAGACATCCCTTTTGTCCACTGCCCGGTCCGAGGGCACTGGCCACAACTCTACCCGTGTTTTTTTTTTTTGTGTTTTTTTATATTATGTATCCGGGATACATTGTTGAGCCTTAAAAATAGACTCATGTAGTTTATAATAAGTACTTGGAGTACTTTCATGAATGAGGCCGGCACTTGGAGTGCCACGCATGGCATAGAATCTCAGGGAGATCTATTCATAAGTTGTTTTGTGTCAGGGACACACCATAGGATCTCAGGGAGATCTATTTACTTTATCTAACTGTCGACATAGATTTTTTAGTACCAGGGGTAGATGTAAGAGAACAGTCTCGGGGAGACCTGACTTGCCACTGTTTGATGCATACCTATATTTAGAGTATAAGATTCATAGTGTGTTAAGATTCATCTGTTTGTGTTAGAGCTATTGTTCTGGTGGTAAGTGTAAGAACATATCTCACTGTAATATTATCACTGTCATTTGGTGAATTTTCTTACTGTGGGTGGAGGAAAATCGAAATGTGAGTTTCCCCCTACCAACATAGGGACTACAGACTGCAAATAGTGACAGCCTAGTTCTCCTTCACAATCTCATGTTGATTGTAAAGCAGAGTGTTTCCTCATGGACCACAGACAAAATACAAGACTTTGAGAAACACTTATATGAGAAGGAGGCAGTGGGATGCTTTGAGATCAGGAAGATACAGACCCCCACACATAGTTACAAAAGTTCAGGAGCCAACACAGTGAGCAAACAGACAGCTGAGACATTTCTCAGTTGCTTTTATCTATCTGTGCAGATGCTGTCTGTTTCAGCGTGATAGATCTGAAGGATGCATTCTTCTCTATCCCGGTTGACAAGCAGACCAGACTCCTTTTTTGCTTTTTCCTTTGAGGGTCGTCAACTCACCTGGTGCAGGATGCCCCAGGGATATGCTGATTCACCTATAGTGTACAGCATTGTCCTCAAGCCAGTTTAAAACCATGGCAACCCCCCCAGGGTTCTGTACTCTTGCAATACATGGATGATTTGTTATTGTGCAGTGTGTCAGAGGAGGTAAATTTAACAGATGGTTTATCTTTGTTGAAATGGTTGTCTCAATGTGGACACAAGGTTTGGGGCTCCCTGACTTACAAACTCACATTACACGTATATGCTCGACAAAATTGTAAAACCATGGCGGGTGTGCTGACACAATATCACAGAGACAAGTTACGTCCTTGTGCCCTTTTCTCAAAGGTGATTCCGGCATCCGTCCAAGATCTCTTGCAGGATAGTCTCACAATGGGACATGAGACTATCCTGTACACCCCACAATGTAGTAGGCGTTCTCAAAGGCATACACAAACAGCACATGTCTGCACAAAGACTATCTGGATATGAGTTTCTACTCCTCAGCAATCCCTCCCTCCAAATAAAATACACAACACACACCTCAGGTCCAGCACCTATCTTGAATGCCCTATTAGGACTTAAAGAACCTGAGGATCACTTGACAGAGGCACATGATTGTATACACGCCATACAACATGAGACATCACCCAGCTCAGCAAAGATGTCAATGGTCACCAAACACTTTGAAATAAGAGATATGTGTCAATCCTCAGAATGGACATACCCTCAGAAACAAACATACTCTCTAAAAACCCAGTCCCTAGGAAACATACTGGCTATTTCTGACCCTACCTATAAGAATACCCTGGCAGCAGAAACTGGGTTCTCTGATGCCAACCTATGGTTAGAATGGATGAAGTACAATGCAGCTTCAGTAAATAAAAGTAATTGTTATATATGTGGGACCGCTAAGCCTCACCTAGGTACTGTGCCCTTAATATTGCCCTCTAGTGTTGAGGAATGTTTTTTGGAATTATTCTCAAATTCATCTAGTTACCAGTCTGCATGTGAAGAATGGAAGCAAAAATACCCACTCGTAACAAAAACTCCCCGCCCTGGTGCAGGTATACATATCTATCCTGGTAGCTAAACCTGCCACAGAGGGGTAGATCAAGGAAGATTCCTGGGTAATTTCACTGAAGTATACTGTGCAACTTACAGTGGAACAGATACCTCCCTCACACAGAATCAAGTATACTCGATTGGAGATGTATATTGGATCTGTGGGGATTAAAAAAAAAAAGATCTAGACTAGAGGGTTCCTGGAAAGGTGAATGTGCTCTTGCTAAAGCCATAATGAATAATGAATATATTTAGCAAACAAGAGACCCCTAGTGTAGGAAGAGTGACAAGGACCAAAAGATCACTCCCCATGGGTAGTTTTAATCCTCATGTGTATATAGACACAATAGGTGTCCCAAGAGGGGTCCCTGATGAATTCAAGGCCAGAGGTCAGGTGGCAGCAGGATTTAAATCCATAATTCCCTACATAACAATCAACAAAAACGTAGACTGGATCAACTATATTTACTATAATCAACAAGGTTTGTAAACTACCGCATGGTACTCGATATGATACTTGCAGAAAGAGGTAGTGTCTGTAAGGTGTTGGCGGACCCCTCATCCTGCTGCACGTTCATAACCAACAACACCGGCACGGTCACACTGGCAATAAAGAAACTCTAGGATTTATCAATCGAGTTCAAAAGAAACTCGGGTATCGATAACCCTTCGGATCAGTATTTTGGCTGGTTCACTAACTGGAAACGGGCACTTGTACAGTTGGGAATCATCCGAATAATTATTAATAGTAATAGTTGCAACATGCATCATACCATGTGTACGGAAACTGATAATGAAAGGAGTATCAAATACGTCATTTTATGAGACTCTGCTGCCTAATCCTTAAGACAACTGACATGAAGGATATAGAAAATATCTGGCGGTATACAGGGAAAAGGGTAAGAACCATATTATCTAAGAAATTTGGTTTTAATAGGGGATTGAAGAGATATGTGACTCCATCTTGTTTCTTCAAAATATGTAAAGAATTTAAATAACATCTCACCCACACACTTTTCAAGTTCCCCCTCTGTGAGATAGGTTTGCTTATCTGTCCCAGGACAGATTCTGGGAATCTCCCAGAACTAGTACAAACGTTCTTGCCTTATTCAGGGTCATTCGGCACAACTGCGTACATTCTTATATGTGACTAATTAAAACCTATTCTTTCTGCACGTACACATACCATATAAGGATGTTCCGGTAGTATGTGTATTAGCGCCAATGTTTATCTTTTATGAGTGGTTTAACGCTGTTGTCATGCAAACTTTTCTACTGCCTATATAAGGCCAAGCGATAGCATAATAAAGTTAGAGTATTTCTCAGTGATACCTGTGTGTGTCATGTTTTTGCTAGCTGAGAAATATCTCTCCTGACATCAGTGACATTAAACCAAGGTGGTCGTAGAGGTCCAGAAAGGTCCAAATCCTTTCAGAAACCACTGATAAATCACCCCATTTTAGAAACGACATCAAGCTTTTCAAAACTGATTTTACAAACGTTGTTAACCCTTTAGGTGCCCCATGAGAATTAAATGAATATGGGAATGAAATTTCAAAATGTCATCCTTATTTTTTAGCAGATTTTACATTTTAATCAATTTTTTCTTCAACACAATAAGGGTTAACAGGCAAACAAAACTCAAAATCTATTAAAGCTCTAATTGTAAATAAAGCTGGTGGTCGCTAAACTAATTAATCACTATCACCGAAGTACGACTACCTAAAAATTAACCTTTAATAGGATAATCTAAAATAAATACTCCCTAGAGAAGGGAACACAATGGTGCAAAAACAAACACAACAAAAACACAAAACAATTTACACACAACAGAGCAGGATCAGACGGGCGGATCAGCTTGAGGAAGATGAAGGGGAGGAAAGCATCGGGGCAACATGTGCCAAATCAGTGTCTGTCCCTATGATATCCCTTTTAGAGTCCTCAGCCCGGAGATGTGTCTTAATGGTAGGCACACTCCGTCCACGTGCCTATACTGTCTATCCTTATGAAGCCCTTGGTATACTAGCCCATATGGATATTTGGGTACTAGTATATATTAGATATCAGTTGTACTATCACGTGTCCCGACGCGTTTCCCTTCCTTTCATTAAAAGGGGTTCATCAGGGGACATAAATCAATGTCAATCAAACACACCAAGTGTTCAACAAATATCAGAAAAGATGGGTCAAAAATGATAAACTGAAGGCCAAAACCAAGACGTATTCACACGATGCATAAGACCACGCGCACGGTTGTTTAATGATAAAACAACCCTCAAGTAAACAAGAATGTACTTAGCTGATGGTCAAGATGAAGATCCAGTTGAACGGTCCAGGGTGAACGTCTTGGGAAGGGCCTTCAGGGGGCAAAATATGATGTCTATTACCCTGAATCTGGAGTTTACAGAAACACCCAATGTGTGCTCAAAAACCGAAGTATAGGCGCACAGCAGGCTTCAGAGTGGAAGGAACACCATATGGCTTTTGGAGAGCGGATTTAGCTGGAATGGTAATTGGGAGCTATGTTGCATATGAAGACATCCTGAGGTGGCCCTACAATGAAAACCCCCAAAAAGTGACCCCATTCTGGAAACTATAACCCTCAAGGAATATTTCAAGGTGCGTAGTGACCCATCGGGCGTTTCACAGAATTAGGAAAAGCTTGGCTGTAAAAATGAAAAATTACAATTTTTGGCAGAAAAAGTTGCTTTACACCCACATTTTTCACTTTCACAAGGGTTAACAGGACAAAATGCACCTCATATTTTGTTACCCATTTCCCCCTGAATACGCCAATACCCAATATCTGCTAAAAAAAAAATGATGTATGGGTGCATGTCAGGGTGCATGTCAGGGTCCAAAAGGGAAGTAGCGTCATAGGGCTTTTTGAGGACAGATTTTTGAAGGATTTGCTTTTGTGACCTACAGTTGGTCACTAGACCATTAATGTCTCTAGGTTAACACTTGTAATTTTGATACTAAAATGTAATATTTATTACTTGTCCATAAAATTAACTGGAACTACATTAAAATTATCAGCTGTGCCTGCTATATCACTGGCTATCATTCATCTGTAATTAGGATATTATCCTTAGGCAATACCACTAGAGGGCAACCTTCAGTTATAACTGTGTGTCTATTTGCACTGTTACCACTTAGAGTCCTTCTGTGCTTAGTTTGGTGCACACTGTTAATTCCACAGTGCTCTGCCTCCTAACAGTGACTACTCCTCTAGTGTTTACTTAATTCCTATATCATATTTCTCTGCTTAGCATGGCTCACGCTGGCTAAAACACATTTGATTTACTCTCTGCCCCCCATGTTTCGCCAAATGCCTTGGCGTCTTCAGGGGTATGGGCCAAGGCATTTGGCGAAACATGTCGGGGGGCAGAGAGTAAATCAAATGTGTTTTAGCCAGCGTGAGCCATGCTAAGCAGAGCAATATGATATAGGAATTAAGTAAACACTAAAAACTAAGCACGGAAGGACTCTAAGTGGTAACGGTGCAAATAGACACACAGTTATAACTGAAGGTCGCCCTCTAGTGGTATTGCCTAAGGATAATATCCTAATTACAGATGAATGATAGCCAGTAGAGTTGAGCGAACACCTGGATGTTCGGGTTCGAGAAGTTCGGCCGAACTTCCCGGAAATGTTCGGGTTCGGGATCCGAACCCGACCCGAACCCCATTGTAGTCAATGGGGACACGAACTTTTCGGCACTAAAAAGGCTGTAAAACAGCCCAGGAAAGGGCTAGAGGGCTGCAAAAGGCAGCAACATGTAGGTAAATCCCATGCAAACAAATGTGGATAGGGAAATGAATAAAAATAAAAATAAAATAAATAAAAATTAACCAATATCAATTGGAGAGAGGTCCTATAGCAGAGAATTAGGCTTCACGTCACCCACAACTGGAACAGTCCATTGTCATATATTTAGGCCCCGGCACCCAGGCAGAGGAGAGAGGTCCCATAACAGAGAATCTGGCTTCATGTCAGCAGAGAATCAGTCTTCATGTCATAGCAGAGAATCAGGCTTCACGTCACCCACCACTGGAACAGTCCATTGTCAGATATTTAGGCCCCAGCACCCAGTCAGAGGAGAGAGGTTCCATAACAGAGAATCTGGCTTCATGTCAGCAGAGAATCAGTCTTCATGTCATAGCAGAGAATCATGCTTCACGTCACCCACCACTGTAACAGTCCATTGTCATATATTTAGGCCCCGGCACCCAGGCAGAGGTCCCATAACAGAGAATCTGGCTTCATGTCACCAGAGAATCAGTCATGTCATAGCAGAGAATCAGGCTTCACGTCACCCACCACTGGAACAGTCCATTGTCAGATATTTAGGCCCCGGCACCCAGGCAGAGGAAAGAGGTCTCATAACAGAGAATCTGGCTTCATGTCAGCAGAGAATCAGTCTTCATGTCATAGCAGAGAATCATGCTTCACATCACCCACCACTGGAACAGTCCATTGACAGATATTTAGGCCCCGGCACCCAGGCAGAGGAGAGAGGTCCCGTAACAGAGAATCTGTCTTCATGTCAGCAGAGAATCAGTCTTCATGTCATAGAAGAGAATCATGCTTCACGTCACCCAACATTGGAACAGTTCATTGTCATATATTTAGGCCCCGGCACCCAGACAGAGGAGAGGTTCATTCAACTTTGGGTTGCCCCGCAATATAATGGTAAAATTAAAATAAAAATAGGATTGAATGAGGAAGTGCCCTGGAATAGAATAATATATGGTTAAGGGGAGGTAGTTAATGTCTAATCTGCACAAGGGATGGACAGGTCCTGTGCGATCCATGCCTGGTTCATTTTTATGAACGTCAGCTTGTCCACATTGGCTGTAGACAGGCAGCTGCGTTTGTCTGTAATGACGCCCCCTGCCGTGCTAAATACACGTTCAGACAAAACGCTGGCCGCCGGGCAGGCCAGCACCTCCAAGGCATAAAAGGCTAGCTCTGGCCACGTGGACAATTTAGAGACCCAGAAGTTGAATGGGGCCGAACCATCAGTCAGTACGTGGAGGGGTGTGCACACGTACTGTTCCACCAGGTTAGTGAAATGTTGCCTCCTGCTAACACGTTACGTATCAGGTGGTGGTGCAGTTAGCTGTGGTGTGTTGACAAAACTTTTCCAAATCTCTGCCATGCTAACCCTGCCCTCAGAGGAGCTGGCCGTGACACAGCTGCCTTGGCGACCTCTTGCTCCTCCTCTGCCTTCGCCTTGGGCTTCCACTTGTTCCACTGTGACATTTGGGAATGCTCTCAGTAGCACGTCTACCAACATGCGCTTGTACTCACGCATCTTCCTATCACGCTCCAGTGCAGGAAGTAAGGTGGGCACATTGTCCTTGTACCGTGCATCCAACAGGGTGGCAACCCAGTAGTCTGCACACGTTAAAATGTGGGCAACTCTGCTGTCGTTGCGCAGGCACTGCAGCATGTAGTCGCTCGTGTGTGCCAGGCTGCCCAGAGGTAAGGACAAGCTGTCCTCTGTGGGAGGCGTATCGTCATCGTCCTGCGTTTCCCCCCAGCCACGCACCAGTGATGGGCCCGAGCTGCGTTGGGTGCCACCCCGCTGTGACCATGCTTCATCCTCACCCTCCTCCACCTCCTCCTCCTCATCGTCCTCCAGTAGTGGGCCCTGGCTGGCCACATTTGTACCTGGCCTCTGCTGTTGCAAAAAAACTCCCTCTGAGTCACTTCGAAGAGACTGGCCTGAAAGTGCTAAAAATGACCCCTCTTCCTCTTCCTCCTCCTCCTCCTCCTGGGCCACCTCCTCTTCCATCATCGCCCTAAGTGTTTTCTCAAGGAGACATAGAAGTGGTATTGTAACGCTGATAACGGCGTCATCGCCACTGGCCATGTTGGTGGAGTACTCGAAACAGCGCAACAGGGCACACAGGTCTCGCATGGAGGCCCAGTCATTGGTGGTGAAGTGGTGCTGTTCCGCAGTGTGACTGACCCGTGCGTGCTGCAGCTGAAACTCCACTATGGCCTGCTGCTGCTCGCACAGTCTGTCCAGCATGTGCAAGGTGGACTTTTTTGTGCAGAAATTATTTTATTTTATTTTTTTGCAGAAAACTTTATTTTTTACAACTTTTCTTCTAAATTTTATTTAAAATTTATTACAAGCCCCTTCACGTGCAAGAAGCACTATATACACACCCCACACTAAATAAAGGTTTTATACGTTTCACACATCACACCCCAATGAAATAAAAAATGGCCCGTCCATCCTAACAAGTGTACTCAGCTGAAGAGGCATACACCTTATCTTGCCTCCGATATTGAGTTGGCCTCTGAGGAAGAAGAGGATGCCACTTTCCTCTATTCCTCTACCTCCCTCATCTTCATCTGCTGATGAGGGATGCTCTAGAAGGCGCCCCAGGGTAGCAGCGGAGGCAGCCCCCTAGAGTGAGCCCACATGGACCCCACCTTCTGACGATCATCAGCCCCAAATTCCTGAGTTCGTGGGCAACTCAGGAATTCAGATAGATTGTGTGGACTTCACTAAGCTAGATTTTTTCAAAATCATCTTCTCTGAAGATTTAGTAAATCTAATGGTGGCCCAAACCAATTTGTACGCCCAACAATTGATTGCTCAGAACCCTAGTTCGCCATACGCTAGACTCCTAGGTTGGACCCCAGTAGATGCAGCAGAGATGAAGAAGTTTTGGGGACTCGTGCTGCATATGGGCGTAGTAAAGAAGCCAAACATTAAGCAATATTGGAGTTCTGACATTTTCTACCAGACTCCAATTTACAGTCAGTCCATGACCCGGAAGCGATTTGAATCTTTCCGAAAATTCCTATACTACAATGACAATACACAGTGCCCATCCCAAAACGACGCAACATTTGACCAACTGTTCAAGGTTAGGCCTGTCAATGACCACTTCAGCAACAAGTTTGCTGAGGTGTACAACCCAGAGAAAAATGTCAGTGTAAATGAGTCCCTATTATTGTTCAAAGGGAGGATTAGATTCCGCCAATACCTGCCTAACAAACGGGCAAGGTATGGCATAAGGTATGGGGGTATTCTGGGGGTTCTATTCTGGAATATTTCCCTTTGTAAACGCTGAATTTTTGGGTGTACCCGGATCTACTCTCACAGAGTTTGTATATTTATACAAACTCTGTGAGAGTCGATCCGGGTACACCCAAAAATTCTGCGTTTACAAACTGAAAGATTCCAGAATAGAACCCCCAGAATACCCCTCCCACCCCGTCCTAGGAGTTAGTGGGAATATTGTGTAGACTTACTGCACTTACTGCTGGATAAGGGTTACCACCTCTATGTGGATAACTATTATACCAGTATCCCCCTATTCAGGTCCCTATCTGCAAGGAGGGTTGGATCTTGCAGATCAAAGTATGAAGCCCTACAGTGCCACACGAAAAATAAAAGTGTGGTACAAAAAGCTGGCCAGAAGGCAATGTGCAATGCGTACATCTTATTTCAATCTTCAGGCCACAGAGGAACTTTCCTCCAGTTCCACGAGGTGGTAATCAAGGCCCTAATTTTTCAAACCCAGGCCGTCAAGGGTCCCAGTGCTTCAGGAAGTCATGGTGCTGGAGTTGTGCCAGGGCAACATTTTCCAGGTCAAGTCCCTCAGACAGCAAGGAAGGGAAGGACCCAAAAAAGATGCAGGGTGTGTCACAAAAGAGGGATAAGGAAAGACACCATTTACCAATGCGAAACCTGCCCTGAAAAACCTGGCCTGTGCATGCAGGACTGCTTCAGAATCTACCATTCTTCCATGGAATATAAATTTTTATGCTCCCTGAAATATTTCCACTTTATATCTGATTTAGTCCACCTCGCTTGTATATCCACTTTCCAACAACCACTACATATTCTTTTCTGTGAGACACCTGTTTAGTAAAAAGTACCCTTTCCGCCACTTAAAATGTTTGTAGGGGGGTGCTGTTTTCGAAATGGGGTCACTTCTTGGGGTTTTTCATTTCTGGGGACCTCAGGATTTTTTTTTATGCGACATGGCAGCTAAAAGCCATGTCTGCTAATTCAGGCCTGCAATACCCATATTTCGCATTTTACCTGTACAGGCCTGCTGTGCGCCAAAACAGCAGACTACGAGCACATATGGGGTATTCACAAATAGGGATAAAATGGGGAACATATACTGGGGTGCATTTTCTCCTTTAACCCCTTGTGAAAGTGAAAAATTGGGGTTTGCTAGTAATTTTTCATTTTTACAAATGTGTGCTTTGAAATCCTCTGTCTAGTATTTCTGCCTTTTCTGAGACACCTGTTTGGTAAAAAAGTTCCCTTGTAGTGTAGTGTAGTTTCTGGAATGGGGTCACTTTGGGGGTTTCCACTATGTGGCCACCTCAGGGTGTCTTCATATACGACATAGCTCCCAATTACCATTCCAGCTAAATCTTCTCTCCTAACCGTCATATGGTGCTCCTTCCACTCTGAAGCCTGCCGTGTGGCTATACATAATTTTTTTAGCACATATGGGATGTTGGTGTATTTGGGGGGAAATGGGTAACAAAATGCGGGGTGCATTTTGTCCTGTTACCCCTTGTGAAAGTGAAAAATGTGGGTGTAAAGCAACTTTTTCGGGATAAAAAGTTTTTATTTTCACAGCCAAGCGTTTCCTAATTCAGTGAAATGCCTGATGGTTCAATATGCTCACCAGTGATGACCAGTTTGCCGTGTTCGCCCGTGAACACATGCGGGCTGCCATCTTAAATCACAAGTCCGGCGATGCACAGGTAAGTCCTTACCTGTGCCTGCGCCACGAGTCGGTCTGAAACAAATGCGGTCAGCGGGAGCAGGCAGTTCTGAGAACAGCCCGATGAAGGCCCCCGGTGGCTGTTCTCAGAACTGCCTGCTCCCAGTGACCGCATTTGTTTCCGACCGGCTTGCGGCGCAGGCACATGTAAGGGCTTACCTGTGCATCGCCGGACTTGTGATTTAAGATGGCAGCCCGCATGTGTTCGCGGGCGAACTGGCCATCACTGATGCTCACTACACACCTTGAAATATTCCTTGAGAGGTGTAGTTTCCGGGATGGGGTCACTTTTTGGGGTTTTCCATTCTAGGGTTAACTCAGGGTGTGTTCAATTGCAAGATGGCGCCTGTGAATTATTCCAGTGAATTTGCCTTCCAGAAGCCATTTGGTGCTCCTTTCCTTCTGACCCCTGTGGTACGCCCATATAGCAGTATACAAGCACATATAGGGTATTGCTGTAATCAGGATAAAATGGGTAATAAATTAGGGGCTACATTTTCTCCAGTTCCCCCTTTTAAAAATGAAAAATTTGGGCCTAAAGTCCATTTTTCAGGAAAATATTTTAATTTTGCATTTTCACAGCCAATTCCATAATTTACCTTTGAGGACAAAGTTATCTCTACACATCTTGAAATATTCCTTTAGGGGTGTAGTTTACAGAATGGGGTCGCTTTTTGGGGGTTTCCACTCTAAGGGTACCTCAGGGTGTCTTTATATGCAACATGCTTTATTTACATTTGACCCTATAACAAGTGTTGAGACGTGGCAATCTACTTATTTACAGTTGGTCACTAGACCATTAATGTCTCTAAGTTAACACTTGTAATTTTAAGACAAAAATGTAACATTTATTACTTGTCCATAAAATTAACTGGAACTACATTAAATTTGTCAGCTGTGCCTGCTATATCACTGGCTATTAGGGATGAGCGAACCCGAACTGTATAGTTCGGGTTCGTACCGAATTTTGGGGTGTCCGTGACACGGACCCGAACCCGAACATTTTCGTAAAAGTTCGGATTCGGGTTCGGTGTTCGTCGCTTTCTTGGCGCTTTTTGAAAGGCCGCAAAGCAGCCAATCAACAAGCGTCATACTACTTGCCCCAAGAGGCCATCACAGCTATGCCTACTATTGGCATGGCTGTGATTGGCCAGTGCAGCATGTGATCCAGCCTCAATTTATGCTGGAGTCACGTAGCGCCGCACGTCACGCTGCTCTGAACAGTGTAGGGAGAGGTTGCAGCTGCGACCGTTAGGGCGAGATTAGGCAGTGATTAACTCCTCCAAAACACTTAAGTCAGTGATCGATCTACAGCTGTGGATCATTGAACTGCTGCTATTCAATTGCTCACTGTTTTTAGGCTGCCCAGAGCGTTTTTCAGTCACTTTTTTCTGGGGTGATCGGAGGCCATTTTGTCTTGTGGTGCGCCAGCACAAGCTGCCACCAAGTACATTTAACCATCAATAGTGTGGTTATTTTTTGGCTATATCCTACATCAGGGGCAAGCTGTCACCAAGTGCATTTAACCATCAATAGTGTGGTTATTTTATTGGCTATATCCTACATCAGGGGCAAGCTGTCACCAAGTGCATTTAACCATCAACAGTGTGGTTATTTTTTGGCTATATCCTACATCAGGGGATTGGCTGTGCTTGCTATTTTATTGAGGGGTGAAATACAATTGCCAAAATAGCAGTACCCTAAATCTGGTGTTTCAGCTGTGGCTAGCCAATTGTAATACTGTCTGCTGTCTGGCAAAGGATATATTTTTGTTCAGGGTTGAAATACAATTCCCAACTTAGCAATTTCCTAAATTAGCGGTTTCTGCTGTATCAGGCCTACTTTAAATCTATTCATTAAAAGGGTATATTAGATTCAAGGTGCTGATAGGGTCATTCTCAATAACTTCACACACACGCTACTGTGCAATTCCAAGTCTAATTCTGTCTGTAAACGTATACCTGTCACCCAGCGCCTAAATAATAGGCCTCAAATTTATATTCAGCTAAATCTGTCATTACTGCTGTGCCTTTATTAGTGTAATACGGTACCTAAATAGATAGCCAGATAGTGTTAGGTGTCTGTAAAAAAAGGCCTGAATTTGAATTCAATACATTGGGCCAAATAATATTTTTCTTATTGTGGCAAACGGTAACAATGAGGAAAACATCTAGTAAGGGACGCGGACATGGTCATGGTGGTGTTAGTGGACCCTCTGGTGCTGGGAGAGGACGTGGCCGTTCTGCCACAGCCACACGTCCTAGTGTACCAACTACCTCAGGTCCCAGTAGCCGCCATAATTTACAGCGATATTTGGTGGGGCCCAATGCCGTTCTAAGGATGGTAAGGCCTGAGCAGGAACAGACATTAGTCAATTGGGTGGCCGACATTGGATCCAGCACGTTCACATTATCTCCCACCCAGTCTTCTGCAGAAAGCGCACAAATGGCACCTGAAAACCAAGCCCATCAGTCTGTCACATCACCCCCATGCATACCAGGGAAACTGTCTAAGCCTCAAGTTAGACTAAAACAAACAAGTGGAAATAATGTATCAAAATATCAATTTATTATAAAATATATAGTATGGTGAAAAGACAGGATGGTATACAGTATACAGAAAAGGGTCAAAGACACCCTAACATACACCTGTCAACATATGTATCAATCAGACACAGGATAGTGTAGCACTCAAGGAACGAGGGATAAAAGCACAGGGGCAACTAATACTGCATAGCATAAAAATATCCACCACAAAAGGGTTGTATGCTGTCAAATGCAAGATATCATACCATGGTGTCCATGGGCTATCTCTCACATCCCATAAAACATATGCGGCATGACTAATGATTATAAAAGGATCTATCAATATCCTAAAAAATAATAATCACAGTGGTAGGCCTGAGGAATCTAGGACCCACTATGGATGTAATGAAAGTGCCGGGGGGATGCCAAGCTAGGCTAAACACAGGACGTACCTGAAGACATGGTGACTGGAAGGATGTCAGACCCTAAGCGCGAGACCTCGACGCGCGTTTCACCTCAGCGGCTTCGTCAGGAGGTACCGAATGATATACAAGCAGAGTATATATAGTCTAAGTAGGGGTGGGGAGATATTACCTCCATGATCCACGACGTCATCTCTCAGCGCGTCTATGTCTGCGTGCCGCGCATGCGCGGCAGATACAGACGTCACAGAGCACATTGAGATGGCGTCGTGCAGCACATGCGTGATCCGCGACCCCATGGAACGCAGGGGACCCGAACCAACCAGTAGTGGATCTAAAACAGGAAGTAATAGTGGTCGCATGAATCGCATAGCGTATATGAAAGGGAGGGGAGCACTCTATACATCCATATTGGGTCCCACACAGCTCGCATGCCCAAGTCAGAGAGATATATGTGTACATTCATGTGAAGATCTAAAAAGTTTTTTTATATATAGAATCGCATAGACAATCTATGCACTAAAATAACATAGTGAGTGAAGAACATTAAGGATACCATTATTTCCACTTGTTTGTTTTAGTCTATTTTGTACAGGTGGAAATCATAGCTGTCTAGTCTGACAGAGAGGTTTTTTTTTGGTTAACTGAGCCTCAAGTTATGCAGCAGTCTCTTTTGCTGTTTGAAGACTCCGCTGGCAGGGTTTCCCAAGGGCATCCACCTAGCCCTTTCCCAGCGGTGGAAGACATAGAATGCACTGACGCACAACCACTTATGTTTCCTGATGATGAGGACATTGGAATACCACCTCAGCATGTCTCTGATGATGACGAAACACAGGTGCCAACTGCTGCGTCTTTCTGCAGTGTGCAGACTGAACAGGAGGTCAGCGATCAAGACTGGGTGGAAGACGATGCAGGGGACGATGAGGTCCTAGACCCCACATGGAATGAAGGTCGTGCCACTGACTTTCACAGTTCGGAGGAAGAGGCAGTGGTGAGACCGAGCCAACAGCGTAGCAAAAGAGGGAGCAGTGGGCAAAAGCAGAACACCCGCCGCCAAGAGACTCCGCCTGCTACTGACCGCCGCCATCTGGGACCGAGCACCCCAAAGGCAGCTTCAAGGAGTTCCCTGGCATGGCACTTCTTCAAAGAATGTGCTGACGACAAAACCCAAGTGGTTTGCACGCTGTGCCATCAGAGCCTGAAGCGAGGCATTAACGTTCTGAACCTTAGCACAACCTGCATGACCAGGCACCTGCATGCAAAGCATGAACTGTAGTGGAGTAAACACCTTAAAAACAAGGAAGTCACTCAGGCTCCCCCTGCTACCTCTTCTGCTGCTGCCGCCTCAGCCTCTTTCTCCGCCTCTGGAGGAACGTTGGCACCTGCCGCCCAGCAAACAGAGGATGTACCACCAACACCACCACCTCCGTCACCAAGCATCTCAACCATGTCACACACCAGCGTTCAGCTCTCCATCTCACAAACATTTGAGAGAAAGCGTAAATTCCCACCTAGCCACCCTCGATCCCTGGCCCTGAATGTCAGCATTTCTAAACTACTGGCATATGAAATGCTGTCATTTAGGCTGGTGGACACAGACAGCTTCAAACAGCTCATGTCGCTTGCTGTCCCACAGTATGTTGTTCCCAGCTGGCACTACTTCTCCAAGAGAGCCGTGCCTTCCCTGCACAACCAAGTATCCGATAAAATCAAGTGTTCACTGCGCAACACCATCTATGGTAAAGGTCCACCTAACCACAGATACGTGGACCAGTAAGCACGGCCAGGGACGCTATATCTCCCTAACTGCACACTGGGTAAATGTAGTGGCGGCTGGGCCCCAGGCGGAGAGCTGTTTGGCGCACGTCCTTCCGCCGCCAACGATCGCAGGGCAACATTCTTTGCCTCCTCCTTCTACTCTGCTTCCTCCTCCTCTTCTTCCACCTGCTCATCCAGTCAGCCACACACCTTCACCACCAACTTCAGCACAGCCCGGGGTAAACGTCAGCAGGCCATTCTGAAACTCATATGTTTGGGGGACAGGCCCCACACCGCACAGGAGTTTTGGCGGGGTATAGAACAACAGACCGATGAGTGGTTGCTGCCTGTGAGCCTCAAGCCCGGCCTGGTGGTGTGCGATAATGGGCGAAATCTCGTTGCAGCTGTGCATGTAGAGTTAGACCTCTACATGCACAAACTGGTAGACCTGGGCAACAAATATGGAGGGTCAGCTTTCTATGACTACCATAGATCTTTTTCGGCGAAGGTGGCAGGGGCTTTCTCCCAGTACGGAGTCCGCTCCAACTGGGCAAGAATCGACACTGTCATATTTTGCCGGCACTTCGCAGGCCTGAGGACACCAGCCTGTGCGTACTGCTCCTCAATGGCCCACACCACCAATTTCTGCCCGAACGCGGCGGATAGACAGGCCCCCTCTCAAGAGGCCGGCCCCTCCGGGGTCGCGGAGAAATCGGCCCGGGACAAGCTGGGACGGCCAAATAAGTTTCTGGGCAAGTCCCAGATTTGCAACAATTTCAATGAGGGGTCCTGCAATTACAGCGGGTGTAGATTGTTGCATATTTGTACCAAATGTTTCCGGGCACATGCCAAATCCATGTGTCCAAATAAAATGTTTGCAAAGCCGTATCTATCGACCGTCAATATGCCAGTTTTTATAGCATTCATGTCACAGCACCCATCCAGGCATCTCACGGATTTCCTTGTTGCAGGGCTGACAGAAGGCTTCCACACGGGCATCCTGCACATGCCAACAGGCACCCTGGAGTGTCCTAATCTCCTATCCACCCAATGCAACCCCACCGCAATTGACGCCCTCATAGTCCAGGAAGTTGCAGAGGGCTTCGTGCTAGGACCTTTCAAAACCCCCCCATTCGCCACATGGTGCACCAATCCCATTGGCATCGTCACTGGGAAATCTTCCCAGAAACAGAGGCTAATCATCGACTTGTCGGCACCACACGGTTCAGCCAACCCCAGTCTCAACTCCCTCATTCCCTCGGACGAATTCTCACTACAATACACCACCATAGATCACGCCATCACAGCCATCATGCAAGCAGGGGTCGGAGCATGGCTCAGCAAAACCGACATCGCCAACGCGTTCAAATTGCTACCAATTCACCCGTCGCTGTGGCACCTTCATGGCATTAAGTGGTCCGGAAACTATTATTTTTTCTCCCGGTTGACTTTCGGATCCAAGAGTAGCCCGGCCATTTTTGACACATTTGCGGAGGCACTATGCTGGTTGCTCTTAAACGTAGCAAGATGCCCGATGGTATTGCATTACCTTGATGATTTTCAACTCGTGAAAGAAAACACCTCCCCTCCCGCCAGCCTCAGAGCCACCATCAAGCTGTTCAGGGAACTTGGGGTACCAATCTCCACAAAGAAAACAGAGGGGCCGGACACGGTCATCACCTTCTTGGGCATTCAGTTGGATTCAGCCTCAATGCAAGCCAGTTTGCCATCCGGGAAGATCCAGGTTATTCTCGGCCACATAGACAACTACCTTCAACTCGGCACCTGCAACCGCAAAGAACTACAGTCCCTGCTGGGTTCCCTGAACTTTGCCATGCGCATTATTCCCCAGGGTCGCTCATTCATATCACGGCTTCTGCACCTCTTCCCTCTTTTTCTTCACGACTCTCACAGGCTGCCCCTGGATGCCCACGCCACGGCAGATCTGGGTATGTGGAGGAGATTTCTGTCCACCTGGAATGGCAGGAGCATGTTCCTCCCTCAGCTATCGGACTCTTCCCCCTCTATCTGGTCAGATGCGGCATCTACCACAGGCTTCGCGGCCATTTTCGGGAACGATTGGCTGTGGGGTAGCTGGTCTCCTGCGGTCCGGGATTTGGAAGGATTTTCCACTACCTCAGCTCTTTTCGAGATCTACCCCATCGTGGCAGCTGCCGTGGCATGGGGTCATTAATGGTCAACAAGGGTCGGTCCAAATCCCTCACAATCATGAGGTTCCTACGAAGGCTTATTTGGTTGGCAGCTTGCAATAATTTCTTCTTACACTGCTTCCATGTCCCGGGGATGTGCAATACGGCAGCTGACAATCTATCTCGCTTCAAATTTCAGGCATTTCATCAGGCTCTCCCGCGACGCCCACGCCCTCCATCGCCCCATCATTTCATCAGCTCATTCTGGATTAGATGTCATCATGCGCCATAGCCAGTCATTGTCCCGTTTGGCACTATCACACAACACACGCAGGTCGTACAACAGAGCGTTCCCGCTATTCAACAGGTTACTGTTGGAGCACAACATCACGCACCCATTTGTCATGACTTCTCTGCTGGGGTTTGCTTCCTTTTGCCACCTTAAACTCAAAATGTCATACAACACCATCAAACTCTATCTCACCGGCATTCAACATCATATGCTAATCATACACCCCAACAACATCAGTTTCATGGCCTCGCACCAGATCAAAACAATACTCAAAGGAATTCAGAAGACAGAACCCGCACGACCAACCCAGAGACTACCCATTAACAATCACGTTTTCAAGGCATTATCCGACTTACTAGACACCAGGCCTTTTGAAGCAGATACCAACTCCATCATCAAAACAGCAATGTACTTGGCTTTCTACGGATTCCTGAGGCCCGGGGAATTCACCACGACCTCCACGACCCAAGCCACACCTTGTCTTCTTGTCTTCCACTTGAC